>NC_134497.1:26492325-26702325 GCF_040206685.1 Ascaphus truei
ACCGACGCACGTTTCACGTTCCTAGCGCTTCGTCAGGGTAATGGGAGTGGTTAGCTGAATCTCCTCCCTTGCTTTTTATGCGGAACGGTCTAAGGTGGGGCATGTTAACGCTAAATATACCTTTTAATGTCCGCTTGTGTTATGTCCATGTTGCGACATGCAACTTGTATGGATTGTGATGAGACTCATAATGATCTCATAAAACAGGAATGGTTTTAACACTGTCAGCAGGCAACACACAATGAACCTGATGGATGTGAATAATACAAGGATCGAGGTGATAAGTGATACACATTCTAGGGACGACAGCTTAAGATGTCATTATGTCTCATAGTTGGCTAACTGCTTAACCATAAATGGGGTGTGATAATGGGTAGATGTATCTCCATATATATAATGATCTCCTCCCAAAACAATGCCCATCTCACTCCTATCTAATATGCTTTGATATCTACTATTATCAGCAATGTAGGAATGTGAGCATATTTAAAAGACCGCCTCTATGGGTCAATACGGTCATGGGGAGTTTAGGACTCCACTGTATACCCAAAAGCCCCCCAGATGTTCTCATTTGTTCTATTTAGTTCTCCTCCCAATTGTATGTACGATTTAATCCTATCAAGTATACTTTAATGTTCATCATAAGTATTTTAACATATATAGCATGATGATACATCTATTATCAGTGATGTAGAATTGTAAGTACAATTAGATGACCGCCTCTAAAAGTCAATACGGTCATGGGGGGTTATTTAGAAACCTACTATATACCAAAAATCCATAGATATTCCCATTGGCTCACTTGGAGTGATCATTATATCTGATATACTAATGAGACATACATAATCACATAGATACTGCCATCCTTTTATGTGTAGCCCTTTTTCTGAACCCTCCCAAATGAACTACTGGTCGCTGTACAACACCTGCGGCTCCAGGAGATCTGAGCCTCCGCTAGCTGGGAGCCTGGGGTAACACTCATACACTTACTTAGCGCAGCGCCTCCACTTACCCAGGATCCCCGTGATGTGAGATTCCCCTGGGCAAGAAATACATACACACACATGTAATGCAAACAACTTTACTGTATTAACGATAATGCAGAGTAACCTTATCACTCTATAATGCAATATATAACCTTAGTGGCCCAGCCACTCTCATCAGGAGTAATGTTTCCGTCCCCTCACCGCGTGCCCCACACACCGTGTCCATGTATGATACTATATGGTATAGGCTCAGTCTTGTAACCACTCGCTCAGTGTTCCTACAAAGAGTTTAGCCTAAGGCGGGATCAGCGCCTGATGACCGGTGTTGGTGCACTTGATGATATAATACCTCCCAGTCACGGCGGTGACCGGCAACAACTTCACAAAGGGTCAGACGCCTCCAACACGTAGCCTCCAGATATCACGGTGTCCAGCCGTCTGGTCCCAGATGACTGCAATCACCGCAACTCTGTGCTTTGTCCCTAACTGGTACTCAGTAAGGGGTGATGCTCGCTCTCACTATAGGCCGTCCCTACAGCACAGCAACCTTGAATGGCTTTAGAGGAAACTCCTAGGGCCTGTGGGGTAGCCTATCCTATGCAGGTGGGTCACTGACCCCCTGCACCCACACTACCTCTCCCTTCACCTCCCGGCTCCCCTCTCACTAACTTCTCCCTAACCTCTGCAGCAAACACACTGCACACACACTCAACCTGCAGCAACCCACTGCACTGCACACACTGTGCCTACTTGTCAGCGCTCACAGCACTACCAGCCGTGACACTGACAAGACTGCACCCTCACACACCTAAGGGCAGAGTCCCTAACCTATGGGCCCTCCCTCAGTACCTACCCCCTACCATGGTGGGGATTGGGGCCTGCTTGGGATCTGGGGAATTACCTTACCTGGTGTAGGAGCCACTTGCTCCCTACACCCTTCCTCCCCCTTCCTGCTCCCAGCTTCAACTGCCAAACGTGGTCCCTGCAACATTGTAGCCTTCCTCCACAGGAGAAGCTGCAAAACCCTATTTGCTGGCTGGCTGCATGTGATGTGGGTGAAAGGGCAATCCCCAGAGGCTGCTGGGAATTTTAGTCCACTCAGGACCTCTTTAGCATTGGGACCGCGTGTGCTACCCTTACTGCGCCTGCGCGACAAATGCGCACGCTCGCGCAACCTGTCATGGCGGCCCCCGCTAGCCGGGTGCACCGCAGAGCCTCGGAGCGCTACATGGGGGGTCTCTGGGGCTGAAAAGAGACCGGGGTTACATTCTCCCCCTCGCAGAATCCCAACGACTTCGCTTGGGTAGCAAACATACAACAGAGGGTTATATAATGAAAAATGCATTGCAAACGATACATCATACACAACATGCATTTGTTCACCGGTACCCAACATACTCGCGTGGATACCCGAGGCCAGCTGAGTCTCAGAGTCGAGTGCCCCTAACTGATTGGGTGAGGGTATCCCACCTTGACTCCTGTGAGTCTTTTTGAAGTCAAGGTCAGGTGTTACAGTCTCTACCGCCAAACCATCGCCTCCCCCTCGCAGAAAAAATAGTAAGGGGTCCTGGGTATTAACCCTTGCCGGATCCTCCGGTTTCATCTCACGGGAGACAGGGAGGTTCAGTCTCTTGCCTCGGTCCACCACATGGCGAACAAAGCGCTCCATCGTGCGCATGGAAGAGGCCACAACTACCCGAGCGGTCTCAGCACAGTCTTTGTCCGTTCCAGCAATCCCTTTAATTGTGACATCTTCTGTGGACAGAACAATGTCTTCGTGCAGGCCCGTGTCTTGAGAAGACAAAGCTTGGCGATTACTCGCGCATGGATAAGCGTCGCTCCTGGCCGCTATACTGGATACCTTGATGAGGTCAAATCCATTCCCTGGTCTGCAGAGATCTTCTGGGGAAGACACCTCCACCAGGTCGCGATGACGAGGTGAGCCCATCGCCCAGGTGACCCTACCTTTGGAGCCACCAGGCCCCAGGATCACTGGGGCAGTCAACTCACCCCTGTCGTCGTTGGCAGGTACTGATCCCAAGCCTAGGACCGCTGGTACCATCGTAGAAGGCCAGACTGGCCACAGTAGGGCACACGGCCCCACAGCAGGCTCTGTATCCGCCGAGATAGCTGCTCTGTGACTTGGCAAGAGTGGTCCGCCGGCAGGCGCATCACCACGAGTGGTTGGTCGCAGGAATCACCAAAAGAGGATGGGGGTATAGACACCTTACCCTGTGATTCCGGAATCTGCGGGTCTGGGCTCTGTGGTTCCTGCTCGGGAACCGGGTCTGGAATATCTCTTTGGACACACGGGCCCTCCACAACCTCCACAGCTGAGGTAGGTGGACTGGCAGCGGCTTGGGCCGCCAGGGTGGATACCTCAGGCATCTCTTTCTCCGCAGGTTCCGCAGGTTGGGGTACAATAGGCTTCAAGAAACATGCACCGCAGCAGGCACATTCGGGCTCCCACGCCAGTGCGCCTCTAGAACAGTCACAGGTGGGGCTAAAACACTGTATACACGATTCCCCGTCCACCTCGGTTGTCTTGAAGTCTAGCGGTACTTGGGACATGTCGACTCCTTTGTCATAGGCTTCACGCAAGCAGGGGCACATTAGCGCAATGACATCTATTCCTGGCGCTTGCCAGGCCACATACACATTAGGGTGTAACCCCTGGCAGTCTATCTCATTCTCGGAGGATGAATAATCCGTCCCTGCATCAGTGTCCTCCTCCTCTGACAGTTCTGTAGGCTGCGGCAGTCGGAGCGTCAGGAACTGCGCTTCACAGTCAGGACACTCGGGCCCTCGGGCCAACTCACCGACAGGACAATCACATTCGCTCAGGCAGCAGTGCAGGCCAAGCGCATCTGTCTCTTCAGGTTCCGGCTCCAGAACCGACTCGGGAACCACGGTTAGAGTACCCGTACCCTCCGCAACTTCTGTGAGGTAGGTAGCTTGATTACCTGCATTGACTGATTCAGTCTTGAAGTTGACTGCTTTTTCCTTGGCGGGTTCCGGAGTCTCCAGCAACACGGGTTCTGGAAACTGTGCTCTGCAGTAGGTACACGTGGGTACCCAAATCAATTCACTACCTGGGAAGTCACAAGTAACACAAGTGTTGTGCATACACCTTATCCCTTCTATGAACATCTCCTTGTAGTATAGGAGCAGCAGGTTGGGGTCATAAATCATACTAACAGGCAGTCTCAATAGATTTCGTATACACGGACACAAAAAAAAGGGTAGCTTCCTAGTCTCTGATAGCCAGGCTCCAAACCCTTGAGGGTGTGCTTGACTGCACCTTACGGTTCTATTAGTTTTATTTTGAAGAACAGAATCGGCCGACTGCAGTTCTTCATACAATCTGCACTTGGGGTAAAGCGGAAATGAGGCATATTTCATTAAGGGATGGTCCGGGCTCAGCTCTACGTCACTCACAGTGTGGGGGCGGGGCTCAGGTTTTCCCGCCATTCCTGGACGGGTTTCTGCAACATTTTCCCGCGCGGGCGGGCAATCAGCACATGGGCTCTCCCGCCTTGAGGGCGTAACAGACACGACGGAACAAAAATAGCACAAATTAGAAAAAAATTACCGGGCACCCCAGGTCTGATTTCTCAGCAGCGCCTCCAAATGTAGCCCTTTTTCTGAACCCTCCCAAAGGAACTACTGGTCGCTGTACAACACCTGCGGCTCCAGGAGATCTGAGCCTCCGCTAGCTGGGAGCCTGGGATAACACTCATACACTTACTTAGCGCAGCGCCTCCACTTACCCAGGATCCCCGTGATGTGAGATTCCCCTGGGCAAGAAATACATACACACACATGTAATGCAAACAACTTTACTGTATTAACGATAATGCAGAGTAACCTTATCACTCTATAATGCAACATATAACCTTAGTGGCCCAGCCACTCTCATCAGGAGTAATGTTTCCGTCCCCTCACCGCGTGCCCCACACACCGTGTCAATGTATGATACTATATGGTATAGGCTCAGTCTTGTAACCACTCGCTCAGTGTTCCTACAAAGAGTTTAGCCTAAGGCGGGATCAGCGCCTGATGACCGGTGTTGGTGCACTTGATGATATAATACCTTCCGGTCACGGCGGTGACCGGCAACAACTTCACAAAGGGTCAGACGCCTGCAACACGTAGCCTCCAGATATCACGGTGTCCAGCCGTCTGGTCCCAGAAGACTGCAATCACCGCAACTCTGTGCTTTGTCCCTAACTGGTACTCAGTAAGGGGTGATGCTCGCTCTCACTATAGG
Organism: Ascaphus truei; assembly: GCF_040206685.1. Taxonomy (NCBI): domain Eukaryota; kingdom Metazoa; phylum Chordata; class Amphibia; order Anura; family Ascaphidae; genus Ascaphus; species Ascaphus truei. The sequence goes on from NC_134497.1 coordinate 26,497,582, forward strand.
CCGTCCCTACAGCACAGCAACCTTGAATGGCTTTAGGGGAAACTCCTAGGGCCTGTGGGGTAGCCTATCCTATGCAGGTGGGTCACTGACCCCCTGCACCCACACTACCTCTCCCTTCACCTCCCGGCTCCCCTCTCACTAACTTCTCCCTAACCTCTGCAGCAAACACACTGCAGACACACTCAACCTGCAGCAACCCACTGCACTGCACACACTGTGCCTACTTGTCAGCGCTCACAGCACTACCAGCCGTGACACTGACAAGACTGCACCCTCACACACCTAAGGGCAGAGTCCCTAACCTATGGGCCCTCCCTCAGTACCTACCCCCTACCCTGGTGGGGATTGGGGCCTGCCTGGGATCTGGGGAATTACCTTACTTGGTGTAGGAGCCACTTGCTCCCTACACCCTTCCTCCCCCTTCCTGCTCCCAGCTTCAACTGCCAAACGTGGTCCCGCAACATTGTAGCCTTCCTCCACAGGAGAAGCTGCAAAACACTATTTGCTGGCTTGCTGCACGTGATGTGGGTGAAAGGGCAATCCCCAGAGGCTGCTGGGAATTGTAGTCCACTCAGGACCTCTTTAGCATTGGGACCACGTGCGCTACCCTTACTGCGCCTGCGCGACCAATGCGCACGCTCGTGCAACCTGTCATGGCGGCCCCCGCTAGCCGGGTGCACCGCAGAGCCTCGGAGCGCTACATGGGGGGTCTCTGGGGCTGAAAAGAGACCGGGGTTACATATGTGTACTGGTTATGGGGTGAAATGAGGATAGTGTATTGCCCCTGTTGGATATCAACGGGCTCCTATAAAAATGATGAATAAATATACCCCTCGTTCAGGCCGCTGGGTTGTAACGTCTGCAGCGTGAAAATCCATTGGCATTCACGCTGCATCAGACGTTTGTCCCAATTGCCTTTGCGGGGTCCCCAGGGTATATGTTCAATCCCACAGAACGTGAGGAACTGTGGGTCACCGTTATGCTCATTATGGATATGGCGGGCGACAGGGGTATCTTGGCTGTTGCTTATAGAACCCAAATGTTCCAGGACCCTCACCTTGAGGGCCGTATGGGTCTTCCCTACATATCGCGCGCCACATCTGCAAGTAATGAGATACACTACTCTTACTGAAAGGCAGTTGATGTAGTTCTTAATGTCATGAGATTTATTTGGTGGGTTTGGGATTGTCTTTGTAGCCTTCATGAAGGGACAAGCCCTACAGCGGCCACACGGATATGACCCTACAGGTTTTCTATCACCCAACCAAGTTCATTGTCTCTGTTCTTTAAAGTGTCTATGTACCAATCTGTCTTTCAGATTTCTCGCCCTCCTGCTTGTCATCGTTGGTGAATCCCTAAGCACCTGCCTCAAGTCGGCATCGTTTGTCAGGATATGCCAGTGTTTTGAAAAAATGTTCCTTAGTTCATGCCATTGGTTGTTGAAGTCCCAATGTATCATATATTTTTTTCATTTTGGGTTGGTGAATGTTGTCTATCTACTAGAAGTTGTGCTCTTGACGTATCCTTAGCCCTTCTATAAGCGGTATGTACAGCGTTTTTAGAATACCCTCGCTTAGTAAACCTCACGTTCATATCCCCGGCTTGTTTGTTAAATTCTTCTAAGGTTGAACAATTTCTGCGCAACCTTAGGAATTGACCCGTGGGAATATTTTTAATTATGTGTTGGGGGTGATGGCTGTCCGCACGCAGGAGACTATTGGTAGCAGTTTCTTTCCTATATATGGTAGTTGTCAATTTACCATCCTTGTGTTTAGAAATGGTCAGATCAAGAAAGTTCAGAGTGGTGTCACTTATTTCAGAGGTAAGTTTTAAGTTATGTTTGTTTTTGTTCAGTACATCAATAAATTGTCACAGGATGTCACAGGATTGAAAGTGACCCGTTCTTGGAGACATGCACAGTGTTTTTAGGTTTTGATTGAACATAGCTCATTGTATATAGAGTATATAGCGACGTCACAGTATTGAGAGTGACCCGCTTTTGGAGACATAGAGGTACAAGCTAACTTGCAAACAAGCGAGAAGCTAAGCATATAGGCTGGGTGCAAGCAGTATACAATATGTTTGGGCTGCAGCAAAATATAATTGACCTCTGAGAGAGTTGTATATATATATATATATGTCTAGCTGAGTGACGTCAGTTGATGGTGAGATAACTCGCGCCTAAGTACGAATATTTCTGGCTGACAATCTTGCCGTAATATACAGCTGTACATTGTGTGATCTCAGGTGATAGGTGCTGCATGTGGTAGGGGTGAGGAGCTTGTTCAGGTAGCTGGGTAGCTTGCCCATAAAGAATTTGAAAATTAGTCTGCACACACACACTTGGCTCAAAACAGCTCCATGCAACATTACCTACCTCTGGCATAATGAACCTGCTTTGTACCTCCACTTTGTTCTTTCTCGTGGCCTCATTGAAATGTTATTCTCTCTATCCACTGCACACTCCCCCTCCTGGCCCACGGCCAACATCACCATACACCCTGGACTACTCAAAAGCCTTGCACTATCTACTGAATGTTGGTGGAGAACCCTGAAAACCAGCACTCCAACCACTGCACACACAAATGGCAAACATCATAAAGTAACACCTTGCAAACAACTACTCAAATTTCTACTCATGCTATTACTCTCTTTAGCAGGTGATATTGAACCTAACCCAGGGCCTCCCACTTCAACTCTGTCCCACACCCCTGAGAATACCCCCTTCAAATTCCAAAAAGGGCTATCTCTCGCCCATATAAATATCCGGAGTCTGCTGCCCAAACTGGATCAACTAAGGGCATGGTGCCTTATGCATAAACCAAAAGCCATCGTTCTTACAGAAACAGGGCTAACCCCTAAAACTCCTGATGCACATATTGCCATTCAGGGGTACTCCATTTTTAGGAGAGATAGGTAAAAGAGAGGAGGGGTGTTATTTTATATTGCAGACACCTTACAATTTACACTGGTAAACTGCCCCCCAAGACCAACCTCTTTTGAAATCCTAGTTTGCAGAATCTGCCTCCCCTTCTCTAAGCCCGTCCTGATTGCTGGCATCTACCGCCCCCCTAAAGCCCCTCTACAATCCCTGACTGATATCACCCATTTTCTTGGCTCCATTTCCTCTCAGAATGAGAAGAGTGAGCTGCTAGTTCTTAGGGATTTCAACTTCAATTGGCTTGACCCTAAAAACCACAAAATCCACACACAAATCAAGTCGCTTAACCTATCGCAACTCATTTCCCAACCCACACGAACAAACCTGAAAACGCACAACCATTCCTTGCTTGACTGGATTCTCTCCTCAAATCCCAGCAGAATACAATCCTCTGGCATCCTTCCTGACATTTTCAGTGACCATGCAATAGTGTACTGTGTAAGGAAAATTAAACTGCCCCAATCAAGCCCTAAAGTTATCCTCACTAGAACATTCAGAAACTTTAACCCACAGCAGTTTCTGGCTGACCTTACCAACTGCCCTTGGCACAGAATCGATTTAATTCCTGACCCTGATTCTGCGCTTGACTATTTCCAATCCGAGTTCTTAAAACTCTGTGATACCCATGCTCCACTACGCAGTATAAGGGTATAGGGGGCCCACCTTCCATGGGTTACACCTGACCTTATAGCACTCTACCAGTTCAGGGATGCCTTGTGGAAAAGCCACAAAATAACTGGCACTACAAAGGATCTCAATCACTACAGATGCTTGCGGAACGTGTGCACAAGGCAAACAAGGCACGCAAAAGCACAATATGACTCTGACAATCTCCTCCAGAACACATCAAACCCAGCTATCTTCTGGAAGGTTATCAACAACATACTCCAGCCTTCTAACCACCAACAGCCAAGTAATATAACTAAGGGCGATATTACTCTGACAAACCCCACCGACATTGCAATTCAATGATTACTTTGTGGGGTGTGCTACTAACTTATTAGCAAAACGCAGCCCAAACCACAAACCTGAATCACATCCTGGGAGTACCCCTATAGCCCCACCCCCTCCCAACATTGCCCACAATTTTCAATTTGGGCCAGTATCCGAAGAGGAGATTACACAAGCACTTCTCAAATTAAAACTAAGCAGCCAATGTGGACCTGACTTACTACAATCTAGGTTCCTACGACTTGGTGCCCCAGCCATTGCCAAACCAATTGCTTCCATAGTCAACTCTATCCTGTCTGCAGGCCATATCCCTAAGACTTGGAAAACTGCCAGAGTTGTCCCAATCTTCAAAAGTGGGGACAAAAACACTGTTTCAAACTACAGGCCAATCTCCCTTCCTTCCAATCCTATCCAAAGTCATGGAAACATGTGTCAACTCCCAATTAAGCGATTACTATAACAAGACAAATTTCCCTAGCCAATTCCAATCTGGCTTTCGCCCCAAAAACTCTACCATAACTACCCTGCTAAAAGTTTGCAATGAAATCCAGTGTGGAATGGAACGGGGTCAACTCACTGGTGCAGTATTCCTAGATTTTGCAAAGGTTTTTGATACTGTTGATCATGCTATCCTGCTCAACAAACTCCAGAGCTCTGGAATAGGGAAGCATGCTTTAAACTGGTTTCAGTCCTACCTATCAGGAAGATCCCAACATGTGTCCATCTCAGGCTCTAACTCGAACCCCCTGGATATCACCTGTGGTGTCCCGCAAGGCTCTGTTCTGGGGCCCCTACTCTTCTCAGTGTTCATCAATGATCTCCCCACAGCTTGTCAGGAAGCCTCAATACACATGTATGCAGATGACACAATCCTATATGCACACAGCCATAGCCTCTCTGACCTTCAATACATACTTCAGTCTGACTTTTTGAGACTCGAAAACTGGATTTCCCAAAACAAACTGTTTTTAAACACTGACAAGACTGTAACAATGGTGTTTGGGACCAAGACTAAATTTTAAAAAGCTTTCAGCGACTGACCTCCAGATTACAACCAACACTAACACCACCCTAACTTCTGTTACTAGTTTTAAATACCTGGGCATATGGTTTGAGTCCCACTTAACATTCGGGATGCACATTAATACCCTGACAACCAAGACTTATGCCAAACTAGGGGTACTTTACAGGAACAAATCCTCCCTAAGTCTCCAGGTCAGAAAACGTATCGCACAGTAGATGCTAATGCCAATTATTGACTATGGAGAAATAGTATATGGCTCGGCACCTCAAACCCACCTTAGCAAACTTAACATCTTCTACAACTCAATTTGTCGTTTTGTTCTCCAATGCAACTATAACACACATCACTGCGAAATGCTCAAAGAACTAGATTGGTCATCACTCGAGTCTAATACCTTCGCGGTTCAGCCTATGTCAGTACACAGTCTGTGTGTGCGCGCAGTAATTGTAAATTTGCATATTTAAAGTATACATGCATTTGCAGTGCTGTACTGCTGTTCAGTATGTCTCATTTGAAAATTGTTGAAACGCATAGGCGTGTACAGTACTGTAACAGTGTCATCTTCTGTGCAATGCAGTACATCTCTCCCACACCATTCCTTTGAACGTATTTTTTTATTGTAATTTTTTTTTCTCCACAAACCAAACCATTTTTTTTCTCCACAAGCCTGCCAAAACCATCTTACTGTATTACGATATTCAATCTGTGCTGTAGCTTTTGACTGCGACACTGTATGTTTGACTGCACATGGTTGATTTGTGTGCTTTTTACATTCTGTATTTGGGGGTGTATTATTATGATGAACTGCCTTTTGAAATTAAAGTATGTCTTTAGCTTTGAACTTCCACGGAGTCGTTAATTTTCTGAATCTTGCCATTGTTTTCTTAATCCGTCCATAGCCGAGCTTGAAAGCCTCACTACGCCTGCGTGTAATTCTCTTTGAGATGGGAGCTAGCTGCTTACTGCGCATGAGTCACCCAACCCCCCCCCCCCTCTCCACAGAGTCGTTAATTTTCTGAATCTTGCCATTGTGTTCTTAATCCGTCCATAGCCGAGCTACAAAGCCTCACTGCACCTGCGTGTAATCCTTTTTCAGATGGGAGCTAGCTGCTTACTGCGCATTACTATCCCAACCCCCCCCCTCTCCACAGAGTCGTTAATTTTCTGAATCTTGCCATTGTGTTCTTAATCCGTCCATAGCCGAGCTACAAAGCCTCACTGCGCCTGCATGTAATCCTTTTTCAGATGGGAGCTAGCTGATTACTGCGCGTGACTATCCCAACCCCCCCCCTCTCCACATAGTCGTTATGGTTGTTGTCAATGATTATGATTAGCAGGAATGTGAATAAATATTCATTTTATTTTATAAGGAACCAAAAAATACAAAAATAAAAATAATCATGAATAATACATAATGCTGTCTTTATTAAGTTCTTCTGGCAGATTGAAATTGGATAAACATTTTGAAAACATTTTGAAAACATGGGGAAACATGAATAATGCACATTTATAAGAATATTATTTAATAATATATACTGTAATGTATAATATATATATATATATATATATATATATATATATATATATATATATATATATATATATATATATATATATTAGACCTGCCTAAGACATGCAGATGAGCACACAGCTATATTTGCATATTTGCTTTCCTGTGGAGGGTTCTTGTCACTTTTTAAACTCACCATAACTTAACTCAGTATTATGGTTTAGCCTATCCCATAGCCTCCCTTGCATTCCCAGTAAAATCAACCCCACACTGATGAGACCCATCAAGGTCGAAACAGCTGTCTGTGGGTGGTTTTCTGGGTATGCACCTTAACCCTGACTGTGCTCAAAGCTGTGACCATGCAGCAAGCTTAAGCCTATAGGGAACCATGTTAAAAATGGTTATTGAGGCAAAAAGTGACACTGTGTGCTCATTTGCATGTCATTTCCCAGAATCCCTTGCTGCAGTGGAAGTGCTGTACTGTATGCTGGGTGATAATGGGGAAAGGTGGGGTTGCAGACATGCCTAAGACATGCGGATGAGCACACAGCTATATTTGCATATTTGCTTTCCTGTGGAGGGTTTTTGTCACTTTTTTTACTCACCATAACTTAACTCAGTATTATATATATATATATGTAAGGATGTGTATACATATATATGAGGGTTCTGCGCTGTCACTAACAAAGGAAGCGCCATACTGTTCTTTTGCCAGTAAGGTCACTGTGTGAAAAGTCAGGCTGCGCATGCGCGAGGGAAGCGCGCGAAAGGCAACCAATCTGGAGGGACTTTGGGGGTTGCACTCTGAACTGTGGGAGAGTCAGCTGAGGCTGAGGACCAATAGGGTGCGAGACTCTGGATGGAGGAACAGGATGCGTGTGGGCGGTGGGAGAGACACGAGTGAGAGGTGAAGGAGGAAGGTGGTGGAACCTCGTGTGCGTGAGCGGAGGGTCAGTGACCCTTTCGCTTAGGTGAGAGACATTCCCCAGCCCCGAGGAGCATTTCCCCTGTCATCGTAGGGTGCCGCTTTTGTAGGGACGGCCATAGCAGTTAGGGACGTTTCCCTTTAGTGCGGGTTCAGCTGCGGAGCTGTGGACGCCATCTTGGGTTGGAGAACAGACCGCGCAGCATAGCGGAGTGTCGGCACAAGGCTGGAGCAACACTAGGGACCCTGTGTGGAGTGGTGTGGTCACCGCAGTGACCGGAAGGTATCGGTAGTCTACAAGTGCACCTACACCGGTCATCAGGCGCTGATCCCGCCTCCCACTAACTAATTGGGGGCACCAGTGTGCAATCCTATGATACTATACAGATACTAGTTACAGGACATACTCCTTGGGAGAGTGGCAGAGCCACCTGTGTACAGAACATTATTCCTAACAAGGTGTGGCCGAGCCACTGTGTATGTGTGTGTTACGTTATGTTACGCAGAGTATAAGGGTCCTATACAGGTCATGTATATTTTGCAAGCTTCCGTTTAGTAAGCACAAAACATAAAAGGTTGCCTGTTGCACAATACTGTTGTTATGTTTCTTGCTCAGGGTAGATTCTCTAATACGGGGATCCTGGGTAAGTGGAGGCGCTGCACCATGATAAGTAAGAGTATGACCCCAGGCTCCCCAACAGCGGAGGCTCAGAGCTCCTGAAGCCATAGGTATATGCAACACCAGTAGTTCCTTAAAGTAGGGATTCACAAAAAGGGCTACATTTGGAGGCGCTGCTGAGAGACTTAGACCTGGGGTGCCCCCACATTTTTTTCTCTATTGTGCAACCAACCCACATCATGTCGGTGCCCTCGGCGCTCGAGGTGCGCAAGTGGGCCCAGCGGCGCGGGATTCCCTTGAATCGTGCTTTCGCGCTGGGCCATGTCCCCGCCACGATCTCGTTAGGTACTGTGACCGAGCAGGTCCGAAAGCTCCCGCTCCTGGACAATGCCCAGTACAAGACCATTTCTATGACCGCGACCAGGCCTGGCGCCGGGTCTTGTATGCCACTGAACAAGATATATGCCCCGAGGCCTTGCCCCGTATACTGCTGCTGCCCGAGGCCCCGGGGGTACGCTGCCCCATAGTCCAGGTGGACACCCCTGCGCCCCTGGCCACTTCCACCCCACAGAGAGAGTATACACCCGCAGTAGGTGCCGCGACTGGGGGCCCAAACCACTCCCCTGACCGTGGCCTGCAACCTCGCTGGCCGGCAGCCCTGAGCCTAGGCTCCTCGTCCACTCCGTCCGGCCTGCGGTCTGGCCTCAACCGACTTAGCTTATCAAGACTGGACACTTACCCCGCAGTCGGGGATAGCTTACCGGGAGACACCTCTATTCCCGCAATAGCAGCCGCTCTCCACAACACCACCCAGTCGCTCCAGTATAGGAAGTTAAAGGCCTTCTCCGGTGAGAAACCCACGCCCCAAGGGGAAGTAGGGATAGAGGACTGGTTGGATCATACAGAACAGGTACTGCCTGAATGGACCTGCACGGACGCGGTCCGCAGACAGCGCATCGTTGAGTGCTTACGGCCCCCCGCGTCCCACATGGTGCACTACTACCGAGATGACAATCCGGAGGCTGATGCAGCAGATCTCATCTACTGCCTGACGAAGGCGTATGGAGCCCCGGTGGATACTTATGCGTTGATGGCCAAATTCCATGCGTTAGCCCAGAAAGAAGGGGAAATGGTATCCGACTTCCTCAGGCGTACACACCTGGACTTATGGAATCTGGTGAGGAAGGGCGTGTTGCCAAGGATAGAAGCCAATGGACTGCGCACCACTCAGCTGTTGAGGGGGCTCCTACCCCTACACCCCGTGTCGGTGCGGGTCAGTAGCTGCCTAACGCCCGGGCAAGCCCTATCGTTTCACGACCTAATGGATCGGGTCCAAGCGCACGAGACGGTGTTATTAGGACGTGACCTGGCCCCTGGGAAAAAGCCCCCGCCCGGAAGTAAGGAAGTAAAGAAAGCAGAACCCAAGGCCGACGTGCCCGAATCTGGGGATCCCGACCCCGAGGATGCCAGCGCACCAGTGACGTCCAGGCCTCGTCTCCCGACCGGGCGAAGTTCACCAACCGGGAGAAGCGAGAGTTACCTCAGCCAAATTCAGTGCTACGCCTGTGGAAAGATGGGACATCTGCATGCCCGTTTCCCCACCTTATGGAAAACGGCGTCCCGGCCCGCGCAGTCAATGCCGTGCAAGACCCTGGAGGATGGAGAGGCGTCGCCGCCCTCCCCAAGCAGCCGAATCGGCCCCGCCGCCATTATTCGAGTAGTTATCGAGGGCATCTACGCCGCCGCATTGCTGGACACGGGATCTCAGGTGACTATCGTATCCCGGCCCTTCTACAACCAACACCTACATCGATTACCGTTGCTCTCTGCGGACGCCTTGCGACTGAGGGGATTGAGTCATGAGGACTACCCCATAGACGGCGTAGTAAAGGTGCAGTTAGACATTCCCCAACTGAACACTGGTAAACATCATCCCATGGAAGTGGAGGCCTTAGTGTGCCCTGAACCTCAGGATCACCCCAGCGCTCCAATCATCTTGGGGACTAACGCTGACATTGTGCGCGCGGTGTTCCGCATGTATTTGCAAGAAGCGGGAGAAGCCCCGCTGCTGGCCCTAGCCGCCTGCCCCGCTCTCCAAGAGGTCTGCGGCAAAATTGCGACTGAAGAGGAACATGGGATGCTCTATAGCCAAAAGTGGGGACTGACTCAGATTCCCCCGGGGGAAGGAAGAATGATGGTCGCCGCATGTCACTACCCGGACCGGCGCCCGGAGGATCAGCTCTTCTCCCTAGAAAGTGTGGCACAGGATGAGCACCGGCTGGGCTACGAGGTGTTGGCCTCCGTCAAAAAGTGGCCTGGAAAAATCCCGGAGCGCACCTGGGTATACATGCAGAACATCTCCCCATATCCCATGAGCATTGATCGGCGCCAGCCACTGGGCAGAATATACCCCGTGACCCCCGAAGAGAAGGGCGTAACGGGGCGTCCCCGTAACTATGGTCCTGCCTCCGGTACCCGGCTAGAATTCGACTTTGGAGATTCTCCGCTTCCAGAGGAATGGAGGGAAAGGCTGCGGATCGAGTTACAAAAGCGCCGCCATGTGTTCTCCACCAGTGATATGGATGTGGGGTGCAGCCGCAGTGCCCGTCACACCATCCGAATGAGTGATGCTACTCCCTTCCGGGAACGTTCTCGATGGCTCGCACCACAGGACGTAGACGAAGTGAGAAGGTTACTCGCTGAAATGGAGAGGGCTGGGATCGTGCAAGGATCCCGAAGTCCTTACGCATCGCCTATCGTGGTAGTCCGCAAAAAGAACGGGACCGTACGCCTATGCGTGGACTACAGAACCCTAAATACCCGCACCATTCCCGATCAATACACGCTGCCACGAATCGAAGATCTACTGAACGCTCTGACGGGAAGTACCTGGTTCAGCGTACTCGATCTCAGGTCAGGGTATTACCAGGTACCCATGGGCCAAGAGGACCAAGAAAAGACGGCCTTCACCTGCCCATTAGGGTTTTATCAGTTCACTCGCATGCCGCAAGGGATCTGCGGGGCACCCGCCACGTTCCAGCGATTAATGGAAAAGACTCTCGGAGACCTGAACCCGCAATAATGCTTGGTGTACCTGGATGACATTATAGTGTTCGGGCGAACTCTAGAAGAACACTCCGAGAGACTAATGAAGGTACTGGATAGACTTCAGGAGGAGGGCCTCAAACTGTCTCTGGACAAATGTAAATTCTGTCGGTCCTCCGTGACGTATGTGGGCCACATAGTATCGGCCGAAGGGGTGTCCACCGAACCTGGGAAGATAGAAGCAGTAGTGAACTGGCCTAGGCCTCAGAATATTCAGGAGTTGTGGTCGTTCTTGGGATTTTGTGGCTATTACCGGCGGTTCGTGGAAGGCTACTCTAGCAAAGCCAAGCTGTTGAACGATCTTCTAAAGGTATATCCAGGAGAAACCGAGAGAAAGGGAGTCATGGCGCAGACGCCCTTTGGGGAGAAATGGACCCCAGACTGTGAACAGGCCTTCCTGAACTTAAAGACTAGCCTCACTCAGGCTCCAGTCTTGGCCTATGCGGATCCAGAACGGGAATATGTCCTACATGTCGATGCTAGCCTTAGCAGGCTGGGAGCGGTATTGCATCAGAAGTATGAGACCGGGCTACGGCCGGTGGCCTATGCGAGCCGAAGCTTGACACTTAGTGAGCAGAACTATCCGGTCCATAAACTGGAATTCTTGGCCCTAAAATGGGCCGTGGTGGACAAGCTGCACGACTACCTGTATGGGGTACAGTTCGAAGTGCGCACGGACAACAACCCCATGACATATATAAATACATCCGCCAAATTGGACGCCACAGGACACCGTTGGTTAGCTGCCCTGGCCAACTACAGGTTCAACCTTAAATACAAACCCGGACCCACCAACATAGGTGCCGACGCCCTGTCTCGTCGACCTGGCCTTCAATTTACCCCTGATGAGGAAGTATGGGAAGAAATACCGGGTCCCGGGATTCGTGCTCTCTGCTCCGTGGCTGCGGTAGTCGACAACCAAGTAGCATTCTCGGAATTACGGGTTGCTGACTCGTTGGGATGCCACTCGCGAGCCATCTCTCGGGCCTATCAAGGTCGAGAAGGGATGAATATCACGGAAGATAATATCATCTCGTGGAGGGATCTAGTGCATTACCAAACTCAAGACCCCATAGTGGAGCTAGCCCGTCAAGCGGTACAGCAAGATAACCCTTCTATACTGAAGCAAGCCCCCAAAAACTTGGTGAAACTCCTGTTGAATGAGTTTGGGAAGTTCGAAATGGACAATTGTATGTTATATCGGGTGATACCATATCATAACCATCCTGATCGGCGTCAGCTGTTTCTACCGGAACGCTTGAGGACCCTATCCTTCGGGCCCTTCACGATGACCATGGCCACCTGGGCATTGATAAGACATTTGGGCTACTACAGGATAGGTTCTACTGGCCTAGAATGAAGGAGTCTGTGGAGCAGCATTGTCGAAGGTGTAATCGCTGCTTACAAAGGAAGACACTGCCCACCAGGGCGGCCCCCATGGCACACTTGAAAAGCTCGGGCCCCATGGATTTGGTGTGTATGGACTTTCTCTGTATCGAGCCCGACAGTCGGGGCGTTAGTAATGTTCTCGTGATCACTGACCACTACACCAGGTACGCTCAAGTGTTCCCTACGAAAGACCAGAAGGCCGTAACGGTGGCCCGAGTCCTGTGGGAGAAGTATTTCATTCATTATGGATTACCAAATCGTCTTCACTCTGATCAGGGCAGGGACTTTGAGAGTACACTGATAAAGGAGTTGCTCACACTACTGAACATTGCCAAGTCACGTACTACCCCGTACCACCCCGAAGGGGATGCTTTGCCCGAACGGTTCAATCGCACTTTGTTAGATATGTTAGGAACTCTGACAAGCCCACAAAAGACGGAGTGGAGTAAGCACGTCGAGGCGTTGGTACATGCGTATAATTGTACCCGGCATGAATCCACCGGGTACACCCCGTATTTTTTGATGTTCGGAAGAGAAGCCCGGTTACCGGTGGATGTGCGACTGCGGATATCTACCGATGGGGTATCCAACAGAACGCATTTTCGATATGTACAGCGGCTAAAGGACAGCTTACAGCAGGCCTATAAATTGGCTGAACGAACGGCAGCGCAATTGAATGCGGGAAATAAAAGACGCTACGATCACAAAGTACGTCACAAGGAGATTCACCCCGGGGACGCGGTCCTCTTACGCAACTTAGGTGTTCCTGGGAAACATAAATTGGCGGACCGGTGGCGGGAAGGCGTGTACGAGGTGGAGTCACAGATGCCTGGCCTTCCTGTGTATCGGATCAAGGACTCCGAAGGCCGCGTAAAAGTGTGGCATAGGAATCACCTACTTCCCATACCTCAAGTAGGGACCGACGAATTGGAATTTCCCGCTATGCCAATAGATGGAGAAGTTGAAAACCCAGAGGATGGCCTAGAGACTGTAAAAATTGCCACCTCTGAGGACCCGATGGAAGGAACCTCTCAAAGGGGCATTCCGGCCGTGGGGGCATCTCCCGAAGGAGCCACGGGTAAAGAGCCTCTTGGCCCAAACATCGACAATCTGACTCCAGTGAGTCAGTCCTTAGATCCACAAAGCCCATGTTTCACACCCCAGAGAGACTGTACTAATGCTGAAAACCCCTCAAGGGTAGAGATGGAAACACCAGTTGAGACTGGACACTCTGCAGAGGAAGCAGAGGAGAATCAACCTCGGCGAAGTCAAAGAACCAGTCAGCCTCCCATGCGAATGGCATACGATCAATTTGGGGCACCCCATTATGAGGCTCAGCAGTGGGCTCGGCATAGAATGCAAGCTATGATGGTACTGTTCAACGAAATGTGTAACCTAATCTAGGAAAGAGAGGGCTGTGTAAATAAGTTCATATATGTTGTTTAGGTAGTCCAGCGGGGACGTTGGATTCTGGAGAGGGGAGAATGTAAGGATGTGTATACATATATATGAGGGTTCCGCGCTGTCACTAACAAAGGAAGCGCCATACTGTTCTTTTGCCAGTAAGGTCACTGTGTGAAAAGTCAGGCTGCGCATGCGCGAGGGAAGCGCGCGAAAGGCAACCAATCTGGAGGGACTTTGGGGGTTGCACTCTGAACTGTGGGAGAGTCAGCTGAGGCTGAGGACCAATAGGGTGCGAGACTCTGGATGGAGGAACAGGATGCGTGTGGGCGGTGGGAGAGACACGAGTGAGAGGTGAAGGAGGAAGGTGGTGGAACCTCGTGTGCGTGAGCGGAGGGTCAGTGACCCTTTCGCTTAGGTGAGAGACATTCCCCAGCCCCGAGGAGCATTTCCCCTGTCATCGTAGGGTGCCGCTTTTGTAGGGACGGCCATAGCAGTTAGGGACGTTTCCCTTTAGTGCGGGTTCAGCTGCGGAGCTGTGGACGCCATCTTGGGTTGGAGAACAGACCGCGCAGCATAGCGGAGTGTCGGCGCAAGGCTGGAGCAACACTAGGGACCCTGTGTGGAGTGGTGTGGTCACCGCAGTGACCGGAAGGTATCGGTAGTCTACAAGTGCACCTACACCGGTCATCAGGCGCTGATCCCGCCTCCCACTAACTAATTGGGGGCACCAGTGTGCAATCCTATGATACTATACAGATACTAGTTACAGGACATACTCCTTGGGAGAGTGGCAGAGCCACCTGTGTACAGAACATTATTCCTAACAAGGTGTGGCCGAGCCACTGTGTATGTGTGTGTTACGTTATGTTACGCAGAGTATAAGGGTCCTATACAGGTCATGTATATTTTGCAAGCTTCCGTTTAGTAAGCACAAAACATAAAAGGTTGCCTGTTGCACAATACTGTTGTTATGTTTCTTGCTCAGGGTAGATTCTCTAATACGGGGATCCTGGGTACGTGGAGACGCTGCACCATGATAAGTAAGAGTATGACCCCAGGCTCCCCAACAGCGGAGGCTCAGAGCTCCTGAAGCCACAGGTATATGCAACACCAGTAGTTCCTTAAAGTAGGGATTCACAAAAAGGGCTACATATATATATATATATATATATATATATATATATATATATATATATATATATATATATATATATATATATACACACACAGTGGTTGACAAATCACCAAAAAAATCTACTCGCCACACAAAAAAATCTACTCGCCACCTAGTACCAAACGTGTGCTGCTTGGGCCAATATTTACTCGCCCGGGGGTTAAATCCACTCGCCCGGGGCGAGCAAATGTATAGGTTTGTCGAACACTGTGAACTAACAAAAACAAGAAAAAGCAGCGCCTCAATGGGTATAAAAGTGATAATTATCTTATATATAGTGTTAATAACAAATAACAATGTGATTAGTGTCAGTGCCTGCGTATAAAACAATAAACATATAATCAATAAAGTAACTTAAAATCAACGCAGTACATATATGTGCAAAGAGAAATAATAATAATAAATAATAATAAAAATAAAAATTAAAAATTAAAAGGAAGTGAAAACCAGTCCTTATATGAATTAGTTCGTCAATGATATTAATAACGTGGGTGCAGGGGGTCTCCGGCTGCTCTCGAGAGGATGAACCACATCCTATGGAATCTGTAGAGGAGAAAGAGAAGAGAGCGCACGCCCCATAGTGTGTAAGGGAGCGTCATTACGCAATACGTCACGTACGGACATTACGTCATCACGTTGTGCATGAACTGGCCGGTTCGTGCGTCTAACAGCTTGAGGCCAAACAGCTAGGAGATTCTCTGAGGACTCCAACCCGATTCCGGTACACTTCATCCACGCTTGGAAACATCCTGATGATCACGGATCCTCCATTATCCTGAGATTGAAGGACATCAGAGACAAGCAAAGATACCGGATGGTGGTGATTTATTCACGACATGCTTTTAACTTCCTTACCCTTGTGAGTGATATTCCTTCCCCCCCCATTCCTCCTTCCCAATATTAAATATACAGTTACACACTATGGGGCGTGCGCTCTCTTCTCTTTCTCCTCTCTCTCTCTCTCTCTCTCTCTCTCTCTCTCTCTCTCTCTCTCTCTCTCTCTCTCTCTCTCTCTCTCTCTCTCTCTATATATATATATATATATAGTAATATTATTTTTTCCGTCTGTTTCTTGTTCCTCCCTCTGTAAACAGTACAGTAGTTCATTGAGAGGAGAGGTTTTGTGTACATCATTACTGCTGTTTATATACTGTACATTTCACTGTACAAGCAGAGTAGACTGGACACAACACCCCACCTCCCACCAGGCCACCCTTTTTCCTGAAACGACAAGAAAACAAAAAATGAGTGCAGTTATGTGCGTACTGTATTATGGCATTGTGTGATGTACTGTACATGGCTGGTGCTGCTTGAGCAGTTAGTAGGCGATTACCGTAGTACAGTCAAACTAGTCTACTGTATACTGGAACTACTGTATACTCTGACTACTGTTAAATACTATGTACTGTAACCTGATGGCTGGTGCTGCTCTCTCTGTAAAGAAAAAACTGTAGCTACTGTATACTCTGACTATTGGGAAAGAAAAAATCTGTGCCATACTTACCTGTATCATACTGTACTTACAATACTACAGCACAGCACTACTTTCCTGATGCTTGCCCATTATGCGTGATCACAATGGGCAACACAGTGGCAATATGGTCTATATATTTATTGCAGCGTTCCACGGTGAGTACATCATTCCAAAAACTCATTATGCCTTTCAACAACTCGTCCTTTTTGGAGGGTTTCGCCACTTTCCGGATATGGTCCTTCAGTTGATGCCAGACCAGTTGTTGCAATATAAATATAAAGATACAAAATATATACTGTACAGTATACTGTTGTAATATAAATATACAAAATATATATACTGGTGCAATATAAATATAAAGATACAAAATATATACTGTATACTGTTGCAATATAAATATACAAAACATATACTGTACACTGTTGCAATATAAATATACAAAATTTATATACTGTTGCTATATAAATATAAAGATACAAAATATTTCTGGATCTACATTTTTGAAGGTGTTATAAATATACTGGACTTACGCGTTAGCTACCCTTGGTGCCCTTTTGCGTTCTCTGTTTTTTCCGTGTGCATGATAGCTCATGGTGGTTGCTGGCACAACGATGCCAGAAGTAGCTAACCAGCGTTGGATAGCAGCAATTCAGTGTCCGCTCGTGTACATCTCCTTAATTCGCATGCTGAGAACCTTGGAAATCTTCTTAGCAACCATTGCTGCGAGTAGAAAGAAATACAGTTCAAACACAAGAATGTATATTCGATGTATAGTCGATGTGTATTCAATGTGCAGTGAATCCACAAAATGGATGATGTATTTATACGGTAATGACTCACACGCCCACTTTCAACACCTGTACCTCGCTGACATGCATAAAAGGTTACACACTTTGCATAGCCCACCACTCGATGATGTTTACCTGAACTTGCCCTTGTCCAGATACTGCATTGTGCCACCTGCTTCCATGGAGCAACCCCGATTCTACGGACGCAGGAACACACTCGCCTCTGCCGTGCCTGTCAAGCAGAAAAAGCGAAAGGCGGTTGCCGTTTCCACGCCAAGGCCAAAGCGACAGGCTAAGGCTAATAAAGAAAACCTTCTGCTGACCCCAAAGGCTAAGGGTTTTCATAGATGTCAGCCTTATTATGTCAAGAAGATATACGGTGATGTACTCTCGACGCAAAACGATTGGCAGCCAACCCATCGACCCCGCAGACCACCACCTCCCATACGCTTCGACGACTCTGCCGCCGCTGTCCCGGAAATATTCAGCCTGTCTTCTCCACCCCTCGTCGACGACGCTGCCGCCTCTGAAATCCACGGGTCACTTTCTCCTTTGCTCTTAGATGACTCTGCTTCTCGCCCGGAAATCCAAAGGTCACTTTCTCCATCCCTCTTCGACGACGCTGCCGCTTCTCCTCTACCGGATATC
This sequence comes from Ascaphus truei, assembly GCF_040206685.1. NCBI lineage: Eukaryota > Metazoa > Chordata > Amphibia > Anura > Ascaphidae > Ascaphus > Ascaphus truei. The sequence continues at coordinate 26,515,534 of NC_134497.1, forward strand.
CACAGGTCACTTCCTCCACCCTTCTCATCCTCTGTTGCACCCATCCACCCAGATGTCCAGACGCCATGCAGAAGAAGCAGCTTGTTAGATCGGATGCTCAATGGGATAAGTGTGGATATCCCCGGGAACTCTATTGTGCTGGCAAAGATAGATTTGCTCCTGGAGACAATGCTAGATATGGAGCAACGGATGGATCGACGGATGGAGAAGATAGAGGCTGACATAGCGGGTATACATCATTTGCTCGGTGTTCATGCCCCTGTTTCCCAGGCGCCGGAGCAGGGGGGTGACATGGATGTGATGAATGGGACCTTCGACCCCCTTCCATCGCCAAGCGCACCCCCTCCACCAGAAGATGTAGTGTACCAGTACATGTATGCCGTTGAGGAGGAGGATAACATGACAACCCCGTCAAGACCACGCCAGGAGACAACACGGCGACCAAGACCGAAGGAAAGCTTCCTCCCAGACAACCTACCATCGCCCGTCGCCTCAAGTACACCCGCTCCCAAAAGACCTTCACCCACTCGCATCGATACGGTGCCCGACATCACCCTGTGCGATATGCCACCGACACTCAGGGAGAAGTATAGGGTGAAGGGTGCTGGTGCACCCCACAAGTATGCCTTGTTACTTTTTAAGCACCATGTTCCCTACTCGTTGTACTGCAACTGGGCCTTCAAAGTGAACTACGAAGGAAATTGCCTAAAAAAGGCGCTTCTTGCCAATTTAAGAAAGAACATTATGGACGAATTGCGGCGCTTTTATCCAATTACAGATCCTGTAATGAGAGGCGTTCGAGACTGCATTAATGCCGTTTTGCACCATGCAAGGAATCGGCCATGGACGGACAATGCGGGGGACTTTCTGGTTTAATCACGGGAACTGTAAGACCATACTGTTGTGCTGAACTGTATTGTACATGTTTTTACCTGCTGTTCTGTATTTAACTTACTGTTTTAACTTGCTGTACACACGCACAATTCCAGTCCCTGAGGGCCGCAAACAGGCACGGTTTTCAAGGTTGAATGAATGAATTGGGATCCTCTGTCAGATACTATGACTTGGGAAGTGCCATGAAACCTGAAGATCTCCCTAATGAAAATGTCAGACAACATGGGGGCGGTGGGTAGACCCTTCATCGGGATGAAGTGTGCCTGTTTCGAAAACCTGTCCACCACTACTATGATGGTATCCATACCTCTAGATTTGGGCAACTCAACGATAAAGTCCATAGATATATGTGTCCATGGACGTTCCAGGATGGGTAAAGGTTGAAGAAGACCCGCAGGCCTGTTGCGTGTAGTTTTATTCCGTGCACATGTGGTGCATGTAGATAAGGAACCCTGTATGTCTCTCTGTAGTTCTTTTAGTGCCAGGATGACCAGCTGTCTTGGACGAATGTCCCCATTCCATGACACTCCTTTGGTATCGAAGGGGAGTGAACAAGCGGTCTTCCGGAACCTTGAGTCCTGCAGGAATGTTGGTCTGGGCCCTGGTAATGTCCGACAATGCACTAAAAGAATTGGCTGCCACAATGCAAGTGGACGGGAGAATGGTCTCCTGCTGTTCCACCTTGTTATCCTCTACCAGAAATTGCCGGGATAATGCGTCGGCTTTTAAGTTCTTAGACCTTGGAATGTAGGAGATAACGAAGTTAAAGCATGTAAAAAATAAGGACCATCTTGCCTGCCGAGAACCAAGTCGACATGCTCCCTAAATATATAACAAATTGTTATGGTCTGTTAATATCGTGACTGGTGTCTCAGTGCCCTCCAGTGTCTCCACTCCTCTAAGGCCATCTTGATCACGAGGAGCTCGCGGTTTCCTACATCATAATTCCTTTGGGTGGAGTAAAATTTCTTAGAGAAATACACACAAGGGTGGAGTGGGGCTTGAGGATTCTTTGAGAGAGTATAGCTCCTGCTCCTACATTGGAGGCGTCGACCTCCAATGAAAATGGTAATGTAGGGTCTGGGTGTACCAAGATGGGGGCTGAGGCTAATGCCTTCTTTATCCTCTCGAAGACCTGTATGGCTTCGTTAGACCAATTCGTAGGATCAGCCCCCTTCTGGGTCAGCGCCGTGATGTGTGCTACAACCGATGAGAATCCCTGAATCAACCTCCGGTAATAGTTGGCGAAGCCAAAAAACCTTTGGATAGCCTTGAGGGACAGAGGACAGGGCAACTCCAGTACGGCTTTGACCTTGGTAGGGTTCATAGCGAGACCGGTATCCAATATAATGTAGCCGAGAAAGGAAGTGGATCTTTGATGGAAATGACACTTCTCGAGTGGTTCTCTCTTAAGCGCTGTAAGACTTGCTTGACGTGACCCGTATGTTCAAGCGTGGATGTGGAAAAAATTAGAATATCGCCCAGGTATACTATCACATGACAGTCCAGAAGGTCTCTGAAGATGTCATTGATAAAGTCTTGGAAGACAGCAGGTGCGTTACAGAGACCAAACGGCATGACCCGGTACTCATAGTGACCGTCGCGAGTATTAAAAGCAGTCTTCCATTCGTCTCCTTGTCTGATTCTGACCAGATTATAGGCGCCTATGAGATCCAATTTCGTGAAAATCCTTGCTCCTTGAAGTTTGTCAAACAATTCAGCTATCAAAGGAAGGGGGTAGCGATTTTTTATAGTGAGTTTATTGAGACCGCGATAGTCTATGCAGGGTCTGAGGGTTTCGTCCTTCTTCTTGACAAAGAAGAAGCCTGCCCCTGCAGGTGATGAGGATTTTTGAATGAACCCCCTCTGGAGATTCTCCTGGATATATTGTCTCATAGCCTGGGTCACAGGTATAGACAATGGATATGATCCTCCACTCTGGGGAATGGCGCCGGGTAGTAGATCAATCGGACAATAGTACGCACGATGTGGCAGAAATTCCTCTGCCTGGCGTCAAATACGTTGCAGAAATCTTCATATACCACCCGCAATTGTTATTAGTATCCGTAACCTCCATGCCTGCCACTGCCTTAGAGTCAGACATGCAATGTTCCAAGCAATCGTAAATGCGTGGATCCTGTCCAGTCGATGACCGGGTTGTGGATCTGGAGCGACAGAAGTCCCAGAATAATGTCCACGGAGGTGGTGTGGATAACGTCCAGTATTATGGTCTCGGAGTGGAAGTCTCCGGTCGTGATCCTGATGGGTATAGTTTGAAGGGAAATGAAAACGGGCTGCAAGGGTCCTCCGTCGATGGCTTCAAGGCCTACCGGTCGATCTTTGGGTACCAACAGTATCCTATTCTTGATTGCGAACCCCTGATCCACAAAGTTTCCCCCTGACCCTGAATCCAGAAAGGCCCGTGTAAGAGGACATGCGCAGAGGTATGCAATGGAGACTTTTTTAAGGTGAAATTAAATAAGGCTTTAATTGCGCCTGTTTCTTTAACACAAGAAAATCATCTAAACATATGCAAATAAGGGGTCAAACAAAGCTACTGTTCCACTTGGGAGTATTTCTAGTGAATCCTATGCAGTCCACAACTCCCTTTAGATAAGCATGTCTCCCAGCCCAAAACATATATCTTGATATGTGCAGACATACAAAAAGTCTTATAAAGGAAAGTCTTATCTGTTTCTTGTAGTTGGAGGGGAAGTCTTCTCTGTTCTTGGATTGCTGCCTTTTCCTCAGGCTATATCAGCATTCAGGTTTAGAGGTGCTTTCCCCTGTGTCTTGCTGGCAGCATGTAGGCTTCAAGACATCTGTTCCTATGGTCAGTCCCACAATTTGTGAGACTCAGGAATCTCCCTTCCTGTCTCAAAGGCAGGCTTTTCTAACAAACCTAATCAGCCAGGTGGTGTTGGTTAATTGACTACCAGCAGTTAACCACTACACTGCTGGATTAGAGTCACATTTCCTGAACAGGGATAAATCCCCTGTTACAGCCCGTGTCTTAACTGTGAAGTTCTCACTGGAAAAGGAGATGGGTAGGTAGATCCTAGTGGAGGGTTGAGGAGGGGGAAAGTTTGCGGTGCCCAGCGTGATCCTCCTAGCTCTCACTGGGCTGTGGCGTTTCCCGGTTTTACCGGACAGTTGATCACCATGTGTCCGTTGTGGCCACAGTAGAGAAACAAACCCGCCCGTCTTCTCCGTTGCCTCTCAGTAGGTGAACGACTAGTCCCTCCTAGCTGCAGGGGTTCATCTAGAGTGGGAGCAGTGGGAAGTACAGGTCCTATGGTGGAAAAAGGAGATTGTATACCTCGAGGATGGTTGCTTCTCTCTATTTTTCTCTCTTAGGCTGAGTCCATGGTGACTTCAGCCGTGCGGAGGTGCGCTGAGGCTGAGGGAAAGTGGGTGCTTTCCCTGGCCTTAGTTCGCACGCCATCCGGTGGCGTGTCGAGGGGCGGGCCAGTGATGTCACGGAGCTGGTTCGCCCTCATTGGGCGAACCGCTCATGTGACCGGCCCTGCGCTCCCATGAGCACTCAAAGTAAAAAATTAATGTCGGCTATGCTTCCGCATGCTTGCGGAAACATGCGCAAGCCCCTGCTAAAGCCACTCTCATTGTGGCTGCAGGGGCTCACTGCCGAGCATAAGCGCACCTCAGCACGGGTCAGCGCCTAAGCGCTAACCATGCCCGAAGCCTTAGAGACGCTGATCCATGCCGATGCACAGGGTTACCAAGTCCTTAAATCCAGCGGGGCGGTCGAGAGGTGCCAGTTCATCCTTCAGACGTTCGGACAGGCCCTGCCAGAAGACTGCAGATAGGGCTTCGTCGTTCCAGCCGGTCTCTGTAGCCACGGTCCGGAATTCCAGTGCATAGCGAGCCACGGTACGGTCTCCCTGGGAAATATTAAGCAGAGTAGATGTGGCGGTAACCTTACTCTCCGGCGTGTCAAACACTCTTCTGAACTCAGCGATGAAGAGGGCGAGATCTGACGTCTGATCTGGGCGTTGCTCCCAGATGGGAGAGGCCCACGCCAGAGCGGCGTCAGTCAGCAAGGAGATTGTACGTCACCTTTGATCATGAGAAAGGGAAATGAGAGGGGAGTAGCTCAAACTGTGTAGAACATTGGTTCAGAAATCCCCACAACCGATGGGATCCCCTGCATACCGATTGGGCGTAGGCAGACGCGGTTCACAAGTAGGAGTCGGGACGGGAGCAGTTGCGAGTAGACCGGGGTTGACTGTTAAAGTGGTCAGGTGTCTAACCTGTTCGATAAGGGTGTCAACGTCCTGTTTGAGTTGGGAGACTAGTTGTTCCTTAAGTGTGTAAGATCCAGTAAGTTGCTGGAAGCATTCCTCATGTGTGTTTAAACGTCGGCCCACCTCAGCGGGGTCCATGTTTGTTGGGCTGAGCATATTGTCACGCTGCGCTCACCACAAACAGGACTAAGACCGCTGGGCTGAGGTGGGGATGGAAAGACACCGACCCACAACCACGCAGTCTGGTCCGAAATGCGTAGTCCAAGTCATATAGCGTAGTAGGGTTGGAGAGGTCAGGATAATCGGGGTACTTGCCGTGGTTCAGTTTTGGTGAGTGGAGGATAATAGATATCCGTTAGCCAAGGTCCAGGGTTAGCGATGGTAGAATGGTCAAAGGACGGAGCCGTGGTCAAGCGTTGGAGAGCGTGGGAATCAGAAGAGCAGCCAAAGGTCAGGACAGGAGAGAACAGACAGGTCAAAGGCAAACTGGGTTCAAGGCAGAATGAAACAGCAGCAGTGAGCACAATGCATAAACAGGAGTTTATGCTCAGCAAGGAAGGATAGGCAGGACTAAGTATATAAGGCAGAAGGATCCAATTACCGTGCAGGGGTAAGATCCGATCCTCCAATGGCAGCAGGAAGGTAATGAGCAGGAGACATCATTCAGGTGAGGCACCCCTGGGTTCTCCCCTAATTGGGCACCGAGCGGCCCGAGCGCGTATGCGATGTGTGGCACGATGATGTCACGCGGGCACGCGGCTGAGATTCCTCCCTGTGGGAGACGCCGCCGGCAGTCAACAGTGCGTGCGTGCACCAGCTTGACAGTGTGCGGGTGACTCTTACACTTTTTAGATACCCCCGCAACAGCTTGTGGTGAAGGGAATGGTGCTTTGAGGGGCAAAATAGTGGTAATACTGAAGACGAACAGAACCCCTATATAGCCCTCTCTTCCTGTGTGAGATGGTGGATGAGTTAAAACATATTTATTCAAAAAACTTCGTTAAAACAATGGGGTTTAAAATATTTATTAAATAGTACCAAGTGTTTTATAGACTCTTGGGGTAGGTTACTCCAGAGGAGTGTCAATTGGATATTAAGGTCCAGTGTTGGTGAACTCACTGGCCCTAGTAACCCTCATATAGAGTGATTAACTAGAGATTAGTGTTGTATAGGAATGATAGTATTGACCATATATGTGATGCCACAGTAATTGAGTACTAATTGGTGCACCAACACACAGAACCTATTACTGTGCTGCTAGATGCTGCAGCCAGTTATGCAGATATGATTGTGTTATGTACAATTCTAGGTAGTTGTGCACCAAATGATGTTCACTGACGCCAATTAGCCGGGCAGGATGCGGCGACGCTCACACTCCCCCGCCTCTCTGAGCAGCATTTTCTCTCCTTCCCTGTCGTGCCCGTCAGTCATGGCAGCCAGAGGGCGCCTCTACAGGCTCCCAATGTCCCCTGCAGGCTCCCGCATACTTCCAATGTCCCCTGCAGGCCCCCACATTTTCCGATGTCCCTTGCATACCCCCAATGTCTCCCGCATATGCCCAATGTCGCCTGCAGGCCCCCACAAACCCCCGATGTTGCCCACAGGCCCCCGATGTCTCCCACATAACTCTGATGGTGAGTGGGACTCCCAGCGCCGGTTCCACTCTCGAGCAGCTCCGTTTCTTGGAGTGCGTGAGTGTGTGTGTGTGAGAGATGACTGACTGGGTGGCTCTCTCTCTGACTCTCTCTCTGTCACTCTCTCTGTCACTCTCTTTCTCTGTTACTCTCTCAATCTCTCTCTGTGTGTTCTCTCTCTGTGTCGCTCTCTCTCTGCCGCTCTCTCTCTGTGCCACTGTCTCTCTGTGCCGCTCTCTCTCTCTGTGCCGCTTTCTCTCTCTGTGTCTCTCTCTCTGACTCTCTCTCTCTCTGTGTGTATGTCTCTCTCTCTGTGTGTGTCTCTCTGTGTGTGTGTGTGTGTGTGTGTGTGTGTGTCTCTGTGTGTGTGTGTGTGTCTCTCTCTCTCTGTGTCTCTCTCTCTCTCTCTGGGTCTCTCTATCTCTGTGTGTCTCTGTGTGTGTGTCTCTCTCTTTCTGTGAATGTATGTGTGTCTCTCTCTCTCTCTCTCTGTGTCTTTCTCTGTGTGTGTCTCTGTGTGTGTGTCTCTCTCTCTCTCTGTCTCTCTGTCTGTGTCTCTCTGTGTGTGTGTGTCTGTGTGTGTCTCTCTCTGTATGTGTGTCTCTCTCTGTGTGTGTGTGTGTCTCTCTCTGTGTGTGTATCTCTCTCTCTGTATGTGTTCCTCTCTGTGTGTGTGTCTCTCTCTCTCCCTGTGTGTGTGTGTGTCTCTGTGTGTGTGTGCACCTTGAGAAAGAGCGGAAGCTCGAAACTCGTTGGTGGGGGCCTTAGGGCTCATTTTTTGTACCATGATCTGACCCATTAAAACCTTTTTATTGGGGACCCACTCTCTAGCATTTGTATTTTTTAGTAGTGCTCCATCTCTCCCACGCCGAACCTGTTGAAAACTCTGGAGAATCGACAGCACACGCCTGTGAAGGAAAAGACCCACTGAAGACCAGTTTACAGAATATTGAGTTATTTGCTCCTATACACACCACAGGAATCCTAGTCAAATGAATAGCTGGACACAAGCAAGTGTGAGTATTCACCAATCAAGAGGTGTTACTCTTCCGTTTTTTTGATGTTATTGGATGTGGTATATCATTTCATAGATGGTCTATTCATAGTGTGGGACACTTCAAGGATATAAAATTATGGCTATTACATCATAAGAAGCCTGGCAGCCTTTTAGGTCTGTGTTAGAGCACCATACAGCTCTTTTGTTCTGTGTGTGTGTCTCTCTCTCTGTGTGTCTCTCTCTATATCTCTGTGTGTGTCTCTCTCTCGCTCCGTGTCTCTTTCTCTTTCTCTCTCTCTCTCTCTCTCTCTCTCTCTCTGTGTGTCTCTTTCTCTCTCTCTCTGTGTGTGTCTCTGTGTGTGTGTGTGTGTGTGTCTGTGTGTGTCTCTCTCTCTGTGTCTATCTCTCTGTGTGTGTGTGTCTCTCTCTCTCTCTCCCTCTGTGTCTCTCTTTGTGTGTCTCTCTCTCTGTGTCTCTCTCTCTCTGTGCGTCTCTCTCTGTGTGTGTCCCTCTGTGTGTGTGTGTGTGTGTCTCTCTCTGTGTGTGTGTCCCTCTTTGTGTGTGTGTCTCTCTCTCTCTCTCTGTGTGTCTCTGTGTGTGTGTGTGTGTGTCTCTCTGTGCGTGTATCTCTCTGTGTGTGTGTGTCTCTCTCTCTCTCTGCGTGTGTGTGTGTCTCTCTCTCTCCCTTTGTCTTTCTCTTTCTCTCTCTCTCTCTGTGTGTCTCTCTCTCTATGTGTCTCTCTGTGTGTGTGTCTCTCAAATCAAATCAAATCAGCTTTATTGGCATGACGAAAGAACATTTCAGTATTGCCAAAGCGTGAATAATAGGGGGTGGGTGACAATAATTACATGAATACTAGGGGGTAGGGTATAATGATTGCACGGTAAATGGGTAACAGTTTTGCACAGGGGTGTGGGGGTTAGTGGACGTCTCTCAGCTTGTGGCAGGTGCTGATATAGTGTGCAGCGAGTTCTGCTGTGGTTTCATCTTCTCCCAAGAGGATCGCTATTTTTTGGTTCTCTTCTATATTATTAAAGTTCATGATAACAGCAGTTAGTTTCTCTAGGTGGGCACTCCTCACTTCAGAGTATTGTGTGCAACGCAACAGGAAGTGAGTTTCATCTTCTACCTCTCCTAGCTCACATCTTTGGCACAGTCTCATCTCCCGGGGCTTCCAGTTCTTTCTGCCTGCCTGTTTCTATTTCTAGGCTGTGGGCACTCATTCTGTACTGGCCCAAAGTCTGTCTCTGCTTTGGGTCTTTTACCTTCAGTAGGTAGGGTGCCAGAGTGTATTTTCTCTGTAGGCTGTGGTAGGTCTCCAGCTTCTTTGAGCGCTGTATATCATTTTCCCACACAGTCACATACTGCTCCTGCATTTCGCTGGCGATTGAGTTGATTTGTTTTTTCGGCAGGCTGTTGATCTGTGTGGGGTTTTGTTCTGGGAGTGAGAGGACAAGTTGTTTGATGGCACAGGGTTTAGTGAGGAGGTCTTGGCTTCTCATTGCTCTGTGGCAGTAAGACTGTGGGTGGTGTTTAGTTGGGCCCAGAATGTCAGTGCTCTCTTCTATACAGTGAGTAGTAGAGGAAAGCGACTCAGCTCAGCCCGGCATGCATTGTTTGATGTACTTCTGTGTACTTGGAGAAGGTGTTTGCAGAATTCCAGATGCAGTATTTCTGTTTGGCTGGTATCCCATTTTGTGGAGTCTGGTTATGTTACAGGACCCCACACCTCGCTGCCATACAGAAGGATGGGTGTGATGATGCTGTTGAATATTTTCATCCAGATTCTTATTGGTGGTTTGAGGTGGTACATCTGTTTCCTTATTGTATAGAATGCTCTTGGGGCCTTCACCTTCAGTGTATTTATGGTCAGGTTGAATTTCCCTGATGAGCTGATGGTTAGACCTAGGTATGTGTAGCTCGCTGTCTGTTCCAGTACATTGCCATTCAGTGTTAATTGCGATATGGTTGGATGTTTTTTAGATTTTTTCTGGAATACCATTATTCTGTTTTTTTCTAGGTTCACAGAGAGTGCCCAGGTCTGGCTGAATGTTTCTAGTATTGCCAGTTTCTGTTGGAGGCCTTGTTCTGTTGGAGACAGCAGGAGCAGGTTGTCTGCGTATAGTAGTGACTTAAAGTCAAGCTCCCTTTTTCTTTTTTACTTCAATAGTTTCATGTGGGCAATCTCTACTTACCTAAAGAACAGCATAGCTGCCGGTCAATTCGTTCTACATCTATGGATCGACAAAGTTTGGCGACATCTTTAGATCTGGGGAATGTATTTCCTCTGTTTCTGTCACTCAGTGGAAGCTTATGAATATTCATGAGTTTCCACTGACGTGTGCAAGAGGGAGGGCTGGGCTCATTCACAAAGGGGTGTGCCAGGCTTGTGACAGGACATGAAGGGAGGAGAAACAGTAGGAAAAAGCAGGCACCAGTAACTCAGGAAATAAAAAAATGAGGGATATCCAAGGGAGCGTGTGCCCATTAAAAAATGAATTTAATGGAAACTACAAAAAAAACAGCGGCATTACGGGGTACAGAGCCCCCCACCAACGCGTTTCGAGCGCAAGCTCTTTTTCAAGGTGACTATAAGGGTACTCACCTAGCTGTTTATATACCCGAAGAGCGCGCCGCTGTCCACTCTCAGTAGTGACGTCGGCGCGGTGACGTCAGCGCGCAACGTGGGGAATACAAAAAAGCTCAAACTTTATTAACAACAGTACAAAAAAACAATTGTAATACTAGAAATACAGATACGAGTACCTGGTATATCTTTCAACAGTGAAAAACACTGGAAAAGTAAAGAGAATACATAATTAAAGGAAACATCATAAAAGAAACTATGAATATTTCTATTAAAGGAAAGAACATACCTAACAAACGGATGGACTAGATGGTAAATATACTGTATTAGTGCATATCCATACATAATGGTATAAATCAAAACTGTTGTGGATAGCACATAGACACACAAAACGTCATCATCCATTTGAAAAAATGACAAAGTAGTATAATGAGCTGTAGCATGTTTGGAAGTGACTAAACTGGGGCCAACAATTAAATTTAGAAAACTAAACAATTGATCATAGACAGTTATCACGTCTTAATTAATTAGTTTTTAATTATTATATGATTTTATTATAAATTTGTTGAACTATTGTGAGGGAGACAAACATATGCTAGAACTATAATAATATGAATATTCTGAGTTATCAATGGAACAATATAGATGTAGCATATTTATGATAAATGATAGATGAAAATGCAGGCAATGTGCAAAAATAGGAAAACTTCATACAGCTTTTAAGGAATTAACCAAACAATTCAATTGTTAAAATAAATGAAAATATATAACAATGAATCATTAATCATTGATCAATGTAGCTAAGGTGCCAAGTCCCAGTCAGAGTTTAGGCCATGGGGGATTGTTGTTTTGTTTTTTTTGTGCCCCAAAATTTTTTATTGGGTAGTTACATGATTACAAACATACAGATATTGAATTTACATCTCAATACAGCGTAACATTTTCTCTCTTTTCTGGAAGAAGGGCAAGGCAAGGTGCCCAGAAGGTGAGGCTTCCCAGAGAGAGGGAAACTAAGACAAGAAGAAAAGTGAGGGGGGGGAGGGTAACAGAGCACGGGGGTGGGAGGGGAGGGGGTGGGGGAGGGCCCCAAGTGGCCGCCCCAATTTGCTGAGTGTAAGTTTCCTATATCGTGAGTCCTCAACTGGGTGGAGGGGGGGAAGCGGTGATGGAATTATCCTATAAAATCAACCACGGTTCCCATACCTTGTAAAATGGGTTAGTTTTTTGTTTTAGGTAGGCTGTGAGATTTTCCATCTGCATCACCTCATTAATTCTCTTTTTAATCATTCCCTTAGTAGGGGGGGTTACCTTCTTCCAAGAGGCAATAATCTCACATCTCGCCGCAGTGAGAATAAAGGAGATTAATTTCCTTACTGGTCGGCCAATTTCCTCAGTCGGTTTCCCAAGCAGGTAGGTCAGTGGATCAATGGGTAGCTCGAGGGTCGTGACCTCTTTTATTAAATTTTGGACCATAGTCCAGTATTTTTTAATTTCTGGACATGACCACCAGATGTGTGCCATGTCCCCCCTTTGACCACAGCCTCTGCAGCAAAGATCTGATGCCAGGGGGTAGATTTGTCGTAGTCTCACTGGAGTTAAATACCAATAGAAGAGTATCTTATAGATGTTCACCTTTGTGGTAGTACATATAGACGTCGCAGAGGCTGCTTTCCATATTTCTTTCCAGTCTTCCTCCTCAATGGGTACGTTCAGGTCCGCGGCCCATTTAAGCATGTAGTCATGCTCTACTGGGCCTTCTCTTGTTTCTAACATCGAATACATTTCTGATATAAGTCCCTTTTGGTCTGCGTCGAGTTTACATAGTCTCTCAAATTTAGTGAGCGATGGGAGCTCCGGGTTTGGGGATATTTTTTGAATAAAGTGTCTGATTTGGAGGTATTTAAACACGTCCAAATCCGGCATCCGATACTTAGCCTGCAGATCCTGAAAACTCAGGAGCCTTCCCAGAAATAATACATCAGCCACTGTCTTAATCCCTTTCACCTTTAACTGATCAAATTGCCTTGATCTACATCGAGGGGGGAATGTGGGGTTGTCGAATATTGGCGTAAGCTGCGTGCCTGGGGAAGAGAGCTTGTATTTGAGCTTGGTTTTTAACTAGATCCCCCAGGTATGTCTTGTCATCCCTAATTTAAAATTTTGTGGGGTCACATCTCCTCTGTTCATGCTCCATAGGCATGCCGGCAGAGAAGGCACTTCGGCATAATGTGTCTCTATTTTGAGCCAGCATCGTTGGGTTGGGTCCGAATTCCAAAGTGCGGCTTGTTTTAGTTGGGCTGCCTGGTAGTACTTATGGATGTCCGGGACTCCCATGCCCCCCCTCCCTCGTGGTGACAATAGCACTGATCTTGCTACTCTGGGTCTTTTTCCTTGCCAAATGAAGTGTAACATCCTGTTTTGGATGTTTTTAATTTCTGAGCCAGGGACATGGACCGGGAGAGTTTGGAAGAAATATAGCAATCTGGGGAGTATATTCATTTTTATGGATATCATTCTTCCGATCCACGATATCTGATAACCTTCCCATTTGCTCAAATCCTTTTTGATTTTATCAAAGAGAGCTGGGTAGTTATATTGATACAGTGATTGGTAGTCCCTCGATACATTCACTCCCAGGTATTTCATGTATGAGGGGCTCCATTTATACGCAAAGTTTATTTTATGTAATTTCACTTCTGGCTCTGTGAGGCTAAGATTGAGGGCCTCTGATTTTTCGCTATAAATTTTGTATCCAGAAATATTGCCAAAGTCTTCCAATTCTCTTTGGAGATTGGGGAGGGAAGTTTGGGGTTGGGTTAAAGTCAGTATAATATCATCGACGAAAAGGGAGATTTTATAGTTTGTATTTCCAATTGCTACGCCTTTGATATTTATATTATTTCGTATTTTAGCCGCCAGTGGTTCTATGGTGAGAGCAAAGAGGAGGGGGGACAAGGGGCATCCCTGTCTTGTACCGTGTTTTATTTGGAATCTCTCTGAGTTTCCGCCCGGGAGCCTGACTATTGCGATGGATTTTGGTACAGTGTCTGTACTCCCTCAAGAAATGCATCTTTGAAGCCGAATTTCTCTAATGTTTTAGTTAGAAATAGCCAGTCAATTCTGTCGAATGCCTTCTCTGGGTCCAAGCTCAGGAGCATTGCCTTGGAGTTTGTGAGGTGAACATGTTCGTTTATATTGAAAATTTTCCAGGTGTTCTCTGAGGCTTGACGTCCCGAGACAAATCCCACTTGATCTATGTCTATTAATCTTGGTAAGATAGGGTTCAATCTATTCGCCAAGATCTTACTGTACAATTTGAGATCGTTGTTTAGGAGTGAAATAGGCCTGTAGCTCCCGCAATGCGCAGGGTCTTTCCCTTCTTTATGAATAATGGCAAGGTTTGCCAGGGACATTGATGAGGGGATGGGGTTCCCTTCCATAAATGAATTGAACAGATTTAGTAGATGGTTGGTCAGTATTGGGAGAAACCTTTTGTAGTATGCATTGGAGAAGATACCAGGGCCTGGTATTTTGGATATCTTGGAAGACTTTACCGCGGATTCCACCTCCTCTTTTGTAATTTTGGCGTTGAGGAAGGAGTTTTCCTCCTCTGTCAGTGTGGGGAGTTCGCAGTCGCTGAGATAGCGCGAAGTTGCCTCTGATCTCGTCAACTCAGAGGTCCCCCCCTGAGTCTTCAAATTATATAGTTTGGTGTAGAACTTAGTGAATTCCTCCGCTATTTTCTTCTCGTTGTATAACATCTCACCAGACGCATCACCGATCGACGTAATCTGAGATCTTTTTTGAATGCCTCTTAATTTGGAAGCAAGGAGTCTATCAGCCTTATTGCCCTTATCGTAATATCTTTGGTTGGTCCATTTAAGGGCTTTTTCAACCTTTTCTAGTTGGATGCCTTTTAATTCGTTTTTAGTGGCGGACAGCAGTTTGTAGAGCCTTTTGGATGGGTTGGATTTATATTGTTGTTCCAGATTAGTTATTTTCTCCGTCAGGTCTTTTACTGCTTTCGCCTTGACTTTCTTCTTATGGGCGGCGATTGAGATAAAGGTACCTCTGATCGCCGCCTTATGGGCTTCCCATAAGATAGCAGGCGATGAGACTGAGCCACAATTATTAGCAAAATACTCCTTGAGGGCTTTTTTGATCTTTTTCTCCACTTCTGGGTAATTTAGTAATGGGTCATTTAGTTTCCAATTGTAGGAGAAAGATTTCACAAAGGGTTTCGTTCTCATTTCAAAGCATTTTGACATTGTCTATGAACATCAGGATTGTCTTTAATAAGAGAGAGAGAAACACTAATCCTCCACTCAGCTGTATGGGGAACTTTCAACCTTAGTTCCAGAAAATGGAGACCGCGCTCGTCTGTAAACTTCAAGGGGATTCTTCTGAGATGCCTCTCTTCCCGCTGCTCCTTCTCCCTCCGGTGATCAGCCGGCCACAGACAGTCCAAGTAAAAAACAAAAGAGGAGATGGAGCGCAGAGAAAGAAAATGCCAAGGTAAGATATGGGTCAATTTATTTGAACAACAATGCACAGTATTACTTACAATTAGTTTAAAACAGCATACAAGTAGAAGTTCCCACAGAGGTCTGTATATACATCTGTTTGGCACCCCCTGTCCCGACTGTAACACACTGCTTCCAAGTCTCACAAGGTCCCTGACCCGGAACCGGAAGTGTTACCAACCAAGGGTGATAGGCGGGCTCTCGAGCTCAGGCAAAGGCTATGGCAATAGCAACAGCCGCTCGTGAAATGACAGGGGGATATCAGCACTGCTGAATTAGGGAAAATTCTACCGTACTAAAGATGCACTCCTACCCAGGAGTGCAACATAAAGGTATTAAGCAACCCTCAACGCGTTTCACGCAGTATAGCGCTTCGTCAGGAGGTAATTAGGCACTACAGGAGGTGGTCCTATATAGGTCACCACCTAATTGCCCAACACAAAAACCATGTGTAAATCATAATACAAATACTTCCCAAAGGTGAATGTGACTAACAATGAACACACATATACATAAAAGGACATAAAAACATATTCCATATACATAATAATACAATATTAGCTAAAATTATCTCTAATAATAATACATATCCATCTACACTTTTAACAATGATTGAATTAATGGTTAGTACTTAAATTATGATTTAAATAGATAGCTGCCCATTTTTATCGCTAATATATAATTTACATGCTATTATAATTGAACCTTAAAAAACATATAATTCCTAATCCTTAGAGTCCTTATTAAATTAAAATAAAATGACCGCAATGTAATATCCCTATTTAAAATTATCTATACCTAAAATTCCCTAAAAAATTAATGTTAAAATCAATATACATCAAAGATGAACCGGAACATCTATATTTCATTTTTTATATGTTTATTTAAGGAAAGGATTTAATTCTATCATCTCGTTAAGGCCACCTGGGATTTTGCTTTTCAAAGTATAAATCCAATATTGTTCTCTTTGAAGTAATTTTAGTTCCCTATTGCCTTTCCTAATATCTCTTTTTATAACCTCCAACCCTCTAAAATGTAAACCCTTTGTGTCTCCATTGTGCTGCTCTAAAAAATGCATAGCCAAATTGTGTACCTTTCTCCCTATTTCGATATTTCTTTTTGCATTTTTTATACCATTAATATGTTCTCCAATCCGTACTTTTAGTGGGCGAATGGTTTTACCTATATAGTATTTTTTACACGGACAATCAATTATATAAACCAAATGGCTTGTTTGACATGTGATAAACTGATTTATTTTGTATTCTAGTCCTGTCTGGTAATCTTTAAAAACTTTCTCTTGGGACATGTATTGACACATCACACAATTGCCACATTTGTAGTTACCTATCGGTTTACTTAAAAAAACTCTCTTTTACAACAGATTTATTCTTTAATTCTTTTAAAAGGCTTGGTGCTAAAATACTTTTGAGGTTTTTAGCCCTCCTAAAAACTACTTTTGGTTTGTCGGCTAATTTATTATTAAAAACAGGGTCCATTAATAGAATATTCCAATGTTTATTAATTAATGTCCTTAGCTTAGATTCTTGTTTAATAAAATCAGTTATAAAAAATGGTGTGGAATTTTCTTGGACTTCTGGTATCTTTTTTTTGGGGATCAATAAATTAGGGGAAGCCTTCCCAAAAGAGTTCACATTTACAACTTATGTTTTGACCATATTCAGTAGGGCAGCTCACTAGGTGGAGCTCATTTTCATACTATTATTTGTCTGTTTGCACTTCCTATTTGTAGTGGGGTCTACTGTTCGAGGTATACATTCTCCCTTCGGTAGCAGGTTGATATACTTCTGTTTGAAGCTTCCCTTTAGCACATTAATGATTCCCCCCCCTCCGTGGCCAGGGAGGTGGAATAGGGGCCCGGGGGGGGGGGGGGGATAGTCAGGGACTGGGATTGGACTGGGGGTGGGGTCCCGGGGCTGGGGAGGGGGGGATCCCCGGGGTGTGGGGGGGGGGGAGATGTAGGGCAGAGGGGGGGGGGGCTATACCGAGTATATTTATACAGTGATTCGCTCACTTATCCTGCTGTTGGGGGGTTACCACTACCATGCCTTTGTGGGGGGGGAAGGGCAGGAGTGTACATTCGGGTGGGTCGGGGGAGGGAGACATGCTTGTCCTGCTCCCAGGGCCTCAGTGTTAGTAGAGAAATCTCCCTCCCCCTCCCTCCAAACGTCCCCACGAACCCTCCGCCGCCTCAGGCTCATCACTGCTAGTCGCCCTGCGCCTCGAGGTCCCCGGCCTCTGTTGTGTCTTCTCCAGGTGGGCTACCGCTTCAGGACAGGGCTGTGGTGAGTAGGTCCTTCTACCGACCGGCAGGGCGACCCGCTTAGGGGTTTCCCGGTCAGTCGGCAGAATTGGGAGTGTGTTACGGGAGTCGACGGGGGGCTGGGGGTCGGTTCTGGTGGGCCTTGGAACCTCACCAACAAAACTCCCTCTGCTGGTCCGCCTCCTCTGTACTTCTTCGGGGCATCCGGGGCCCTCCAGGGTGCAGTCGCTTCGGTCGGCCTCGGTGATCGGTGGGACGTCAGGTTATCTCGCGATGTCCCTTCTTCTCGCGCAGGGGAGCCAGGCACGGGAGCCTGGTGAGTGAGTCAGAAGGCAGACGTCCTCAGGGGCGTTGGAGTCGCGAAGGAGCTGCAGTGCTTTTTTCAGGTCTGGGGATCGAGGCACAGTGGTTTTAGGATCTCAGGACATTCCGGGTCACTCAGGTAAGTTGAAAGTTTATTTATTTTTCACTTTATTTATTTCTTGGAACATTTTGCTGGAGGGCCACGATTCTTTGAGAGGCTCTTGCAGGTCCGCCTCTGTCTTCTTTCTGACCCCTAACTGGGGGGAACTCCAGCCACGATGGAGGGGGGGTCAGACCCAGGGCCTGGGCAAACGGCAACATGTCCTCAGGATATCTCATAGTGAAAAACCTTCCCCCTTTGTTAACAATTAGCTTAAAGGGGAACCGCCACCGGTATTTCACATCTTTTTCCCACAAAAGTGAGGTGAGAGGCTTCAGCTCTTGACGCCGGATTACTGTTTGCCTTGAGAGGTCACTAAACAGTTGAATGCTTTCCTCTTGGAAGGTAAGGGATTCCATTTCTCGGCTGGCAGACAGGATCCTTTCTTTTGAGGATTAGCTGTGCAGCCTTTCAATGATGTCCCTTCTCTTGGGGTCATCCGATTTAGGACCCAGGGCACGGTGGGCCCTGTCAATCTCCAGGTCTTTCTCTGGGATGTCCCCACAGATCATTGTGAATAGTTCCAGTATGTATGCTTTAACTTGAGAGGGGGCAATTGTCTCAGGGACATTTCTGACGCGTATATTCTGGCGTCTGTCCCGGTTTTCTTGCTCCTCTTGATTTTCTTTTAAGGCTGCTATTTCTTCTCCTAGGCGTGTTATTTCCTCTTCTGCTGCTGATTGTTTTGCCCAGGCGTCCTCCACCTTTGCCTCAATGTCCGTTGTTCTCTTTGTCAGGGTAGAGATTTCCTCCCTAATGTCCCGCACTGCCTCCTTTAGATCAGTTTGTAGGAACTGGTGGAGCTTGATGTGCATCGCGGCAAACAGCTCCTCATTATATTCCCTGGTTACTGGCTCCCCTGATGTTGGGCTCTCTTCAGACTGTTTGTGAGCACTCGCAGCAGCAGATGGGCCTCGTGGTCCGCCGCCATCTTGCTTTTCTGCCGGCTCCTCCATTCTTCTCTGCGGCGGCGAAAAATACTTTGAAACCCCTTGATTTGTGGGTTTCTTCCCTTTTCCAGACATTCTTGATACTTTCCCCCTTGTTCTGATCCAAAACAATGGGGTGAAAATCGGGTGGTGTATATTGCTTTAATGCGGGTTATACAGTGGGTCGACGGAGCTCAGCGCTTACCCGACCATTCCTGGTGACGTCACCGGAAGCCTCCTCAGGATTCTTGTTTTTAACGTAAATATCCAATAGAGCTCACGCTTATCTAGGAGTTCAACCCTATTGCCACCTCTGATGGGACTTGGCACTTGCTCTATCCCCATGTAGGTAAATGTATCAATATTTCCCAATCTACAGTTAGTAAAATGTTGTGACACCGGGTGGATGAGATCTCCTTTTCTAATGAGTCTCATATGCTCCCTGATATGTACCTTCAGGGCACGTGTAGTACGGCCCACATACTGTTTACCACATCCGCAATTCAAGACATAAATCACGAATGTGGTATCACAGTTAATGAAGGACGTAACAGGGAACTCACACCCAGTGATAAAGGATGTAAATGATGAACTGGGAAGCATATATCTACATGAGATGCATTTGAGACATTTGAAGCTTCCTTTGGGTAACCGTCTAGTACTATTATTTTGTTTACTAGAAAAAAGACTAAGGGAGACTGAATTAGCAATGGTTCTGGCCTTCTTAAAAACAAATTGGGGACCTTCCGCATATACATGTTTCAAAAGAGAATCTCTCGAAAGTATGTCCCAGTGTTTTTTAATGATATGTTTAATTTTACCTATTTGAGTGTTGTATTGAGTAATAAATAAGGGCTGATTAATAGCTCTCATGTCATGATTGGGAGGCTTATTCCTTTGTTTTAGAAGTAACTCTTCCCTGGTAATTTTATTCTCTTCCTCTAATGATTTTTTTTTAGATCTGTGGGTAAGTAGCCCCTATCTTGAAACCTATACTTCAGCATCTCATTTAGAATGCCATCTGGTCCACTGGCTTTCTTGGTTTTTATTAGTTTTCTTTTTTTCTTTTATTTTCTGGATTGTGATTGGTATGTCCAGGGATTTTTGGATATCTTTTATAATGTTCTCCAGTGATGTTTGTTTGGTGAGGATTTTTTTTTGTTCTTGCGTCAGGTTTTCTTCTGGGATTTCTTGGTAAAGGTCCTCAAAGTAGTTTTTCTAGATGTTGCCATTCTGAATGGCCAGGCATCTGTTATTCTGCTTTGTATCCAGATGTTTCCAGGTTTGCCAGAAAGTATTTTCATCCAGTGCTTCTTCAATTCTTTCAATTTTTTTGGCAATGTGGTTTTGTTTTTTCTTCCTTAGGGTGTGCCTGTAGAGCTTCAGGTGTTGGTGGTACCTTTTAGTAGTTCTGTATTGTTTGGGTCTCTGTGTTTTTGGTTTGATATTGTTTGCAGGCTTTTTCTAAGGGTGTTGCATTCCCTATCAAACCATTTTTCTTTGCATTTGGTGTTTGTTGTTGGTCTATTAGAACTGTTTATTTTCAGGTTTGATTTCCTTGCTATTAGATGGAATATTTTGTTGAGGTTTCTTACTGCCAGGTTTACTCCGTGTTTGTTCTGCTCGTAGTTTGTGTTCTGGAAGCTTTGGAGTAGGTTTCTGTGTGTGTGTGTCTCTGTGTGTGTCTCTCTCTGTGTGTGTCTCTCTCTTGGTGTGTGTGGGTGTGTGCGTCTCTCTGTGTCTCTCTCTCTGTGTGTGTGTGTGTGTGTGTGTCTCTCTCTCTGTGTGTGTGTGTGTCTCGCTCTCTCTTTCTGTGTGTGTCTCTCTCTCTCTCTCTGTGTCTCTCCCTGTGTGTGTCTGTGTGTATGTGTGTGTGTCTCACTCTCTCTGTGTGTGTGAGTCTCTCTCTGTGTGTGTGTGTCTCTCTCTGTGTGTCTGTATGTGTCTCTCTCTCTCTGTGTGTCTCTTTCGGTGTGTGTGTGTGTGTCTCATTCTCTCTGTGTGTGTGTCTATTTGTGTGTGTGTGTGTGTGTGTCTCACTCTCTGTGTGTGTGTATGTGTCTCTCGCTCTGTGTGTGTCTCTCAAATCAAATCAAATATGTTACCCATATACCCTGCAATCATTATACCCAACCCCCAATAATTAATGTACTGTATAACCATTATACTCTACCCCCTAGTATTTTTGTAATCATTGTCCCCCACCCCCTATTACTCACGCTTTGGCAATACTAAAATGTTTGTTTGTCATGCCAATAAAGCTAATTTGATTTGATTGGTGTGTCTTTGTGTGTGTGTATGTGTGTGTGTGTATGTGTGTGTGGGTTGGACTCTTTCTTGGTGTGCGTGTTTGTCACTCTCTCTCTCTCTCTCTCTGTGTGTGTGTCTCTCTCTCCCTGTGTGTGTGTCTGTCTCTCTCTCTCTGTGTGTTTGTGTGTGTCTCTCTCTCTGTGTGCCACTCTATGGGGTTCATGCAGTAAGCAGCGGAAAAAAGCATTAGCCAGTTTAGCTATTCGCCATGTTTTTGGCATGTTAAAGTCACTGTATGCTGTAAGTGGCGAATCTGCGGCGAATCAATGCGCCACCACCATTTGCAAATATGGCGACTTGCTTGGTGGGAATGTTGAAATGGCGTGTACGCACCGCCACTGGCGTGCACGCACCGCCAATGGCGTTCTGTTTCTGAATCGCGCGATTAAACAACCAATGGCGTGATTGTGCGGCCTATTTAAAGGTAACATTTGTTTATATTCTTTCTCTGTGTTGTTGGGAGAGAGAGAGAGAGAGGGAGTGACGGACAGAGCTGTGCATTGTGAGAGTAATTGATAGACGTGTTGATTGATTTGTTTTGTGCTGTTATATTTTGTTTAGCATTTGTTGTTATTGTCTATTAGAATTTGTTTAGTGAGTTTGAGGTTTTTTTTTGTTGTGTTGCTTGTGAGTGCTACAGGTATGGACGGGAGGCGTGGGAGTCAGAGGACTGATGCTGGGGTGAGTGATGTGAGTCAGGAGAGTGATGTTGCTGACAGTGTTGATGCTGAGTTCAGTCCTGTGAGTCAGGAGAGTGATGCTGCTGTGAGTGTTGCTCCTGTGAGAAGTCGTGTGAGAGAGGGGAGTGATGCAAGGGTGAGTGCTGCTTCTCGTGTGACTAGTCGTTTGAGAGAGGGGAGTGATGCTAGGGTGAGTGCTGCTTCTCATGTGAGTAGTCGTTTGAGAGAGGGGAGTGATGCAAGGGTGAGTGCTTCTCGTGTGAGCAGCCGTGTGAGAGGGGAGTGATGCAAGGGTGAGTGCTTCTCGTGTGAGTAGCCGTGTGAGAGAGGGGAGTGATGGTAGGGTGAGTGTTGCTCGTGTGAGTAAGGGGACTGGTGGTGGTGTTGCGCGTGGTGGTGCTGTTGGGGGGGGTGCGTGGTGGTGGTGTGCGTCATGGTGGTGTGGCGTCTGATGGTGCATTGCTTCTGGATTCTCTTCCATTGGAAGAAGGGGAGTCCAGTCAGCATCAGGTAGGTGGCAATGCAGCACGTGCTCCAAGGACAAAAAAAACAGTGCAAAGAAATAAAAGATTTAATAATGCTGAAATGACAGCCCTTGTGACGGGCATTGTGGCAAAATATGATCAGCTCTGTGGTCATTTAGTAGGTAAGATATTGTAATCCTTGACTATGTTTTAAATTATATTCCTATGATTATGCATAAATATCTTGTAATACATGTGATTTCATGGCCTTTATGTATGTCATATGTAATACATGGTATATATGACAGTATGTAAAGGAGGTTAAGGATGTATGTAAAAGTCATTTACAGTATGTATTTCTAAATATAATGCATGTAATAGATCCGAGTACATAATTATTGTATGCACATTATCAGTTACTCTTACAATTTAAAATTGCATTTATATATTATAATGGATGTCATCTTCATGATTGATTAATTTCCTTGTAACACTAGTTGAAGGCAGCATGCAAAGTACATAGACTTTAAGAATATTATTTTTAATGTATTTGCTACTCTGCATAGGTTAGTACTATTCATGTCTAGCGGTATAAATGTTACATGTGAACAATTCCTTTATGTATACTTATGTATATGTTTTTTTTTTGTTTCAAATTTTTTTATTAGGCAGATATATCATTACAGGGTATTGGTAGTACAACATGTGTATACGTAGAGATTGACGCTCATACACGTGTATGGACTCACAAGCTGTATATCAACATATAGATAGATGGGAACTTCAATAAATCATTCCACCATTGTATAATACAGAGTTAAGGGGGGACATATATATGGGACCTAGCGGTCAGTCAGCACGACTACCGCAGATATGGTTTACCCTGCTTACCCCCCTTAACATATACACTTCCCTAAATAGGGACCAAGGTAACAATAAATTTGGGCTACTGCCCATTACCTTTCCATTAAGTGTATAGGAATACGAAATCCATCCAGGTGAAGTTCCACTGCGTGCAGTCCTGATAGAAGGAACCAGAATGTAGAGAAGCAAGGAGCAAAGCTCGGTTAAAAATCTGCAGGAAGGGTCCTGTAGAAAAAATGAAGGGCACAACTCCGTTCTAAAACTGAGGGTGGTTTATTGAATAAGTGCACAGGGACAGAAACACAGCCCACACACCGACATGTTTCGTCCCACGGGACTTTATCAAGGTGTATCACATAACACAACCTCCTTATCTTTAATAGCCCCAGTTCGCGCCAAAATCGCCCGATTGAGTAACCTGCGCATGCGCGCCAGTGACGCGTCGCATCTCCGTGACACCGCCCCCCCTCTGGCACAAGTCCTGGAGAGCAGAGACCACGTCACTGAGATGCGTCCGTTTCCACCCTGGAACGCATGCCAGCTGGGCTCCTATCGGATAGAGGCGGAAGGGGGTTAACAAATACATTTTTTTACATTTTTTTACACAACAACTTTATTAGTTTTAAAAAAAGAGACAAACACATTTAGCCCAAAGCTGAACATTGCAAAAAACGCAGTGATAGTTCAGCCTAGGAGTACAATAAAAAAGAGAAGTGCTCACATTTGATAACCTATGATAAATAAAGAAAAAAGAGGATGTTTTAGCAATCACAGAACTATAATTAGACTTTAATCATGTTGAATGGGACTATATTATAATCTCAGTATATAAGTACCTACAAAGAGTACCATAATATGATAACTTTACTACTATCAAGCCATATCTAATCCATAAACTTGAATTATAATCTTGAAGTCCAAATATAGACTGATTTTATGTGATTGACTGTGTAAGGTAATTTTATATGGAAGAAAAACTTTTTTATTTTATTATCAATTAAAAGAATATATATTTTTTTGCATGTT
The DNA here is from genome assembly GCF_040206685.1 of Ascaphus truei. Lineage (NCBI taxonomy): Eukaryota > Metazoa > Chordata > Amphibia > Anura > Ascaphidae > Ascaphus > Ascaphus truei. The sequence goes on from NC_134497.1 coordinate 26,539,455, forward strand.
GATTTTCTCTTATTCATGACCCATATATAGATGGTACAGAAGGACATGGAACATGGATTCCACCATCAAGACATATATTAATATTTAAACAAATGATCAATGTATATTAGCATCATAAAGAACCCTCCTCTACTATAAAAAGTGGGAGAGGTCCCAATCGATATTCATACCGTGAGGCACCCTGGTTCTTAATGTGAAGATCCAGAATGCCTCACGTTGGTCAAGCTTCTTAACTACAACCCATTGTGAAATCTCTGCCCTCTTTCATACTTGATAGTGGAGACCTCCTGACATATATTGATCAAATTGTATGGAAACCTAATATGATCTGGGTCACACTGGACGTGACGTCCTTGTACACAATGATTACACATGAATACGGACTGTCAGCTGTTGGTCACTTTCTTTCACGCACAGACATATCACCAGCACAGACAACCTTTTTATTAGATTCTATTCACTTTTTGTTAACGCACAATTATTTTTTGTTTGATGGGGTTCACTATCTCCAAACACGTGGTACAGCCATGGGAACGAGCTTCGCTCCCAGTTACGCCAACCTCTTTATGGGGTGGTGGGAGTCAGTCCACGTGTTTGGAGATGGGAACAAACTCAGGGAGCACATTTTCTTTTACAAACGTTTTATCGATGATCTTATTTTCATTTGGGAGGGTGATGTCACTTCACTTTTATCTTTTATTAACACTTTAAATACTAATGCTTATAATCTCAATTTCACGTACACATATAATCACCATCAGATTCACTACTTAGATTTATACCTATACATTGACATGAATTTATCTATTCAATCCGACATTTATCGCAAACCTAACTCACGTAATACTTTCTTACGTGCCAACAGCTGTCACCCAGGGCCCCTCCTTAAAGGTATCCCAAAGGGCCAATTCATTCGCCTACGGCGTAATTATTCCAACGAGGAAGACTATAATGAACGTGTAAAAGATCTGTTTGATCGTTTTGTACAACGGGGCTACAAACCAGATGATTTAAAAAGGGCCATTCAGGAGGTCTCATCTACCAATAGAGCAGAACTATTCCACCGCTCAAAAAGAGGCTTAAGATTTAATGATACACCCCTGTTTATTACCTCATTTAGCTCCCAAGCTGAACAAGTCAGATTTATTCTTAAAAAACATTGGTCGGTACTCTCCTTGGACCCCATATTAAAACAATATATTACTGCAGGTCCAAATGTTGTTTATAGGAAGGCCAAGACGGTTGCGAATTCCCTTACCCCAAGTCTCTTTTCCTCAAAAAAGGTACATTGCAATACAGCTCCTAGTGGCTCTTTCCCCTGTGGGAAATGCAAAATTTGTGGATACATTAATAAATCAAACAAATGTGTATCCAGTCAAACTGGAAAATCTCATGCCACTAGATCATTTATCAACTGCAACTCCACATATATTGTCTACCTCATCACTTGCGGGTGCGGTAGCCAATATGTTGGAAGAACCATTAGGAACCTCAAAGTGCGAATTATGGAGCATATCCGATTGATCTCCAAAGGGAACCTGGACCACCCTGTCCCCAAACATTTCACTAACTGCAGCAAAGGTGGATTAAAAAACTTTAAATTTCAAGGTATTGAGTCCATTCAGCTGTCACCCAGAGGGGGTGATAGAGTTAAGAAGCTTGACCAACGTGAGGCATTCTGGATCTTCACATTAAGAACCAGGGTGCCTCACGGTATGAATATCGATTGGGACCTCTCCCACTTTTTATAGTAGAGGAGGGTTCTTTATGATGCTAATATACATTGATCATTTGTTTAAATATTAATATATGTCTTGATGGTGGAATCCATGTTCCATGTCCTTCTGTACCATCTATATATGGGTCATGAATAAGAGAAAATCAACATGCAAAAAAATATATATTCTTTTAATTGATAATAAAATAAAAAAGTTTTTCTTCCATATAAAATTACCTTACACAGTCAATCACATAAAATCAGTCTATATTTGGACTTCAAGATTATAATTCAAGTTTATGGATTAGATATGGCTTGATAGTAGTAAAGTTATCATATTATGGTACTCTTTGTAGGTACTTATATACTGAGATTATAATATAGTCCCATTCAACATGATTAAAGTCTAATTATAGTTCTGTGATTGCTAAAACATCCTCTTTTTTCTTTATTTATCATAGGTTATCAAATGTGAGCACTTCTCTTTTTTATTGTACTACTAGGCTGAACTATCACTGCGTTTTTTGCAATGTTCAGCTTTGGGCTAAATGTGTTTGTCTCTTTTTTTAAAACTAATAAAGTTGTTGTGTAAAAAAATGTAAAAAAATGTATTTGTTAACCCCCTTCCGCCTCTATCCGATAGGAGCCCAGCTGGCATGCGTTCCAGGGTGGAAACGGACGCATCTCAGTGACGTGGTCTCTGCTCTCCAGGACTTGTGCCAGAGGGGGGGCGGTGTCACGGAGATGCGACGCGTCACTGGCGCGCATGCGCAGTGTACTCAATCGGGCGATTTTGGCGCGAACTGGGGCTATTAAAGGTAAGGAGGTTGTGTTATGTGATACACCTTGATAAAGTCCCGTGGGACGAAACATGTCGGTGTGTGGGCTGTGTTTCTGTCCCTGTGCACTTATTCAATAAACCACCCTCAGTTTTAGAACGGAGTTGTGCCCTTCATTTTTTCTACAGGACCCTTCCTGCAGATTTTTAACCCAGCTGTGCTCCTTGCTTCTCTACATTCTATTGGTAGTACAAGCAGTATATACAGTAAACCTAATACACATTTTTCCATTTTTTTTAACTGGGAAGAGGAGAGAAGAGACTCAACGTCCCCCTGACCTTATCTGGTCTGCCGGGGCTACGTGAGTATAGAAACAGAAAAGGAGCTGAGAGGGGAGGGAGGGTGGGGGGTGTCGTGGGGGGAGGTCTTGTTCCCCCTCTCCTTGACAACTCTGGTTTGGGTTTTGGTATCCTATGTTCCTCTAACCTGTTAAGGGGCATTTCGACGAAGAAGCGCCATATGGGTTTGCCAGGGGTCCCAAGTATTATTGTATGAGGTAGTAGACCTTTTCAGGAAGGCGGATAGTCTCTCCATGTCCATCACTTCTTGCACCCTTTTTATTATTGTTTGTTTTGAGGGGGGAGACACTTTCTTCCAGGCAGCAGCCACCGCACATCTAGCCGCCGTAAGAATGAAGGAGACTCATTTTCCTGTTGGGCGGTCCAGGTAATCAAAGGGCCTGGCCAACAGGTAGGTCAACGGGTCAATGGGTATTGTGAGGTCTGTGACCTCTTCTATTAATTTTTGTGTAATTTCCCAGTATTCCTGAATTTCCGGACATGTCCACCAGATGTGGGTCATGTCCCCCTTTTGACCGCAGCCTCTCCAACATAGGTCAGATGCCAGGGGGTAAATTTAATTTATTCTAACTGGGGTAAGATACCAGCGGAACATAATTTTATATATATTTTCTTTGATTGTGGTACATATAGAAGTTCCTGAGGCATTTTCCCAAATACTTTCCCAGTCCTCTCGGTCTATAACTATATCCAATTCTGCTGCCCAGTGCAGCATATAGTCGTGTGAGGGGGCTTCCGTGGCCCTCTCTAACTCTGCGTAGATTTGTGTTATTAGACCTCGTTGATGGCCTGTTTCCCTACAAAGCCATTCGAACCCTGTGAGAGGGGGAAATTCCAACGTTGGGGATAATGTTTGAGTGAAGTGCCGAATTTGTAGGTACTTAAAAACGTTTAGTCCTACCATTTCATATTTGGTTTGAAGATTTTGGAAGCTCAGGAACTTCTCGAAGCTCAGGAGGCCGGCAATCGCTCTGATATTTTTTGTTTTAAACTGATCGAATTTCTGGGCTCACATCCAGGGGGGAATTTCGGATTGTTATGAATTGGAATTAGTTGAGATTTAGGTGTAGTGAGCTTAAATTTGAGTTTGCTTTTCGCCCAGGTCTCCCAGGTGTGTCTCATCGGACCTAACTTGAGTTTGCAATGCTGCATGTCCTCCCTGCTCAGGGACCAAAGGCAGGCCGGCAGCGAAGGCATCCCGGCATATTGTGTTTCTATATCCAGCCAGCAGTATTGGCTTGGGTTCGCGTTCCAGACTACCACCTGGCGCAATTGGGCGGCTAGGTAGTACCTTGCGATGTCTGGGACACCCATTCCTCCTCTTCTCCTTGAGGCCAGGAGAACCGATCTGGTGACTCTGGGTTTTTTCCCTTGCCAAATAAAGTGGAAAATTAGTTTTTGAATGTTTTTTAATTCCGAGCCAGGGATGTGGACCGGGAGAGTCTGGAAATAGTATAGTAATCTAGGGAGTATGTTCATTTTAACTGAGATCATTCTCCCGATCCATGATATCTGGTATCCTCCCCATTTCTCTAGATCTTATCTGATTTTTTGGAACAGTGCCGGATAGTTATGTTGATACAAAGTTTGGTAGGTCCTCGATATCTTGACTCCCAAGTATTTGATACATGAGGAGCTCCAACGATAGTTAAAGTTTAGTTTGAGGAGTTGCACCTCTGGCTCTGGCAGGCTTAGGTTCAGGGCTTCTGATTTATCGTTATTTATTTTATATCCTGAGATTTTTCCAAAATCTCCTAGTTCTTTTTGTAGGTTGGGTAGGGAGATTTGGGGGTTAGTGAGGGTTAGGATGACATCATCTGCGAATAGGGATATTTTATGCTGCCTGTTTCCAATTTCTATTCCCTGGATGTCTCTATTGAGTCGTATTGCTGATGCCAGTGGCTCTATCGTAAGTGCAAAAAGGAGAGGAGAGAGGGGGCATCCCTATCGAGTTCCGTTGGTAATCTCGAATCTCTGGTTGTTGCCCCCTGGTAATTTTATTGCTGCTGACGGGTTTTGGTATAGACTACGGACCCCCTCTAGATATGCGTCGTTAAAGCCAAATTTGCGCATAGTATGGTCCAGGAATTGCCAGTTTATTCTATCGAACGCCTTCTCTGCATCTAGGCTTAACAGTAATGCTTTGGTCCCTGTGAGGTGCACATGGTCGATAATATCGATTATCTTCCGAGTATTGTCTGAGGCTTGCCTGCCCGCGACAAATCCTACTTGGTCTATATTGATTAATCTCGGTAAGATGGGGTTCAGTCTGTTTGCTAGTATTTTACTATATAATTTGAGGTCGCTGTTGAGGAGGGAGATTGGGCGATAGCTTCCACATTGCATCGGGTCTCTGCCTTCTTTGTGTATTATGGCCAGGTTGGCAAGAGACATTGATTGGGGGATTTGGTTTCCTTCCATAAAGTGATTAAATGTTTTTAGAAGATGCGTGGATAGTGTGGGCAAGAATCTCTTGTAGTAGACGTTAGTGAAACCATCAGGGCCAGTTCCTCTTTTGTGATCTCAGCATTGAGGACTGTGTTTTCCTCCTCCGTTAATGTGGGGAGTTGACATTTGTCTAGGTATTGTGTTATGAATTCTGAAGCTATTGGTTCCGGCCGGCCGCTTTTGGATCTTAGATTATATAGTTCAGTATAATATTTTGTAAATTCCGCTGCAATTTTGCTATCATTATATTGGATCTCACCAGACCTACTCCTGATCGCCGTTATTTGTGATCTTTTTTGTACCCCTCTTAATTTACTTGCCAAGAGCCTATCGGCCTTGTTACCCTTATCATAGTATTGTTGATTGGTCCATTTGAGGGCCTTTTCAACATCCTCCAGCTGAGTTTGCTTAAGTTTTGTTCTAGCTGTTAATAATGTTTTGTATATTTTTTTTGAGGGGTTAGCTTTATGAGTTTGTTCTATTGTTCTGATAGTATCTGTGAGTTCCTTGATTAGCGCTTGGCGGGCTTTTTTCCTATGGGATGCGATGGAAATAAATTTCCCTCTGATGGCTGCCTTATGGGCTTCCCATAGGATTGCTGGAGAGGAGACTGTTCCCGTGTTGAAAAAGAAATAGTCCTTAAGTGAGGTTCTTATTTCCCTTTCTATTTCCAGATGATTTAATAGTGAATCGTTTAGTCTCCAAGAGTAATTTATTGTTTTTTCGAAGGGAATTGATAGTGCCAGGGTGATCGGGGCGTGGTTGGACCAAGTGATTGAGCCAATGTCTGATTCAATGGCTGCCGCCATCACATTTTTGGTGACCAGGAAATAGTCGATTCGTGAGTAGGTCTGGTGCTGAGTAGAAGGTATAATCTCGCTGGCCCTGATGTTGGGCTCTCCACACGTCCACTAGTGAGAACTCGCTCAGGATTCCCCTGAACCTTTTCCCCTTGATTTGAGAGTGGGTTGTACGGGGGGGGGGGGGGGGCATTGTGGTCGATCTGTCCTTGGTGGGGTTGAATTCCGTTTGATTCTCGTTCGGGGCGTACACATTGATCAGAGCTATTGCCGAGCCCGCTAAGGAGCCATATACCACTAAAAACCTACCCCCTGGGTCCTTGGTTGTTTTAATATGATTAAATGGGGTGCCTTGTCTGATTAGGATAGCCACACCCCTCTTTTTACTACTAAATGATGCAAAAAAGCACATTGGGAACATTTTTTTGAATACATTTGGGGGGTCTTGTGATGTGAAGTGGGTCTCCTGTAAGAATATAATGTCTCCCCCTGATTTTTTCATATCCTGCAGGGCTAGTGTACGCTTTCTATTATTTTGTAGGCCTTTGACGTTCAGGGAACGGACCTTAATTGGGGCTGTGGACATCATTGTAATTTTTTTGTAGTACGGGGTCTTGGGACCTCACCTTTCCCACTAGGAGAGATCTTGCGTTTATTTTTCAGTGATTCATCATATCTTAAGTTTTTATGCTCTTTAGGGGCGGGGTGTGAACTCTCTATGTGTTCTGTGGAGGGTGTGTGTGGTCTGCCAAGGAGGGGGGAGGGGTATATAAATTAGAAACCTTTTGCACATTTGTATACAACTCTGAGTATTGAACAGCCTACATTTTTGGTTATAATGGAGGACCCGCCTATTGATGTGAGGGATTTTAGAGTCCCTTTGGCCTGTATATTCGTCTCCGTTTTTTATAACCAGCAACAACATTTAAGATTTCTAGTCCCCCGGTGGGGCACATTTACCCGTTCTGTTTTTCTCTCTGTCCCAGGGAGGGAAAGGGGCGGGGGGGATGGGGGACGGGGCCTGTGTGGGGTGGAGAGGGAAAGGGTGGGGGGAGGGTTGGGGAGGGAAAGGGTGGGGGGGAGGGGTGGGGTGGACTTGGGGGTGGAGGGCGGGGTAAGGGAAGATGGGCGGGAGGGGGGGTAAGGGAAGATGGGCGGGAGGGGGGGGGCGTGTGTGGAGGGGGGGAGGGTAGGGGTGGGGGGGGGGGGGGTGGGGGGGAATACACAGTGGAGAATCTTTTCACATTTGCATACAGCTCTGGGTTGTAAAACAACGTGTGTTTTTGGCTGTGGTGAAAGACCCGCATATTGATTTGAGGGGTTTCAGAGGTCTTTTGACCGTTACATTCAACATCGCTTTTTATAACCATCCACATCAGATTACTTGTCTATTTCTCCAGTGGGACACAGTAAGCCAAAAAAAAATTTAAAAAAAGGGGGGGGGGATGGGAGGGGGGTATATAGTTAAAAATCGTTTTGCACATTTATATATGACTTCTGAGCATTGAAACAGCATACATTTTTGGTTATAATGGCGGGCCCGCATATTGATGTGAGGGATTTTAGAGTCCATTTAGCCTATACATTCACGTCTGTTTTTTTTATAATCATCAACAACATTTAACATTTCCGTTATACAGATAGCATGTCTATTTCTCCAGCGGGGCACAGTAAGCCATTTCATTATGTTCCCAGTTTCGCATGGGATGGGAGTTTCGTCTGGGGGGTCTTTTGACTTTTGCCTATGTGAGTTGATCCCTTCGGGGGTAAAGGGGGGGGAAGGGGAGGGGGGGTACCTACATTGTTTTGGTTTTGTGTAGCTAGGGGCCGCTTAGTTTAGTGGTCTTGATGTTGTTTTTAAGGGTGTTATGGAGTAAACATTTTTGCTGCAGCTTTTGTACAGGGCGCTGCGTGTGGATTACAACTGTGTTACCGGCCTTGCTCTTTATGTGTAGTTGCATGTGTACCCAGGGGGAGAAAAAAAAGGGGGGGGGCATGGGGGGGAACATGAGTCCTCAGGGGGGGCCAGCTTAGTACACATGTAGTCCCAACAGTTCTGCTATCTGGGGTCCCGTTGAGTCTGGGCAGACCAGTGGTGGACGGGCAAGTAGTATGCTCGGCCCAGGGCCCCATCATGGTGACTATGGGGAGTGACTGAATGCTTCGCCATTTTACAGGCTCGCGGACTCGCGTTGGGCGTTTGTCTCTTTTAATGTTCTGGTGACTAGTTTTACGGGGCGCTGTACTCACGGTTAGGATGAGAAGCCAGTCCGCAGTCCCCACTTCTCAGTCACATACCTCAGGGGGTGCTTGCGCCGTGACTTTTACTTTTGATCATCCCAGGGAGTTCTCCCCCCGCGGATGGCGGAGGGAAGAGACAGGGAGGGGGAGGAAAGGTAGCACGGGGGGGGCAGGTAGCAGCTTTCTCCCAGCCGCTCTCCTCTCCTGCGTGTCAAGCAGGCGACTTCCTCCTCCTTCCAATCTCCCCCGCGGGTTGGTTTCATGTAGCTGTGTCTGGGCTCCGGGGAACTCCTGGGTGTGGTGGCGGCGGCCAACTTTGTTCCGCGTTCTTTTAACTGCCGATCTGGGAGCGGTGGGGGTCTGTCGCAGGCGACTGTGGGGCTTGCTTCGGGGGTTCTTGCTTCCGTGGGTTCGCTGTAGTCCTGGCTTGCATCTGTTTCAGTTGGATTTTTCCCGGGGACTTGTGGAATCCGCTGTCAGTATGTCAGGGTAGAGTTTTGCTGGGGAGAAACTTTCAACTGGGGTCGGGAGAACACAGGTAAGTTGTGGTATCTTTATCTTTGTGTTTGTTGTTGTCTTTGGCCAGCTAGCCGCTGCGATGCCCTGACTATGGGCTCTTCGGTGTCCCGGCTGGGGGTCCCTGATATATCTGTGTCCCATGCTGGAGGGGGGTCGAGGCCTATAGCTTTGGCCAGTCGGGTCATCTCTGTGGGGTGTCTTATTGCGTGAAATTTCCCATTTCGAATCACTATTAATTTGAAAGGGAAGCCCCATTTATATTTTATTCCCTGGTCTCGCATCAATTTGGTTAATGGCTGTAGTTCTCGCCGCTTGTCTACAGTAAGCTTTGATAGGTCGTTATAGACCTGGAGGTGATCATCCCGGAATGTGATGGGTTTCTTCTCCCTGCTGGCCCTCATGATTTTTTCTTTTACTGTATACCGGTGGAGGCGCGCTATGACATCTCTTGTTTTATTTGGGTCATCTGAGCGCGGTCCCAGGGTGCGGTGTGCCCTGTCCATCTCCAGGTCCTTCGCCTCGAGGTCATCACATAGCGATGTGAAAAGATCCGTTAGGTATGTTTGCAGCTGGCCGGGGAGAACAGATTCAGGGATGCCTCTTAACCTGATATTCTGTCTTCTATCCCGGTTTTCGTGGTCTTCTAGCGTGTCTTTCAGGTTGCTAACCTCCCTTCCCAGCCTGAATATCTCGTTTTCCACAACCGTTTGTGCCTGGTGTGAATCCTCCATTTTGAGTTCCAGGGTGGTTGTGCGTTCTGTTAGGCCATTGATATCTTGGCGTAGTTCCGCCACAACTGCTCGCAAATCACTCTGAATGGAAGCATGCAGGTTATCTAGCATACCCTTCATCATGTCCTGCATATATGCTCGGGTGATGGTAGTCTCTGGGTTGTGAGGGCTCTCTCCTCGGTCACGTTCCGGGGCCTGTGGCCTAGTACCTCGTGTGCTCGTGGAGCCGGCGCCATCTTGGGTTTTGCCGGCCCCTTCAGCATTCTTTTGCGAGGGGGAAAAGAATTTTGTCACCCCTTGTGCAGGCTGTGATTTTTGCTTTGCAGCCATCCCTGCTTGTTCGGGGAGCTATAGCAGGTGTTCTGGGGTCTGAGGGTTGGGGGGAAAGGCGCTTTTAATGCTATTTAGTTAGTGGGGTCTGTGGAGCTCCTGTCTCACACAGTCATTCCTGTTGGCGTCCTGGACACGCCCCTTATGTATATGTTTTTTAACGTCAACATCTGTATACATATATGATATACTATATATTTCCCCATACACAGCATATATAGGTAATAGATTTTCTGGCCTGGCCTGACCCACCCAATTTCAAATTGGCCCCTGTGGTCTAACCAGCCCCCATTACAGTGTAGTGTCTGGTGGTGCACCTGTTGGCAACAGGACTCCTGAGTCTCCCGCATGATGTTGTGTGGGGATTGCCAAACGAGACAGGCAGCTGAGGTAGTGTGCATGAGTCCTACCTATATCCAGTGCAGCGCCTCCACCTCATCAGGATCCCAGCGTCCGCTTGTGGATGGTCCTGGTGAGGAACTCCTCTGTGGTGCACTCCTCTCTGTAATCACTCCACATTTACACACGAGGCTATGATTTAACAAGATCATCTTTATTGCTTTGCGGTGGGCCAGCTGCCCCTCACAGCGGTTGTACTCAGCCGCTCATGTTCACCGCACTTCCCTTTGAAAGGTGTTCTTTCCAATTTGGTGGATTCCCTATCTCCCCTTAGGGAGATATTCCCTGTGCCAGGTCCTTGGTCACAGTCTTATGAGCTGCTTCCTCCCAAGTCTGTACTCAGACTTGTTCCTTACTCCAGCAACTACAACCCACTCCTCCAACACTCCGCAACCACCTAACTTTTGAGCAGTGCTGTGCCTTATGTATCCTCTGGAGGCAGGCACAACTCTGACATCACTAATTATGGATACAGAGTATGTGGCCACTCCCATCCATACGTAGGGCACCTCACCAGGGTGTGGGGGCAAACCTCCATAATTACTGCTGGCATGCCCGTAACTTACCAGGCCTTACTGTCAGCAGGAGAGATGACTGTAGTCCATTTTACAGCATGGCTACATTCTCCCCCTGGTGAATCCCACCGACCCCGGCTGGGACCTAAATTTTAAGTACCTTTCTTCAGGAAGCACTGTGAAATGACATACATAATTAGTCACAACATTGACAGATTCACAAAACATATTGCGCCAAGCAAGCCCTGACCAGCAGCCACTAGCTTACGCAACAGCCATCCTGTTCCCCCTATAATAGTGACGAGGATCGGGTTTCTTAACTTCCCGACCCCCCATGTCCAGGAAGGTCACACTGTAATCACGTGGCAACCCCCTTTCAGGTCGATACACCACTTTATGCTTATAGACATTCCTGCCTATACTCAACACCCGCATAAGGAGCGCTATCCTCTCCTCAGCTCTGCTGCCCTTAATGGCACCCCCCTTATTTACCATATACTCCTCTATGGTCTCTCGCAACCATCTGTCCCTATTGTCCTCGATCTGCTGCATGAGGGGTTCCGGAACGTAGGGATATTCCAAGCCATGGGAATACTTGTACTTGGCGGTAATAGCCCTCTCAGCCCAGCTGCACCGAGTCAAATTAGCATTCCCTGCTCTCCCTGGCAACACCCATGACAGGGGCTCGTCTGGGTCCATGGGGTCTGTCAGTATACTGGGACCCTTGGGCTTTATACTGCCGTGACAGATCTGAAACCACCGCTCCTGCATCTCCTTTTGCCGCTTCTCTGCGGTAAATTCTCCCCTAGCCCACCAGTAATCTACTACATCCTCCCTTTGTAGTAGGAACCGAGTGCAGTTCATCCATCCCACATAACCCTCGAATAATGGGGCCCACCACCGGGTCTCCCTAACCTTCTCGGGCTCTGATTCTAGGGATTCTCCCTCCTCTGTGTCCCCCCAGGAAGACACCCCCGATGTCCCGGTAGATCGGGACTTAGGCCACCCCACACGTTTTGGCCTCTCCTCTAACTTCACGATAGCCACGCTAGGGCTCCAACTAGACGTAGATGCCTCCCCCAAATAGCCTCCACCCACCGACCCATCATCGGACGTATAACTCGCCAGTCACTCCCCAGTCCGTTCCTCACAGGTTCCCTGGGACCCTCCCGACATTCCCAAACTGGACGTGGACCCACGGGAAAAGGTGACTGGGACAGGGGCTTTATCTAGGGCATGGGTTTGGGCATATGGACGGGCAAATGGTATCCGCGGGGCTCCGACCCGCTCTCTACCCTTAGAGTGTCCAGGATCACTGCGAGGATTCTCCGCTGGCTGATCCTCACCCTTCTCGACTCTCCTCACAGCCTGCCAGCTCTTGGTTGTCACAGGTGATCGGGAAGCACTGCCTGATCGCCGAGGCGTTGTTGTAATCTCTCCGGTCGTTCCGCTACCTCCGCCGGAAGGGATGTCATCACCGGAACCGGAAACTCCGCCATCTTGAGATGAATCCCCATGCGGGATCTCTTCTTCCAGGACGATGTCCGGAAGTTCCGCTGCCTTCTCTAGCGCAGCCTGGGCCTAACACCGCCTCTCCTCCACGGATGCCGTCACCGGAGCCTGGTGAGAACAAGGGCTGCTCTTACCGCTCCGCAGGGTGGGCATGGATCGCCCGTCACCGCTGGACCCGCCGGTCCCAGGAATGGAAGGACTTCGCCTCTCGGCCTTTCCGCTCCACTGGCGACACCCGACTCCTCTCACCGATACTCCCGGTAAGTGGTAGTTTCCTCCCGTTTTCTCCACAGGATACTGCCACAGGCCGGATCACTGCACCGGACGACACTCTGGGTTCCTCATCGGAGGAATCCGCTTCCACTCTGCTCGGGGTCACCATTCGTGGCGACCACCTTTTAGTCTCTCGATCGGTACGCTGACCGACCGCTCCTTTCTCCTCGGGCTCGGCTTTAACAACCGGCCCCGATCCCCATTCTCCGAGATCCGCACTTTCTTTCCACAGTGCACCGGGGGACCGGCGGACAGCCTAGCCCTATCCCCCGCGGGTTCGATAGTCTGGATGGGCATAATTGTAGGCATAGGCCACAAGTACTGTGTGCCACATTGCGGGCAGCGCGCCGCCGTGCCCACGGTACCGCCGGGTAGCCTGCATTGTAGGCAGAGGCATACCACAGTCTCGGTGCCCGCCACCCGAATCACCAGTAAGCCTCCTGGTGCTGAATAGGGTTGAGTGGAGACCATCGTAGTCGCTTCTTGTGGACAGGCCATTGTCTTAGTAGGAGTTACTTGCAGCAGCGGTCTGTTCTGTGAACTGGCTCCGCGAGACTGACAAGAAGGGGTTGAGTTGCCAGCCACTCCCTTGACCAGCTCCACCCTCATCTGACAAAGCTGGAAACCACCCCCACTAGTAGCAATTATGGGCGGGTCCCACAGCTTGATAGGATGTCCTGTAATTGAGGCCACACCTTTCAGTCCTGGAGGGCGCGGCCACAGCTTTCGCGCCCTTACCCTCAACAGGGTGGGGTTCTTTCTTTGGCGCCAATCCCGGCCAACTTTCTGCAACTTTTGCAAATGCAGTTTTCTCTTCAACGAGCACACGCGGTCTCCCAGGGAAGCGGGAGCCGCCATCTTGGTTTGCTTTTCCAATCACATTAGCTACTGAGGTAGCTTTTTGTATAGCGCTCACCAGCTGGCAAGCAGATCCTACTTTTCCACCTCCCACAATCACAATGTCCTCAATACTGTCCTCCAGGGTAGCACCCCGCGGTCCTAGGCAGGACCAAAACGGTGCGGCCACAGCCTTAGCACCACTCCACAGCAGGCTCGTGAAAGTCATTTCCGTAGCATGCTCTTCACCCGCACACACCATGTGCGCTCTCTCCATTAGCCTCCGTCCGCCATCTTGGACCTTCCGCACCGCTCGGATCCTCCATTCTTGCGGTCGCCATTCTTTCACTGTACTTAGGATTATTGTACTCTCTGCGGGGCAGCTACCACACCGGTACAATAAAGATTACCTTGATGCACCACCTTGTGTACCTAATGTAGGTCTGACTCGTGTTTGCACTACCTCAGGCTAGGCTCACTCTCTCAGTGTCTGCTGTATCTCCTTCCTACCAGTCTGTGCTCCCTTCAGTAAGTGGTCTGGAATGGGCTAGAGTACTCTGGCTCTTCCATGCAGTACTTGGGCGTCTACCTACTGTTGGCTAGCCTAGCGCAGACCCTCTCCAGAATTCCTGACCACGTTAACAGGCTATCCCTTTAGGCATCCTACCAACTAGCACTGCCTCAAGGTGACTAGAACAGCTATAGCCCCTCTCCAAACCTCCAACTCCTTTCAGGCCCCTAGGTCGTCCCTGCGAACTGACAAACTCCATCAGCCCCCTTACTACCCCTAGGTCCGTCCCAATGCAGCACAAAGTGGCAGCAGACACTCTCCCTGTTTCCAAGTGACCTAGCAAAAGCCTGTCCTGTTGACAGGTCTCTCAGCAGCGCCTCCAAATGTAACGGATTTTCTGGCCTGGCCTGACCCACCCAATCTCACATTGGCCCCTGTGGTCTAACCAGCCCCCATTACAGTGTAGTGTCTTGTGGTGCACCTGTTGGCAACAGGACTCCTGAGTCTCCCGTATGATGTTGTGTGGGGATTGCCAAACCAGACAGGCAGCTGAGGTAGTGTGCATGAGTCCTACCTATATCCAGTGCAGCGCCTCCACCTCATCAGGATCCCAGCGTCTGCTTGTGGATGGTCCTGGTGAGGAACTCCTCTGTGGTGCACTCCTCTGTGTAATCACTCCACACTTACACACGAGGGTATGATTTAACAAGATCATCTTTATTGCGTTGCGGTGGGCCAGCTGCCCCTCACAGCGGTTGTACTCAGCCACTCATGTTCACCGCACTTCCCTTTGAAAGCTGTCCTTTCCAATTTGGTGGATTCCCTATCTCCCCTTAGGGAGATATTCCCTGTGCCAGGTCCCTGGTCGCAGTCTTATGAGCTGCTTCCTCCCAAGTCTGTACTCAGACTTGCTCCTTACTCCAGCAACTACAACCCACTCCTCCAACACTCCGCAACAACCTAACTTTTGAGCAGTGCTGTGCCTTATGTATCCTCTGGAGGCAGGCACAACTCTGACATCACTAATTATGGATTCAGAGTATGTGGCCACTCCCATCCATACATAGTGCACCTCACCAGGGTGTGAGGGCAAACCTCCATAATTACTGCTGGCATGCCCATAACTTACCAGGCCTTACTGTCAGCAGGAGAGATGACTGTAGTCCATTTTACAGCATGGCTACATATACATATCCATACTGTTACTCTCCCTCTGTGTACACACACAACACATTCGCTATACACACACAAAATGGTGGTACACAGAACATAATAAACGCACACACCACACCTCACATTCAAAATGGAGTTGGAGCCGTTATCATAACCATGAACCCCATCCCCCCCACCCCACCCACACATCAACATAATGTTCTACTCAAATGTTGCATTAATGGAGGGGAGGAGTCCAATAGTGTCTAAGTTATTGTCCAATCCCCTGTCGTGTAACTGTTAGGCCTCGTTTAGGGTGCTTCCTTTGGAGGCACTGCGTGCGAACAAGAGGTACAATGTATTTAATCTGAACTGTGGTTGTCATGGTAGCAGCTGGGCTGTCTCCAAACTATGGAGTTTATGCAGGCTAAACTTCAATGAAGCAAACGATACGTTTATTAAAGCTGCTGCAGCGTCACTGTGACCTAGCCAGCCAATTGCATCATTCTTGAGAATGAGTTCAAGAGTGCAACTTCTATCCCTAACCTGGCGTCTGTATCCCCTCCCCCTCTCTGCCGCTTCAACATGTGATTAAATCTGCTGACAGTATCAACACACATTGGCCATCCCACTGCCGCCCTCCCTCAGTAACGCACTCACTCCAACTCGTGGTTTTGCCACCCTGAACGAGGCATAATGCTGAATATATGAAATTTAAAACACTTTTAAATGTTCTTGAATGTGCCACATTCAAGCATGATTACAACACATAACATTATGTAATCCTACTTCAGTGCTGCTCAAATACTGTTGAAGTTACCCACAATAATGGCATGTTTCAATAAAATTACATATTCACGTCAGATGGATAAATTAGTGGCAGAGTTGTATTAATTTCTTTTTTGAGGCAGCTGTGCTTTGTTTTCTTGTGAATCAAAACATGCACTGTTTGCTGCGTTATCACCCAGGGGTTCTGCATGTGTCTGTGAAAGCATTCTTTATAAAGATGGGTGTATTATGACATCTTCTGACTATCATTCTACATTTACAACATGATGTCAATATTTTGATGTACACCCATGTATCTATTATTTAATGTGCCACAGTTGTAAAAATTATTTGTCATATTCTAAAAGTGTACACTATTGCATGCATTGTTGATAACAGAATTAGAAATATTCTTGATTGTACTACATTATTCTATTCTATTTAAAGGCAGGACCAGTTCCACAATTCGACGTCAGTTATGGGAGGAAATTCGTATTTCGGTCTCAGCATGTGGAAATCAGGTCCGGACATTGAAGAATTGTAGGAAAAATTTGATGATATACGGAGAAATTTGAAAAATGCCATTCAATTTGGTCACAGGCATGCTTCCGGGACTGGAGGTGGACCACCAGCATCACCTATTACATTTACCCCTTTGGAGGAGATGTTGAGGGAAAAATTATTACCTGTTGTAATCTCTGGATTATCTGGAGACAGAGATATAGGGATTTATCCACAAATTTTTCCACAAGGTGATTAATCTCTATATATTTCATTTTGTTTATAATACTGTTTATTATAATGTGACAGTTGAGAAAAAAGTAGATTCATGTTTAATTTCAAGTAACATATAGGGTATTCACAATCTGCAGAATAACGTTTATTGTTTTGTTTTTTGTGATATAATTACGTGTAAAAATCATTATCTACTAATTTGTCACTAACTTAACTAGTTAGGGTTTGTTATTTAACTCTCTAGGTGCATTATTGTGTGACGTTACACATGAACTTGTTGACGAAATGCATACTTCAAATAAGCCTTTCTGCAATCATAAACATTTTAGTTTTCTATTATATTTCTCATTAACCTTCTAACATTCAAAATGTTAAGTTTATGAATTTTCTTTTTGTTACATTCATATAGTTACACCTGTGCCTCAGAACCACCAAGAAGAGGTGGTCACATCCGATTCATCTTTTGCATCATCACTTCTTTTGGAAGGTGAGGCTATCCTGTTTGCATTTTTGAATGTGTGTTTTTTACAGTAACAAAAACAGTATGTTTGAACATACATAACATGCACATGTTACAGATATGATCATACTTATTAATATAAACATGACTTATGTAGTTGCACTCATAAATAGCAACACCACATAACATGGTTTGTGAATTTATGTCTCACAAATAATGCAGGAACATTATAACTGTTGCTAGTATGTAAGTTCACTATGAATTTTCTGCATGTTAAAAACATATATAGGTAAATATTTGTGGCAATTCAGTTGTCATACAGTAACGTTAGTATTGTATGTTCAACATGACATACACACAAGTAACTATTTTACTATGACATACTAGTAGAATTGGTATAGTAACATGTGATTGAACATTTTGTATTTCTCATGTTCTTGTAAATAGGATGTGTGTTTCTGTAGTGTGTATGGTGTTCCTTGCACTGTTGATCCTTGTGTAACGGGTATTCCCCCACCCAATCGCAGATATGGTGTAGGTGCAAGGAACATATATTGTTACTCAGGTGTGGTGCATAACCTGTTGGCTCACAGGAGGGCTGAGCTTCCGCCACGGGGAACCTGGGGCAATTATACTAGGGTACTCACTTACAATGATGCAGCGCCTCCACCTGCGATGGCTCCCACCAGAGGGGGAGTAGTTCCTCGCAGGACAATCAATAATCACATAGACAGCATGTATATTAACTAATGACTTTACTAACATGCATAACAACTCATCACCCTCATAATGACATGTGTCCCTCTCACGAGGAGACACTAACCGCGACGTTTCGCAGGACGATTGCCCCAACACTAGGTGATCCCACCCAGTGTCCCAAGAACCCCACCCAATGTCCCGTACTCCTACAGAGATAGTCAATGGGTGACTGCGCAGTCACTAAGAACCTCTAGGCCTGTTGGTGCACATATGATGGTATAATACCTGCCGAGCATTCCGGTGCTCGGGTCAGCAACAATCTTCTCAAAGGGTCAGACGTGTGATGAATCCGTCTGATCCTCCAACCGAACTCCTTGCACGTGCGGACCTGCAACGGACTTCTCTGTGAACCCCAACGTGGGTCCAACTGCTCCCACAGGAACAGCAGCAGCCGCTGTGTCCCTATCTATATAAGTGGTACTAACGTGACAGGAACCCTAACCTAGGGCCTGTCCCTGTAATACAGCAACCTGCAGTGGCTTGGGGAACTCCTAGGGCCTGCAGGGGGTAATGACCTGTCCCACTCCCCCAACTACCCAAGTCCCTTCGGTAAGTGATCTGGAATGGACTAGAGTACTCTTCCATGCAGTACTTGGGCGTCTACCTACTGTTGGCTAGCCTAGTGCAGATCCTCTCCAGAATTCCTGACCTCGTTAACAGGCTATCCCTTCAGGCATCCTACCCCTAGCGCTACCTCAAGGTGACTAGAACAGCTATAGCTCTTCTCCAGACCCACTACTGTCTGACTAGTCCCAGCGCCTACCGCAGCAAGCTGTAACTCACTGGAGGCTGCAGCCAACGTGCTGCGCAACAAGGTGCCTGTCTGTCAGACCTCACAGCACTAACAGCCGTGACTCTGACAAGGCAGCACTCTACGCTAAGGGCAGCGTCCCTATCTTGGGCCTCCCTAAGCATTTACCCACTAAACTAGTGGGGAGTTGGGCCTACCTGGGGTGTGGGTACCTATATGGGTGCAGGAGCTGCACTCGCTCCCCGCACCCTTCCTTCCCTCACAGCTCCCTGACTCCAACTCTCTGTAACCTTCCTTTCCCAGCTCCCACTAATGTAAGTGGCAGGGTCCCTAACCTGAGGGCAATCCCTGGCAACACTCACTTTACTGGGGAGCTGAGATATCTCGGGCCCTGGGGGTGCTGGCCTAGTACAGGGAGTCCCTGACTCCTGTACCCTACCTCCTTCCCTGGGCTGCTCCGGTCTCTGACTGACTAACGTGGGCTCAGCGCGCGAAATGTATCTCTTTGCCTGCCTAGCCTTCCTAAGCCCTATTGGCTCCCTGGTGTCACATGGGGCATACAGAGGCTCATGGGGCCTGTAGTCCCTCTCTAGGGCCCTCCCTAATAGGCTCTGGCTTCGCGGGCTTTTCTTCCTCTTCCCTGCGCATGCGCGAACTATAGGGGGCTGCCTTGACTCCCTCGCGCTACCTCTCGCCAGCCCTACACTCGCGCGACCACTACGCCTGCGCGAATTAACGTGCAATGGTGGCGCCCTAACCGCCCGGCTCCGAGAGCGCTGGGATTCCCGTGATGCGCGTGCGGCCCTGGCAACCGGCCGCACGCGTCCCCAGCAACCCCCGAGCCGGGACCTGACCGCCCTCACCTCCCGTATCGCCCGATGGGGCCGCCATTGGACTCGGCGGCACCCGCGATCTCTGGGAAGGTGAGGGGGGTGCTGATACTGCTGGGAGACCTGGCTACACTTGTATGAAGTGAACACACATCAAAATTTAATCAGACACTTACATAATCCATTGCAGCACTGGTCTTTAGGAAATTATGCTGTACAGCCTGGGTTTATGCTTTCATACATCGTTATGTCACAACTAACACATCCAGCAAGATAATGTTGTTAATCCAATATTTCATTACTATGTGTAGACTTTAAAATAACTGCTATTACCTTTCAACATATGTTCATAATGTATGTTGCAGGGTGTGTCAGAACCACTATTTCTAATACTGTTGTTGTGCATAATTAATAACATCATCACACATGTCACCATTGAGTCTAACAATTATGTTTAACTGGTGATGAATAATGCAACATCCAATCAAATATAGGTAAATAGTAATGTTTTATTTTGTAAGATGTCAAAAAGGTTCATTTTTTACATACACATGGAGACATGAAACCATGTTAAGAATAACAAATGTTAATGTGTTTTTTTTGTTCCTAATATAGGCATTGCATCTGAACAACATCAGAGTCCAATAATAACAGAACCACGTCCATTAGCACCTGCAAATAATACACAAGAAAGTTTGGCAGCAATTGATGCGTTAGAATCAAGGATGAGCTTACTCCAAATAAAACACCATTAGGAATTAATGGGAGTACACCAATGTATGGCATAAGAAATGCACCAAATTCAACAGATAATAATGAAAATCCCAGAAGAATTGCATGTAATGAATCAGACATTCAGGACACTTGTGACCACTCTACACTACCGACACACTTTATTAAAGTGTGGCCGGTACCGCAAGCCGGGAGATTTCCCGGCTTGCTAGTGGCCGCCCCTCGGCGTGCCGCGCGTCATAGACGCGCGGTCACGCGTCTTCGGGAGCGTGCGCCCCCTGCACGCGCGTCCAGGGGCTCCCCGAGGGGCAGGGGGTTCCGGGGGACCCGGCGGACCCGGCAGCGGTAGGGAGAGCGCCCCGATCGGAGGGCGCTCTTCCGCTGCTTCGGCGCGCGCCCGTCACTCTCGGGCGCGCGCCAGGCTACTGCTGCGGCCAAGAACGGGCAAATGCTCGAATAAACTTGGCCGCAGCAGTACAGCAAGGGAATCATCTTCTTCCACACTCTGCACGAAATGAAGGACATTTCAGTGGCAACAATGAAGGTATTTTCCATGGAGGCATTTTATCTCCACAAACAGAGGTGTTAAATTTATCTAGTGATGACATATCCCAAGTAAGAAGCTTTCATCTGGAATCACCAACGACAGCTGAACAAATGCAGACATCCAGTACAGATGATAATCTTACACACGCACCTAAAAGGACAACAAAAAGGAAAAGGTCAAATACAGAAACACGACATCCACTTGCCTGGAAGACATTGTCCAATACTGCTAAACAATGTACCCAGCAAAAAGGTATCCATGTCTATAACCAGCCTCAAAGTGTTACTGTGTCTACCCAGGCCCAAACTGCAGGTCTATTTTTACATGCCCAAACTACAGCTATTGTTACACAGTCCGAAACTACACCTATAGTTACACAGGCCCAAACTGCAGGTCTATTTTTACAGGCCCAAACTACACCTATAGTTACACAGGCCCAAACTGCACCTATAGTTACACAGGCCCAAACTGCAGGTCTATTTTTACAGGCCCAAACTACACCTATAGTTACACAGGCCCAAACTGCACCTATAGTTACACAGGCCCAAACTACACCTATAGTTACACAGGCCCAAACTACACCTATAGTTACACAGGCCCAAACTGCAGGTCTATTTTTACAGGCCCAAACTACACCTATAGTTACACAGGCCCAAACTGCACCTATTGTTACACAGGCCCAAACTGCACCTATAGTTACACAGGCCCAAACTGCACCTATAGTTACACAGGCCCAAACTGCACCTATAGTTACACAGACCCAAACTGCACCTATAGTTACACAGGCCAAAACTGCAGGTCTATTTTTACAGGCCAAAACTACACCTGTTGTTACACACGCCCAAACTACACCTGTTGTTACACACGCCCAAACTGCACCTGTGTTTAATAAAGATTATCCAAGGATAGCAGCGGAGCACAGCTGAAGGATGGGGTCAACACCAGCAATGAAAGGGTTAAAAGACTCTTGAAAAAGGGCTGCATAGCCTGAAACGCGTTAGAGTTTTTGCTGTCTCCCCCCCTGCACCATGTTTCAATAAAGAAGAATTTTTACCCTTTCATTGCTGGTGTTGACCCCATCCTTCAGCTGTGCTCCGCTGCTATCCTTGGATAATCTTTATTATACTTACCTATTCAGCGTGATGCACGCACAAAATGGATCAAGGTTTCCAAAAGAGTTTTGATTCTCCCCACTCATGGATTCAGGGGGAGTTGCTGACCAGTAACAGTGCCGCAGGTAAGAGAGATTTTTTCTAGTCTGGTGAGGTGCTTTTCTAGCATTATAAATGTGTCCTCACTAAAGACAGATTACTCTTTTATACCACTCCCTGCTTTATGATGCACTGGGTCCAATACTCTTTATTACTCAATTAACCTTGTCCTAACCTGTTTATCTATATTTTTGAGCAACCATTGTCATTGTACCCCATTTTGCTGAAGCACTGTTTATAAGGAACCTTTCCTGCACCTGTGTTTACCCTTGCCCAAAGTGCACCTGTCTGTACCGTGGCCCAAAGTTCACCTGTATCTACCTTGCAAAAAATTGCACCTGTCTATAAGGATACACAATTTCTTCCACTGTCTACACAGGCACAAAGTGGACTTGCCTGTAACCAGCCTCAATTTGTTCCAATGTATAGCCAGCCCCAAACTGGACTTTACTCTAACCATCCTCCACATCTTCCAGTGTCTACACAGACACAAAGCGGATTTTTGTACAACCATCCCCAACATGGTACAGTGTCTACCCAGGGACAAAGCGGATTTTACTACAACCATCCTGAACATCTTCCAGTGTCTACCCAGGGACAAAGGCCATTTTTATTTAGCCATCCTCAACTTCTTAACGTGTCCAACCAGGGACAAACAGCAGGTGTGTCTACCCATCCTCAACTTCTTACCGTGTCCAACCAGGGACAAACAGCAGGTGTGTCTACCCATCCTCAACTTCTTACCGTGTCCAACCAGGGACAAACAGCAGGTGTGTCTACCCATCCTCAACTTCTTACCGTGTCCAACCAGGGACAAACAGCAGGTGTGTCTACCCATCCTCAACTTCTTACCGTGTCCAACCAGGAACAAACAGCAGGTGTGTCTACCCATTCTCAACTTCTTTCAGTGTCCAACCAGGGCCAGAATGGTGCAGCAATTGTTCAGACACAAACTGCAGCAGTGATTATTCCTAAGAAATCTGGAAAAAAAGAGGGGTTAATGCACAAAAACATTTATGTGCACCATCAAAAAGGCCACTTACCCGTTCCCAAACTAAATAGAAATAAAATTAAGTAAATTGTCAAACGTTTATTGTGTGTTTTTTTAAGTATAGCAATGTAATGTTCAGTTAATGCTACTTAAAAGTGTGTGAATATTTGTTATTTTGAAATGGTTTTTTTTGGTGTTACACATATAATAGCATTATGACACAGTGTACTTTTGTACAGGTGTCAATATATCAATGTTAATCACAATGTACACCAACACTCATGAGCACATATACTAGGATAATGACGTACATCTTATACAGTCTTTATACATTATTGACATACATTCTATGTGAAATAAATATGTTGTCATTACACATGCTACAACATTGTTTAAAACTACATATATGTTACTTCACATTACATGATTGTCATATTTTAGCCTGCCATTAAAAAGTCATATGTACATTCATTACTAGTACACTTTATATGCCATATGCATGTAATTGTGTACAATATTTATTTCATACTTACAACTAGTTACCTAAAAAGTACTTCACATAGTTTGTGTTACAAATGTGTTCATTTACTGACAGTTATAATGAATGTGTGTGTGTATATGTTATATATATCAAAATATATATATATTTATATATATTTTTATATATATATATATATATATATATATATATATATATATATATATATATATATATATATATATATATAGTTAGGTATGGAGATTAGCACTCACGGTTTTGTAGCAGGAGGCAGATGCTTGTCCCATAAGGAATATGTAGACAAATGGAGACCAGGGGATCCTGATAGCCAAAAAGAGACAGCACACTGCAGGTATGGTAAAAAAGTGTAAGTGTATTCAGTAACACAAGGCCGCCAACGTATCGGTCCTCCCAACGGGACCTTCCTCAGGGCAGTGCCATACCTGCGCTGATTAGCCCCTGAGGAAGCCCAAGTGGAGAAACGCGTAGGGCAGGAGCATTGGCAGTGCAGTTGGAGACGTGCTGCGGAGAGATCCATTGCGACGGAGCAGAAGCTGCTTACTGACTGTAGTAGGAGACGAAGTCCCGCGAGAACCGGAGCCGGAGCATGTGATGCGGAAGTGATCCCACACAAGCACTGTGCAGGGAACCGGCGTCTGACGGACACGAGTGTGAGAGACTCACTTAAAACTCTCAACTGCCTGAATGCGATTCTTAACATGTGAGTGGGATACCATTTGCTGTATTTTAGATAGATTTTATTAAATGTTTTACACTATCCCTTTTCCTCTATCATTCCCCCCTCCCCGTTCCCCCCCTCCCGGTGTGAGATCCATCCCCTGAAAGGTGCCATCCAGCCGCAGAAATGACACTGATGCTGCAGTAGCTGTCTGGAGTGTCGTGTGAAGCCCGAAAATAGGGTACACACGGAGAGACTAAAGATCACCAGCAGCAGAGTTCCTGAGTCCCACTGTGGATTAAAGGCCTATTAATACTGGACTAAGTGTAAGTGTATATCTTACCACCTAAGCTCTGAATTGCTCAGATATACAGCCCTATGATATTTTCTCTCTTTTTTTGTCTTCCCATGCACATTTGCGCCTAGGTCATTTCTTCTCTATATATATATATATGTATATGTTTACATATACATATCTTTTTTTATATATATATATATGTAATGTACATATATATATATAATGTGTGTACAGATACGTATATTAAATATTTACTTATTTTAAATATATGTGTATATACACTGGCGACACAGTTTATTACACTGCGGCCAGATCCGCAAGCCGGGAGATTTCCCGGCTTGCTAGTGGCCGCCCCTCGGCGTGCCGCGCGTCATAGACGCGCGGTCACGCGTCTTCGGGAGCGTGCGCCCCCTGCACGCGCGTCCAGGGGCTCCCCGAGGGAGCCCTGGTGTCCCGCGATCGCGGGACAGCGGCAGGGGGTTCCGGGGGACCCGGCGGACCCGGCAGCGGTAGGGAGAGCGCCCCGATCGGAGGGCGCTCTTCCGCTGCTTCGGCGCGCGCCCGTCACTCTCGGGCGCGCGCCAGGCTACTGCTGCGGCACAGAACGGGCAAATGCTCGAATAAACTGTGCCGCAGCAGTAGAATAAATTATTCATGAACACATACAATCTAACACGTGTGGGTTGTAGAATTCCTTAGTGTATATTGACCTTCACTATCTGTAAGTACAATAAGTATGGCTCAATTCTTCTGTATTTCAGTTATAATGGCTAGTACAAAACATGGTTCTTAGTTCACACGCTCATTAAAATGTAATATAAGTAATAACAATATTTCATACAACATTACTTGGGACAACATTAAATAACTAATCTTAATTATTTACATAAACATGTGTTAGTGAACTTTTTTAGCATGGTGGGTTTTTTTTAACACCTGCTTGTGGGAGTTTTGAATGCATAAAAACTGGCTTTTGTTTTTTAACCTTCAAAATTACGTAACATTGATAAAAAGTATCAACTTGTGTATTTGCTAGAGAACATTATAATTTCTCATTACTCTCAATTTACAACGGACAAGACATGGCATCAAGTGTTAGACATGAAATGAAATTTTTAATATTTCAGGCCATAGAATTTCAGCAAGATAAAAAATCTAATTTGCGTCAAATTTATGATTTCATACAAGACAAATTTAATGAACATCAACAAACAAGAAACCCGAAAAAATGGAAAATATCAGTACGCTACAACTTAACAACAAATGAATGTTTTCAAAGAGACTACCCCCGGCCTGGTGAAATATTAACTTGCTGGAAAGTTGCTGATTCAAAGAAGATTACTTTAGAACATGGAACATATCTCCTGATAACCAGTTATTTTTTACCGAATCCCAATTACAATCAACGGCCACAGACTGCTGTCTGTTACCCAAACCAACAGCAGGGCATACAACAATCTCAAATGGTATGTGAAGGGAACTACAATGCTATGCTGCCTACTCTACATGGTACAAACGTGTGGATTGGAAACAAATGAACCGGTGTACCTGCCTCAGTCCGTGTCCTGGCAAATGAATGGTGAAATAACATATGACGGCGTAACAGACATGTATCTGCCTCAGCATACCAGGATTCATAGTGCGAATCCCAATCAGTTTCTGTCTAACATCAGCGACGGAGAGGGACACAGCGCTGGCAGTAGCTGCAGATTCCAGCAATCTCTTTTCTAAATAGAAAGACAAAGGTAAACATTGTTAACATTAGTCGATTACTAAACTATGACTACTTTTCTATAACACCATCATGTACACCATTTCATGAACCCACGCTAACGACAAGCATGTAGTGTTAAAACACACTTTTTGTATAATGTGTACATATAGTTTAGGATTTATGTGCTAAATAAACCTGCATTCGAATGACATACATGCAACGTTCTGTTACATATCAGTGATTCGGTAGTTTCAAAAATTACACATATATATGTACACACACGAATATGTTAATAAAGTTGATTACAATTACACATTGTCTATGGTGTTAGTCGCGTCCACCTGTGATCATGTGACAATGCTAACTCATAACTATGACGTTAAGCATGTATTAGACAATATGATGGCAAAACGCTCTCACTTGCGTGTGCACACGCATTATGTAAACATGCTCAAACACACAACAACAGTATAGTGAAACGTTAGGACTTTGAAAAGCTACATTCCTAACATGCAACAGTGTGGTACGCGTTGAGTTGTGCGCGTGCACATTGATAACCGTTATGTTACTTTACCGGACATAGGGCGAGCTTGTGACGTGAGGGGGCGTGTTCAGATGTTAACGGGGGCGTGTCCAATGATACGTGTCTACGTAAACACATAACAAGGCAGCGGGGACACTAATGTGTGTGTCACATGCGCGTGGGGGGGGTGTGGTTGTTTAGCGCGTGATAACCGAGTGCTGCAGTATGTGAGTGAGATACTGATATAGCGATGGGAGGGGGCGTGATCGTGCATGTCCGTGGGCGTGGCCATTACATGACGCGACAGAGTCGCAATTAGTGTGTGATGACGGTGGGGGCATGGCCACGCATCAGTATAACACACCCAGTCACCATCACAGCGCACGGCTCTGCGTGCGCTGTGCTATCAAGCCCCGCCCCCCCAGTCCGGACGGTCCAAGTCCCTACCTTGTCGCGCACCTTTCACCAGCGGTGCGCGACAGGTTTTCAGGGAGGCAGGGGAATTTGAAATTGACATCTGCGACGGAGCTGTGGCCACGCACCCGGCGGCGGTTCAGCCAATAAGGGCAAACCAGCAGCGGGACGTCATGGCCACGCCCCCGCAAACCAACAGCCACACCCCCTACCGTCGTAAACCTTCCCTGTCCCCCCAGACCGCAGATCGCGGTGTAGCGCTGTGCACACGCCACCCCCCCGCCGGGCGCGCGTGTCACAGTGAAGACTGGGGACTCAGCCTTAGAAAAACATTTATCAACACTTAAAAGAAACCGCTGCGCATGCACATTCAGTGTGACGGCCCATGATGTGCCTAGCAACATTGAGTTGCGGTGTTCAGACGCACAGCGCAGGCAGCGCCATGCACGCAAACATCAGTGTTAACGGTAGTGTAATTAGAACAATGTGTTAGAAAATTCGAACCCAGCGGACATGTTATATGTGCACGTACGCATGTAGATGTCCATAAGTCACTGGTGCCATGTGTTACAGAGCCCTATGTACACACATGCAAGCGGTATGCAAGTCCCTGTGACCGCACCATACCAGTACTTGTAATGGAACAATATGTGTACCTTATGCGTGCACATGGACAGTGATGAACATGATAATACAACATATTCACTATCTAATAAACATTGTGATGCAAATGTACAAAAGTCTGTCCTTTGTATTTCAGATAAATCACTATTACATGGACTCACAATCAATGCATGTTCCAGTCAAGACAAACAGAGTTTGGTGATTTTTGACGTGACACATTTTATAACAATGGTCCTATGTTTCCAAGCAATGATGCTTATGCAATTGTGAAACTTATTTCTGCTTGTAGTAATTGTAACATCATGAAATTAGTATTATTTTTGTAACATGTAGTTCTTCCTAACATTCATGACATTTAAAATCTAAACACATATAAATGTATTACTAACTTTTTATATATTTCTGTTAACTTATGTTGACGACATGTATTTGTAAAGCTTACATTACGTATATCATTTGTATAACTTGCACATATAGCATTAACTATAACAAATCATTACTATATATTTTTCTTAACATCATGTTTATACATGAATCTATAAAATAAGGAGAAAATTACCTTTTATCATGCATACTGGTTTACTACATAAATTTTGCTTAAATTATGCGCAAGGATTTGCTAATGTTGAGCATTACACATGACAGAATGTAACATTTGCCAGATGACATTATACAACACACATTAGGAATAATGTTTGACTATTTGAAGTTAGTTCATACACCTTTTTATCTTTGCTTACAAACACATACATTATATGTAATGTTACAACACATATGGATACATAATACATGAATGAATCCTAGCATTTGATAGTAATGAACATTACAATTAGTTCACGTGTGGACAACTAAGAAT
This sequence comes from Ascaphus truei, assembly GCF_040206685.1. Taxonomy (NCBI): domain Eukaryota; kingdom Metazoa; phylum Chordata; class Amphibia; order Anura; family Ascaphidae; genus Ascaphus; species Ascaphus truei. The sequence goes on from NC_134497.1 coordinate 26,567,969, forward strand.
AAGCTGTTACATGTGTACAGCACACGTTAGGAGAATGATGCTGAATATGACATAAATATGGATTGGCAACATTATGAAAATTTAACATTGCATTTACTTACTTTTAGTCACATACAGCAGAAAATGAGATAAACAAAGGCTACACACATGAAATGTGATCATTATCACCAAAAATACACACAACGAGGTGAAATAATGTAGAGTTTGCCAACAACACACTACTCATGTTACATCATCTGTTGCTGTATCCACGTATTGGTTCATATATGCATACCTTAAGCATGGACTCATTTTGTGTGCAGTTATCGTATTTTAGAGCACACATGAGCATGAATGTTGTCATGTCAAGTATACACATCTGGAGACACACGTATGACTGATAACATTTACACATTAGAACTTAGTCAATATTGATAATTAATGCATACATGATATAAGCAATTACTGTGACATTAATTAAAAATAACATATTAAGAATATACATATCATATCAAGATGTGGTTGACCAAAATACACAGATGTTTAATGTGAGGAGGAGGGTAAGAAACACTATCCTATGATGATAAGAAGGTCACACGTTATGAAAACACACTTTCATGCCAGAATGTAATAAAATCCATACATATGTTGTTGGTTACCTGAGAAATAGGTGTTGATCACATTCTGACGTGTTTCGACACCACTGGCTGTCTGCTCATTGTCACCTGCAGCAATTAGGGGATGTTGTTCGTCAAGCCCCTCCCCTATGTTGCCTTCTAGGTTATGACGCAATGCAATATTGTGCAGAATGCAACAACAAATGACAATGTCAGAAACCTTCTCAGGCTTATACTTTAATGCACCGCCAGTTTTATCTAAACACCTGAACCGACTTTTCAACAGTCCAAATGTACGCTCGATAACTGACCGAGTGGATATGTGTGCAACATTATATCTGTCCTCTGCAGGTGATTGCGGATTTGCCAATGGTGTCAAAAGCCACGGTCGGATACCGTACCCTGAGTCACCTAAAAGACAACGTCACCATTAATATACAGATTAAACATTTTCTTTATGTTGTGACATATGTTTGAAGGTCAATTTCAAATAGTATTGTAGGCAAAAATCCAACAATTGTACATTTCATGTCACATGTGTGAGATGATATGTAATCATGGACTTATATCATGTTCACACAAACAATTTTTTAAACAAAAATAAGTACTTACACAATCATATGTAGTATATGTTACATTTGCATTGACTATAGAAATAAATGTTTTCTTTTAATATGTGAAATCATATCTTTAAAACAACACATGTATTGATTGCCACTTGTGCTGTACTGTTATTGTGGGTGTGGTTGTAGGTTGCCATATTATCTAATATATATACCATGCATTATTATGTGGATTAGCAAATTAAAACAGCACAATCATTATGTGAAATCAAAGTTACCATTATCCTAACAACATTTTGACACATTCAACAATTATAAACAGAAGCAATTAAAATTGATGACATATGTTTGTTACCACTTCACAATATGTACTCACCCACCAGCCAACCATGCCCAAAATGCCCATTTTCAAAGGCATGGAAAACTGATGAGTTTCTAAGGAAAGATGAATCATGGCTAGAACCACAGAATCTGGCTACAATATTCATTATCTTCATCGTTGCATCGCATACCACCTGCACATTCAGGGAATGGCAGTGTTTCCTATTACGGTATGCATGCTCACTCTGACTAGGCGGGATCAAGGCAACATGTGTGCAATCGATGGCACCCATCACACATGGCATCCCTGCTATGTTATAGAAGCCATTTCTGACTTCCAGCCACTCTGTCTGGTCACTAGGAAACTGAATATAATTCCTAGCGCGTCTAGTCAGTGCACATAGAAACTGGCTAAAGGCCCGCGAGAATGATGACTGCGAGACCCCGCCCACTATGCCCACAGTTGTTTGAAAAGACGCAGAAGCCAAAAAATGTAATGAGCACAGCATTTTAACAAGACCAGGGACTGCACGACCTCTGCTTGTTACACTATCCAAATCTGGTCTTAGTTCTTCGTAAAGATCTAAGATTGCTGCTGAACTCAATCTATAACGACTTCTTATCTCCTCCTCACTCAGCCCATCTAACAGTGTTCTTTCACGGGACACACGTGGACGGGCTACCAACACGTGTCTCCTCTGTCTTCTCCTCCTATCCATCTCCTGTCCCTCTCCGATCACTATCACATCCTGTCTATTTTGAGCCTCCTGCAAAACAAGCATCCGCCTTCTCATCAGCAAATGTCTGGTTTGCATATCCATGTCGACGTCACAAGGAGGGTTGATTGTTCCTCCTTTAAATACATATGTGATTATGTCACGTGTCAGATGTCAATTAACCTGTTCACTACATATAATTGCAGTAGCAAAACTAATTAGTGTTGTTAAACAATGAGTAACTGTTAATATGCACATAAAAACATGCGACTAATATAATGATCCATGTTTGATAATGACTACACAAAATGTTGAAGTACAAGCTTACAACACAATCAAAATCCATTCAATTGCTATGTACACAAGTGTGTGCAATGAAATGTGTAAACAATCATTTGGACACATATATGACAGCACATAGTACGATGAAGGTGTTTATTAGCAATCATTTCAAACATGAACACACTTGATTGTGCTTCACATAAGATAAAGTAAAATAAAAACAAAAACATTAACATATCCATATCCATATCTCATTTGTGATTTTATTGGTGTGTGAAGAACAGTAGGAACATGCAAGTGTAGCAGTACATTGTGTAAAAAATAATCAAGGAATGTTCTTGTGTGAACATAATTGGTAACACGATTGTTTAAGTACTAAAGAGAGTTATTCAACATAAAACATGTAAATATTGTAAACATGCATAATGTGTGACTTCACACATGCTTTTCACATTAAAATTATAATGAAATACATGCAAACATTCAGTAATATGTACTTGCTATTACTATAATGTATTTCATGATTCTTAACTATATAATTTATTATCTTGACACACATGAAGCATCTTATATGAAGTGTTCTTTTAAAGCTGCAGTTCAGTCAATATCCTGCATGTGTGTTTTGTAAAATAAATTAGTTCTGTAGTAAGAAAAAATACTTTTAGCATTTTCTGTTTTAAAAACAACAACTTTGAAAGACCAATTTTCTTGTATTCTATTTTAACAGCCATTTGCTAAGGGCATTGCCCCTTCATGTCCTGTCACAAGCCCTGACACACCCCTTTGTCAGCCCTGCCCTCCCTCTAGCACATGACAGTGCTGGATTGCTCATGAATATTCATGAGCTTCCACTGACAGACAAGCAGAATATAAACAGATCCCTTCACTAATTATGTCACCAAATTTCGACCTATCAATACATGGAGAACGAATTAACTGCCAGCTATACAGTTCTTTAGGTAATTAGAGATTGCACACATGAAACTATTGAAGTAAAAAAATAAATACATTTTTAAAATAAAAAATAAAAAGTGAATGCACCTTTAAGACACTAGCCAAAGACTTAACATGAATAAGACATTGATCTATTCTTAAATTATTCATACCAGTTAAAAATCACATCTTTAAAACATTATACACGTAAAAGGTTACACTATTCTGACAATTACATGAAGTACTTAATGTAACTAATCATGTTTTTATAACACAGCACAATAAGAAATACAAAGTAATATATGTTAGCCCCATTGACATCATGCTAACAAAATATATATCAACAAGCATTTTGTTTCTAAGTGCCTATCCGCCGCTCATCCGCTGCCTCTGAGCAGCAACTTGCCATCTTTTTCTTGCGTGGCTGATCCGCCAGAAAAACGGTATTCTAAAGAGGCGAATAGCTCCACTTAGCTACTCGCCTCTACTAGAATACAGCGTGGCAGAAAAAGTTGGATTTTTAGGCGTAAAGTGCCTTCTCGCCCCGGCACCGGCGGAAAAAAAAAAACCGCCAGCAAAATTGGCGGTTTAGTTGAATCTCGGCACTTTCTCGCCCGTTACTGAATACGGATAGGCTTTTTAGGCGGGAAAGTGCCGAGAAATGCCTTTCCGCTGCTTACTGCATGAACCCCTTTGTCTCTCTCTCACCCACACTCTCTCTGTCTGTCTCTCTCTCACACTCTCTCCGTCTGTCTCTCTCCCACACTTTATCTGTCTCACACTCTGGATCTGAATATCTTATTTACCCTATATATCTTAACTGTCCTATACCTACACCGAAATAACCTATACTGCTTTCTTCCAGATCTAACTCAAGTTTCACACAGGAGACATCGGAACCCCCCCTAACCCAGAAGACAGGTAGGGAACACCTCCCCTCCAACATATAACATTGCAGGAATGAGGGTACTTGGATATTGAGGGACTGCGGATAAGGTAAGATCCCAGGTGGGATTGCTGCTTTAGATTTTGTGAAGCGGTGGCATCCAGACACTGGTTAAGGGGTCAGGAAACTAGTCATTCATATCTGGCTTTTTTTTCTAAATTCAACACACACACGTAACAAGGACTAAGGCTGCGAACCCGCTGCGGCCGGCGGGGCGCACGGCCACGAACCACCAGACCCTTGTCCGAGTGGTCCCTGCCCCCGCTGCCTCCTTCCGACAGGGCTGACTACTTACTGTGACGCTTCAGCCGGCCGATGCTGCAAGAATCTTGTGAATTTCGGCGTTGACGCGTCACGTAGTACACGAGTCAGCCAATGGGGAGGAGGGGAGGGAAGGAGCTAGGTGGGAGGCGCCTTGGGTGGGAAGCAGGGAACGAGCTGCGTGTTATCAAAGTGTGTGAGTGTGTGTGTGTATGTATGTGTGTGTGTGTATATATGTATGTGTGTGGGGGGTGGATGGCACCATGATCGGAGCCCACCCCCCTCCCTCCCACTCCCGCCCCCCTCCCTCCCACTCCAACCCCCTCCCTCCCACTCCCACCCCCCTCCCTCCCACTCCCGCCCCCCTCCCTCTCCGGCTCCCGGCTCCCTACAGACTGCATATCGCGGTCTGTGTCTGTCAGCGCCCCGCCTGTCTGCAGTGCGTGCGCGCTGACTGAGGGAACGGGCCCTTAGCCTAATTGTAGTATAATGTAATACAATAAATAAACTTATGCCAAAAACGAATGTTGTTCTTACTAGGAATTTATTCAATTTTTTTTAAGCGGGGCAGGGGGCGGGACTAGGTGGCGAGTAGGTTTTTGGGTGATTTGTCGACCACTGTGTGTAACTGTGTGTGTGTGTGTATATATATATATATAAATATATATAAATATATATCAAATGGAAATATACTGTATGCTCATTTGCATGTCTTAGGCAGGTCTGCAACCCCGCCTTTCACCATTATCACCCAGCACACAGCACTTCCACTGCAGCAAGGGAATCTGGGAAATGACATACAAATGAACACACAGTGCCACTTTTTGCTTCAAAACCATTTTAAACATGGTTCCCTATAGGCTTAAGCTTGTTGCATGGTCACAGCTTTGACCACAGCCAGGGTTAAGATGCATTGCCAGAAAACCCACCCACAGACAGCTGTTTCGACCTTAATGGGTCTCATCAGTGTGGGGTTGGTTAACTGGCTATGCAATGAAGCAATGAGGATGATGTTTACCATACTTAGTTAAGTTATGGTGAGTAAAAAAAGTGACAAAAACCCTCCACAGAAAAGCATATAGCAAATGGAAATATACTGTATGCTCATTTGCATGTCTTAGGCAGGTCTGCAAGCTGGGTGATAATGGTGAAAGGCGGGGTTGCAGACCTGCCTAAGACATGCAAATGAGCATACAGTATATTTCCATTTGCTATATGCTTTGCTGTGGAGGGTTTTTGTCACTTTTCTTACTCACCATAACTTAAGTATATATATATACAGTGTTCGACAATTATATACATTTACACGCCCGGGGCGTGTGGATTTAACCCCCGGGCGAGTAAATATTGGCCCAAGCAGCACACGTGTATTTTTTAAATTTCCCGCGCTCGCGCTGCTGTTTTTCCCGCGCTGGAGAAAAGAAAAAAAAAGCCGGAGGCGGGTTCATGTTGTTGGGGGAGATTACCCCGCCTCCGGCTCTCTCAGCAACTTTCCCTCCACAGCGCTTCCACTCCTCCCCCTTCCAGCAGCCAGCCCCTTCCACGCCTTAGGCCCCTGCAGGGCCATCTGTCACCCCCCCTCCCTCCCATTGGGCCATCCGCTCCCCCTCACATCGGGCCATCCACCACCCCCTCCCATCGGGCCATCCACCCCCCCTCCCATCGGGCCATCCACCACCCCCTCCCATCGGGCCATCCACCACCCCCTCCCATCGGGCCATCCACCACCACCCCCCCTCACACCAATCTCTCCCAGCCTCCGTGACCCCCCCCTCACCCCACGCGTGCCTCTCCCTGCTCTAAGCAGGGGAAATCCCCTAACCGGTGCCTCTCCCTGCTCTAAGCAGGGGAAATCCCCTAACCGGTGCCTCTCCCTGCTCTAAGCAGGGGAAATCCCCTAACCCGAGCCTCTCCCTGCTCTAAGCAGGGGAAATCCCCTAACCCGAGCCTCTCCCTGCTCTAAGCAGGGCGAAATCCCCTACCGGCCCTTCTCCATTCTATCAGGGAATACGTCGGCGTCCGCCGTGCTGAGGCCCCCGCTGCCATGTGCGACCCACCCTGCCTTCCAGAGGCCCTCCTGCCATGCGGAGGCCCCACTGCTGCCATGTGCGACACCCTGCATTGCGGGTGAGTGTTTGTGTGTGTGAGTGACAGACTGTGTGTGTGTGTGAGTGACAGACTGTGTGTATGTGTGAGTGTGAGTTTGTCTGAGTGAGACTGGGTGTCTGTGTGTCTGTGAGTGTGTCACCCTCTCCCTGTGTCACCCTCTCCCTGTGTCACCCTCTCCCTGTGTCACCCTCCCTCTCCCTGTGTCACCCTCCCTCTCCCTGTGTCACCCTCTCCCTCTCCCTGTGTCACCCTCTCCCTCTCTCCCTCTCCCTGTGTCACCCTCTCCCTCTCCCTGTGTCACCCTCTCCCTCTCTCCCTCTCCCTGTGTCACCCTCTCCCTCTCCCTGTGTCACCCTCTCCCTCTCCCTGTGTCACCCTCTCCCTCTCCCTGTGTCACCCTCTCCCTCTCCCTGTGTCTCCCTCTCCCTGTGTCACCCTCTCCCTGTGTCACCCTCTCCCTGTGTCACCCTCTCCCTGTGTCACCCTCTCCCTCTCCCTGTGTCACCCTCTCCCTCTCCCTGTGTCACCCTCTCCCTCTCCCTGTGTCACCCTCTCCCTCTCCCTGTGTCTCCCTCTCCCTGTGTCACCCTCTCCCTTTGTCACCCTGTCCCTGTGTCACCCTGTCCCTCTCCCTGTGTCACCCTCCCCCTCTCCCTGTCACCCTCCCTCTCCCTGTTTCACCCTCCCTCTCCCTGTGTCACCCTCCCTCTCCCTGTGTCACCCATCCTCTCCCTCTCCCTGTGTCACCCTCTCCGTGTCACCCTCCCTCTCCCTGTGTCACCCTCCCTCTCCCTGTGTCACCCTCCCTCTCCCTGTGTCACCCTCCCTCTCCCTGTGTCACCCTCCCTCTCCCTGTGTCACCCTCTCCCTCTCTCCCTGTGTCACCCTCTCCCTCTCTCCCTGTGTCACCCTCTCCCTCTCACCCTCTCCATGTGTCACCATCTCCCTCTCCCTGTGTCACCCTCTCCCTCTCACCCTCTCCCTGTGTCACCCTCTCCCTGTGTCACCCTCTCCCTCTCCCTGTGTCACCCTCTCTCCCTCTCCCTGTGTCACCCTCTCCCTCTCCCTGTGTCACCCTCTCCCTCTCCCTGTGTCACCCTCTCCCTCTCCCTGTGTCACCCTCTCCCTCTCCCTGTGTCACCCTCTCCTTGTCCCTGTGTCACCCTCTCCTTGTCCCTGTGTCACCCTCTCCCTGTGTCACCCTCCCCCTCTCCCTGTCACCCTCCCCCTGTCACCCTCCCCCTCTCCCTGTCACCCTCCCCCTCTCCCTGTCACCCTCCCTCTCCCTCTGTCACCCTCCCTCTACCTGTGTCACCCACCCTCTCCCTCTCCCTGTGTCACCCTCTCCCTGTGTCACCCTCCCTCTCCCTGTGTCACCCTCCCTCTCCCTGTGTCACCCTCCCTCTCCCTTTGTCACCCACCCTCTCCCTGTGTCACCATCTCCCTGTCACCCTCTCCCTGTGTCACCCTCCCTCTCCCTGTGTCACCCTCTCCCTGTGTCACCCTCTCCCTGTGTCACCCTCTCCCTGTGTCACCCTCTCCCTCTCACCCTCTCCCTGTGTCACCCTCTCCCTCTCAACCTTTCCCTGTGTCACCCTCTCCCTCTCCCTGTGTCACCCTCTCCCTGCGTCACCCTCTCCCCGCGTCACCCTCTCCCCGCATCACCCTCTCCCTGTGTCACCCTCTCCCTGTGTCACCCTCTCCCTGTGTCACCCTCTCCCTGTGTCACCCTCTCCCTCTCCCTGTGTCACCCTCTCCCTCTCCCTGTGTCACCCTCTCCCTCTCCCTGTGTCACCCTCTCTCTCCCTGTGTCACCCTCTCACCCTCTCCCTGTGTCACCCTCCCTCTCCCTGTGTCACCCTCTCCCTCTCCCTGTGTCACCCTCTCCCTCTCCCTGTGTCACCCTCTCCCTCTCCCTCTCCCTGTGTCACCCTCTCCCTGTGTCACCCTCTCCCTCTACCTGTGTCACCCTGTCCCTGTGTCACCCTCTCCCTCTCCCTGTGTCACCCTCTCCCTCTCCCTGTGTCCCCCTCCCCCTCTCCCTGTCACCCTCCCTCTCCTGTTTCACTCTCCCTCTCCCTGTGTCACCCTCCCTCTCCCTGTGTCACCCTCCCTCTCCCTGTGTCACCCTCTCCCTGTCACCCTCCCTCTCCCTGTGTCACCCTCCCTCTCCCTGTGTCACCCTCCCTCTCCCTGTGTCACCCTCCCTCTCCCTGTGTCACCCTCTCCCTCTCCCTGTGTCACCCTCTCCCTCTCTCCCTCTCCCTGTGTCACCCTCTCCCTCTCCCTGTGTCACCCTCTCCCTCTCCCTGTGTCACCCTCTCCCTCTCCCTGTGTCACCCTCTCCCTCTCCCTGTGTCTCCCTCTCCCTGTGTCACCCTCTCCCTGTGTCACCCTCTCCCTGTGTCACCCTCTCCCTGTGTCACCCTCTCCATCTCCCTGTGTCACCCTCTCCCTCTCCCTGTGTCACCCTCTCCCTCTCCCTGTGTCACCCTCTCCCTCTCCCTGTGTCTCCCTCTCCCTGTGTCACCCTCTCCCTTTGTCACCCTGTCCCTGTGTCACCCTGTCCCTCTCCCTGTGTCACCCTCCCCCTCTCCCTGTCACCCTCCCTCTCCCTGTTTCACCCTCCCTCTCCCTGTGTCACCCTCCCTCTCCCTGTGTCACCCATCCTCTCCCTCTCCCTGTGTCACCCTCTCCGTGTCACCCTCCCTCTCCCTGTGTCACCCTCCCTCTCCCTGTGTCACCCTCCCTCTCCCTGTGTCACCCTCCCTCTCCCTGTGTCACCCTCCCTCTCCCTGTGTCACCCTCTCCCTCTCTCCCTGTGTCACCCTCTCCCTCTCTCCCTGTGTCACCCTCTCCCTCTCACCCTCTCCATGTGTCACCATCTCCCTCTCCCTGTGTCACCCTCTCCCTCTCACCCTCTCCCTGTGTCACCCTCTCCCTGTGTCACCCTCTCCCTCTCCCTGTGTCACCCTCTCTCCCTCTCCCTGTGTCACCCTCTCCCTCTCCCTGTGTCACCCTCTCCCTCTCCCTGTGTCACCCTCTCCCTCTCCCTGTGTCACCCTCTCCCTCTCCCTGTGTCACCCTCTCCTTGTCCCTGTGTCACCCTCTCCTTGTCCCTGTGTCACCCTCTCCCTGTGTCACCCTCCCCCTCTCCCTGTCACCCTCCCCCTGTCACCCTCCCCCTCTCCCTGTCACCCTCCCCCTCTCCCTGTCACCCTCCCTCTCCCTCTGTCACCCTCCCTCTACCTGTGTCACCCACCCTCTCCCTCTCCCTGTGTCACCCTCTCCCTGTGTCACCCTCCCTCTCCCTGTGTCACCCTCCCTCTCCCTGTATCACCCTCCCTCTCCCTTTGTCACCCACCCTCTCCCTGTGTCACCATCTCCCTGTCACCCTCTCCCTGTGTCACCCTCCCTCTCCCTGTGTCACCCTCTCCCTGTGTCACCCTCTCCCTGTGTCACCCTCTCCCTGTGTCACCCTCTCCCTCTCACCCTCTCCCTGTGTCACCCTCTCCCTCTCAACCTTTCCCTGTGTCACCCTCTCCCTCTCCCTGTGTCACCCTCTCCCTGCGTCACCCTCTCCCCGCGTCACCCTCTCCCCGCGTCACCCTCTCCCTGTGTCACCCTCTCCCTGTGTCACCCTCTCCCTGTGTCACCCTCTCCCTGTGTCACCCTCTCCCTCTCCCTGTATCACCCTCTCCCTCTCCCTGTGTCACCCTCTCCCTCTCCCTGTGTCACCCTCTCTCTCCCTGTGTCACCCTCTCACCCTCTCCCTGTGTCACCCTCCCTCTCCCTGTGTCACCCTCTCCCTCTCCCTGTGTCACCCTCTCCCTCTCCCTGTGTCACCCTCTCCCTCTCCCTCTCCCTGTGTCACCCTCTCCCTGTGTCACCCTCTCCCTCTCCCTGTGTCACCCTGTCCCTGTGTCACCCTCTCCCTCTCCCTGTGTCACCCTCTCCCTCTCCCTGTGTCACCCTCCCCCTCTCCCTGTCACCCTCCCTCTCCTGTTTCACTCTCCCTCTCCCTGTGTCACCCTCCCTCTCCCTGTGTCACCCTCCCTCTCCCTGTGTCACCCTCTCCCTGTCACCCTCCCTCTCCCTGTCACCCTCCCTCTCCCTGTGTCACCCTCCCTCTCCCTGTGTCACCCTCCCTCTCCCTGTGTCACCCTCCCTCTCCCTGTGTCACCCTCCCTCTCCCTGTGTCACCCTCCCTCTCCCTGTGTCACCCACCCTCTCCCTGTGTCACCCACCCTCTCCCTGTGTCACCCTCTCCCTCTTTCCCTGTGTCACCCTCTCCCTCTCCCTGTGTCACCCTCTCCCTGTGTCACCCTCTCCCTGTGTCACCCTCTCCCTGTGTCACCCTCTCCCTGTGTCACCCTCTCCCTGTGTCACCCTCTCCCTCTCCCTGTGTCACCCTCCCTCTCCCTGTGTCACCCTCTCCCTGTGTCACCCTCCCCCTCTACCTGTCACCCTCCCTCTCCCTGTTTCACTCTCCCTCTCCCTGTGTCACCCTCCCTCTCCCTGTGTCACCCACCCTCTCCCTGTGTCACCCTCTCCCTGTGTCACCCTCTCCGTGTCACCCTCCCTCTCCCTGTGTCACCCTCTCCCTGTGTCACCCTCTCCGTGTCACCCACCCTCTCCCTGTGTCACCCTCCCTCTCCCTGTGTCACTCTCCCTCTCCCTGTGTCACCCTCTCCCTCTCTCCCTCTCTCTGTGTCACCCTCTCCCTCTCCCTGTGTCACCATCTCCCTCTCTCTCTCTCTCTCTCTCTCTCTCTCTCTCTCTCTCTCCCTGTGTCACCCTCTCCCTCTCCCTGTGTCACCCTCTCCCTCTCCCTGTGTCACCCTCTCCCTCTCCCTGTGTCACCCTCTCCCTGTGTCACCCTCTCCCTGTGTCACCCTCTCCCTGTGTCACCCTCTCCCTGTGTCACCCTCTCCCTCTTCCTGTGTCACCCTCTCCCTCTCTCCCTCTCCCTGTGTCACCCTCTCCCTCTCCCTGTGTCACCCTCTCCCTCTCCCTGTGTCACCCTCTCCCTGTGTCACCCTCTCCCTGTGTCACCCTCTCCCTGTGTCACCCTCTCCCTGTGTCACCCTCTCCCTCTCCCTGTGTCACCCTCTCCCTCTCTCCCTCTCCCTGTGTCACCCTCTCCCTCTCCCTGTGTCACCCTCTCCCTCTCCCTGTGTCACCCTCTCCCTGTGTCACCCTCTCCCTGTGTCACCCTCTCCCTGTGTCACCCTCTCCCTCTCCCTGTGTCACCCTCTCCCTCTCTCTCCCTCTCCCTGTGTCACCCTCTCCCTCTCTCCCTGTGTCATCCTCTCCCTCTCACCCTCTCCCTGTGTCACCCTGTCCCGCTCCCTGTGTCACCCTCCCTCTCCGTGTCACCCTCTCCCTGTGTGACCCCCCCTCTCCGTCTCCCTGTGTCACCCTCTCCCTGTGTCACCCTCTCCCTGTGTCGCCCTCTCCCTGTGTCGCCCTCTCTCTGTCTCCCTCTCCCTCTCTCTGTCACCCTCTCCCTCTCTGTCACACTCTTCTTCGCTCTCTCTGTCGCACTCTCTTCTTCGCTCTCTGTTGCACTCTCTCTTTGTCTCGCATTCTCTCAGTGTGTGTGTCTCTCATTCTCTCGCTTTCTCTGTGTGTCTCTCTTTCTCTGTGTGTCTCTCTTTCTCTGTGTGTGTCTGTGTCTGTCTGTCTCTCTCTGTCTCTCTCTGTGAAGCGCCGACGTCCAGACACTGGTCTGGCTTTTATTTCTAGATCTGACATTGACACACACACACGGCTAATTGTAGTATAATGTAATACAATAAATACATTTATGTCAAAAACGAATGTTGTTCTGACTAGGAATTTATTAAATGTATTTTATTTATATATTTTATTTTAAAGCGGGGTTGGGGGCGGGACTAGGGGCGGAGTTGGGGGCGGGACTAGGGGCGGAGTTGGGGGCGGGACTAGGTGGCGAGTAGATTTTTTGGTTTGGCGAGTAGATTTTTGGGTGATTTGTCGAACACTGTATATATATATATATATATATACTGCTGCGACACACTTTATTCGAGCAAATACCCAGTATGTACCTGGCAGATACCTGGAATGCGCCGCTCCTCACCTCAGACAAGCCCCGTTGCGTTTGCCTTCCCAGCCATGGTTCATGCCTGGCTGACGGGCGGCTGATCTGTTAAATGATAATGATTAGGATTTAATAGGCTGCAATGCTTCGCGTGTCTACCAGATGGCATAAATTCATGAATTGTAATGCAGTATATATATATATATACTGTGCAGTATTGCAGCCAGCGGGAATAAAATGCTTCAATCCCTGCCTGGAAAATAACGCAATGCACTCGGGCAGAAAACAGTCACAAACCTCAATACACCCGAGTATACCCGAATTCGTGGGACTAGCCGAGCTCGAATAAAGTGTGTCGCCAGTGTAGTTATATATATATACCACATCCTACATGATGCCCCACAGGCGGTATGCATCAAAAAATATCTAAGATATATAGACGACGTCTTCCTTATATGGGATGGTTCAGAGACTGCATTGTTAGAATTTATAGAACACTTGAATCATATTCCATCTACCATCAGATTCACAGCACAGTTCAGTCATTCACAGATTTCCTTCCTGGATACCATCGTGTACAAGTCGGGTGAAGGCCTGGCCACTAGGCTTTATCACAAGGATATAGACAGGAACACGCTACTGTATGCCACTAGCCACCACCCAGCACCGCTCAAGAGGGGTCTCCCCTTCTCACAGTTACTCAGAGTAAAAAGAATAACGTCTAATCCGGATGAATTAGAACCAGCTCTCTTGGCCATGGCGGCACGCTTCCAGGACAGGGGTTATGACCGCAAGGACATCAGCGAAGCCCTGATCAAAGTAAGGAGCATCGACAGGCAATCTCTGCTGCGACCGAGCACGAATAAACCTACGGAACAACGTTGCCATTTCATCAGCACTTACTGTACGGCGTCCAACCGCATCAAGCGCAGTATACACAAGAACTGGCATATCCTAGCGAATGACAACAAGATTGGCAAACTCTGTAAAGATCCACCACTGTTCTGCTACAAGCGAGGATGCAATTTAGGAGATATGTTGACACAAGCGGACCCAGTGGACAAGTATGGACACTCTAAAACCTGGCTCGAAAGAAAACCAGGTTCATACAGATGCCACGGTTGCACCAATTGCAGTTTCATGCAAACTGGAGCTAGTTATACCCACCCGCATAGTGGGGTACCGATTAAGATCAAGAATTTCCTAAACTGTGAGTCTCGTTTTGTCGTATAGATGATCACGTGCCCCTGTGGGCTGCACTACGTGGGGAAAACTACACGGATGCTGAAGGAGAGAATAGCCATCCATCGCTCCACGATCAGGAAAGCATTGAACAGCAAGGATGAACAGAGTGAGCTTAAATATCTGCCGGTTGCCAGACATTTTAAAGAACAACGGCACTCACTAGCCACAATGCGATGTATGCCTATATTACAGGTACTGCCACCACCCAGAGGGGGAGACAGGAACAAGTTGCTTCTGCAACAAGAGGCAAGACTAATATACGAGCTCAAGACCATATCTCCTTACGGACTAAATGAAGATCTGAAATTAGGCTGTTTTCTGTAAAAATCATATACAAATTCTGTAGTGTGAATATTTTTGGGTATAGTGATTGTTTTATTGTTACATTATCTCATTGCGCATTGTACCCGTTATGCATTTTTCTCCATCCCCCCTTCTTTCCCCCCCCCTCCCTTTTTTTGCATTTTTTTGCATTTTTTATGCATTTTTTTGCATGTTTTATTCACTCATTCACTTTTGGGTGTGTAGTCACACTCGGTGTCCATCTTTTAAACAACTCACAGTCCACTATTGGTTGCATGTGGATACATCAGCACTTTAACCATCTGTACATCTGGATGGGCTGGTTGGTACTACAGGCTTTAGCCATGCCACTTTGTAGTAGACATACATGTATATATTATGTTTTTTTTCTGGGATTCTATTATATTGATTACGGTAATTACACCAACACTCTACAAGATAGGGCTATACATATGCCATGAATTACCATGTTCCTTTTGGAATACAGTTATCTATGTTATAGACATTAACTTTATGATTTTGGTTTTATTGTGGGCCTGATTTCAGGTTCACCCATGCATTTCAAATGTTTAACCTTCGATTACTTTGTTACAGACATTGCCACTATTCGTGCTTAGTATGCTACTGCCATCTTTATTGTGCCCATGTTTCCGTTTCAGTTCTGGCCATTACGCAGTTTGAGCAACAGCCTCATGCTCTTTAATACTGCTTGCGCTATTTGCGCAGCGTTGCGCATGCGCATTAGCACAGATACACGCATACCCTCTGCTGCAGTAGTCAAGGACGCGTTCGGGTTGTCAGCAGCACACTGCGCATGCGCGGTTACGCTCCACGGCGCGCATTGTATGAGAATCACCCGCTCTCCATGCACAACAGGTTGGGGAAGTGTTTAGACCCAACGGACGCGCTGCCATTATGCGATTTATGATTGACTGCCCGTTACACCCTGACCACTGCTCCCTGGACAATGTGCAGGCTTTGCAGGACCATTTGCATTAACGTATTCATTTACGGGCACGCTTTGTAACATCCACAGTATGTATCTCCAAGCACTGATGGTGAGTTGCTGTTTAGGCTATACATTTTATATGTATTTTAACCATTTATGCGCATTTGAATATCATTAGATTGTTTCAAGTAGTCATGGTTACGTAAACAGGATGCACTGTGATGTCATTATGTTGTTATCAAGGTTTGATCATGTGACTAGGTACACATATGCATAGATCAGGTTCTCTCATTGGTGCGTACCAGTATCAGTATGTTGGATTAGCTGTTTAGAAATGTGGGTTGTATCTGGGATTACAATTTGGAGTTCATGATTGTTTTCAGGTGTTTTTTAGTATGTGTTAAGGGGTATATATGGGTGCTTGTGTTAGTCTGTAGTTGCACGCCCTGAGGAAGGTCCCGTTGGGAGGACCGAAACGTTGGCGGCCTTGTGTTACTGAATACACTTTTTTGATACCATACCTGCAGTGTGCTGTCTCTTTTTGGCTATCAGGATCCCCTGGTCTCCATATGTCTACATACTCTCTATGGGACAAGCATCTGCCTCCTGCAACAAAACCGTGAGTGCTAATCTCCATACCTGACTATATATATATATATATATATATATATATATATATATATATATATATATATATATATATATATATAATAGATGGTAAAGAACCATAAGCACTCCGTCTGAATCAGCAAAATAATGGGTGCAAATCCTGTATAGTAATATAGGCAATACGATACCGCTGCCTCAGATATTCGTCTGTATGCGGTATCGTATTGCATGCATATATATACATATATATATATTTATATATATATATTCCTATATATGGAATTTATTACCATCCCCTGGTTTCTGTCACAATATATATATATATATATATATTGTGACAAACGCCCCTCTTTTGTAGCGCTGACGTCTGTCTGGGTTCTTCCCGACACAGTCTTCTAGGGTTATTTATACAAAAAACAGGATCATGCAAAGTATTATGCTGCTTAACTCAGGCTTCTGCCTGCTTTATTTTCATCCAAGTAAGGTACTGCAGCTTTAACAAGTGTAGATTAGAGGTACTCAGTGTGACGGTAGGGAGGGTTTGGCCCGGGATTAACGGGGTTACCCCCCTAGGGCCCCTCTCTAACCTCGCCAGGGAGACAAGGGGTTAACTGGGCTGAGGCCCAGAACTGTGACTTAACCCTTGTTAAATAACATGAAAATGCTTATTCCCCTGCGTAAATGTATTCTCCCCTGTTCCCCTGTCCCATCGTAATGTCTGGGTTAATCAGTACCTGCATAACACACACACTGGGTCATCAGGGGTTAACTGTGTAAGCCCAGTGGGCTAACTAATGCGTTATCTGTGTATTCCCTTTGCCTCATGGGCCTGCAACTGCCTGTGTCAGCGTGTAAGTGGATTGCCTTGTATGGGTGGCCTCTTATGAGAAATAGCTGCAGGGCAGGGATGTCTGGAGCATGAGGGGAAAGGGGGGCAATATTTTAACCTGTTTTGCCTGCCAGCAAGGTATTCTGAGCTGGTGTCTTAGAGAAGAGAAGGTTTTAGAACCCCACATGACAGATGCAGATGGGGGACATATATTTTTGATATTTGTGGCTCACTGGGGCAATTTTACAATGCGTATCCCAAATGCTAATAACCTCTGCCTGCCTTTGTAATGCGTACCAGGAACCAAATGGTCTTGACACCTTAAAGCTGGGTTACCTCTGTATGCTAAATAGGACATCCTGCTAGATTTGAGCCTGGCTTCACAGGGGAATTGTTTATGCGAGGACGCCAAAAGCCTACTTCAAAAGGTTTTATTGATGGGGCCAGGGGGGGGGGGGGGGGCGACCCCAAACAGGATATCTGAATTGGTGTCCTTATTAAATATAAGAATATTATGAGATGTCCTTGGCTGAAAAGGATAAGAGTTACATATTTATAATCGTGGGATTTAGCATATCTTTGGGAGTCTAAACACTGTATATGTACCTGCTGCTAAATGCCAGATATTAATATCTCTATTAATTTTCATATTACACTGTAATTTTTGGTCTCTCTGCGAGCGACAGGTGGGACAGAATGCATTAATATATCCCACCTGATTGTATGTATTACTGAACTCAAGTTATGCAATGATTTGCAGTAAATATGAAATTTTGGTTGAGTTCTGAGAAACTGCAGCCCCCTGCTATGATAATGAGCAGGAAGGGCTAGAATTTACATTGCCTGGTCTAAAGGCTAAATTGCTAATTGCTTATGCTTGGCCCAACGGACAAAAGGAATTAACCAGGGTAAGTGAAACTTTTCACACTAACCCTGGACGTCCAAACTGAGCTTCAAAAGCTTCAAAGGGACTTTTTGCTAGACGGCACGGCGCCGTATCTGGGAGAGAGGGGGTTAAAATGATATATAAGTCAGAACCACCCTTTACCCATTGTTGTTCATGTGGTTCATGCAAAGTTGTTCGTGTTCTTCATTGTTCTTCATGCAAATGATCTTCATGCATGCATGTGACCTGCCTGTTTTGCTGTGATGTCAACTGGAAATATGGGAGAAGTGGCCAGTCTCTAATCCTGATGGCTTTCTTGCCATAATCTTTACGTAAGTGTCTATATTTTGCCTGTTATTTGTACATATTTGCTGTGTTCACCTTTATCAAGGAATAAAATCACTTTATTATATCTTAAGTCTCGTCCCAGTTCAAACCCAGGTATATATATATTTATATATAGTTTTGGTGTAAATTACAACCTGTCGCAAGCTACCGTGACAAGCTTGTAATTAACTGGTGGCAGCGGTGGGATTGAACTGGACCTGGATTACAGTATTCTGCGGGGTACTGTGATCCAGTGGGAACTTGATGGTAATTGCAAGTTCCTGGGACTAAAAATATTGAACACACAGTGTACAACATATAACACAAGATATGGCACCTCCTCACTGTTCCCCTACTTGTGAGAAGCATTGCCTCCAGAACCAAAGTGCCGGCCATCCGTCTGACTGGAGCCGGGCACTGAGACCGGAGGAGTGCATCAAGTCGGCGCGGGGACCAGCAGCCAGCAAGGCTGAGAGAGAGACAGCAATGGGTGAGCATGAAACCCGGCAGGCTGAGCAAAGATCCACAGCTGCAGCTGCTGTAACCATCAGACATGTGGAGGGAGCGGGTGGTCTTGCACCAGGAGAGGTATTGGCTGTTGCGGCGGCCAGTCCATTTTACCCAGAATTGCTGGCCCTGATGTTTGCGCAGGGAGAGATGTCCCCAGCAGAGCGGCTCGAGCAGCTGAAGCTGGCGATGATCCGACCCACTTATCCCCTCCCAAAGCCCGGCGTTCAAGCATCTCCGCTCTGGACTCCGTTGCCCCTTGCTGGGGTTAGTCCACCGGCGGCGGAGAAGCTCTGGAATGAGCCCGGCGCTCCAGCAACTCCGCTCTGGACTCCGTTGCCCCTTGCTGGGGTTAGTCCACCGGTGGCAGAGAAGCACCGGCAGCTCCTGCGGCACTGCCAACCAATGGGCCACAATAATGCCAAGTGCCCTGACCGTGCATGGTCAGACGAAGAAGCCCCTCAGGGCCAACGCTCACGAGCTGCGGAAAAGATGACCCAGTTAGCGGCATCCTCTGATGGCTCCCGCCCAGCCGGGGCGACAACCCTCCTCGGGACGTCTCCTGGAGAACCTGGACGGGCTGCATCAGCAACAGCGGCGGAGAGCAGCGGCCATCCACCTGATCCCGGCGGAGAACCAGCGGCGGCGGAGAAGAAGCCGCCACTCCGGCATCCTGCTGGCGGCAGTTTTATTTGGGGGGAGGGACAGGGTTTGCGGGAGGGGGTTATTTTACCAAGTTTGCATGGAGCTGTGTTCCTCCACAAAGACCTGGGACCCTTGTCCTGCACCGTTTTACCTGTACCCAACCCGGGCGCTGTTGCGGCAGGGGCCCGGTGCTGCCCAGCCCAGATGGGGCCGATGGTGGCTGCTCCAGTCCCCCTGCAATTGGGACCAATGAAGGCGGCGGTCTCTGCGGGGACCAGCAAGGTAAGCCAGACCAAGTCGCAGACTGACTCTCACTTATGTTTCCCTATGACTGTACCCTGTTGTTTCACTATAGGGGTGACCGGGGGGTGGCAGGAGATAGGGGTACTAGGGGAGGGGAAGGACGGGCAGCTTGTAGGGCAGCTAGACGTCCCCATTACCCTGGTGGAGCAGCAAGGGGACTCTCAGTTAAGAGCCCCACTGTTGCAGCCTTGCTATGGGCTGGAGGTGTCCGGGGTGATGGCAAAGTTAGACCACCCCCAGATTACCTGCCAGCCAAGAGCTAAGGTGGGTACATCTGCACCAGCAACCCTGAGCTCATCCCTGGTAATGGGGAGACAGTGTCAGGGAGATGGCCTCACTCAGGTGTCCCTAGGATCCAGGTTAGGATTAGCTAGGGAGAAGTGGAGTGAGGGGAGGCTGCGGGTAGGTAGCCAGCATCAGATCTCAGGGGAGGGGAAGGAAGGGCAGCTTGTAGGGCCGCCAGGCTTCCCCATTACCTGGTCGGAGCAGCAAGGGGACTCTCAGTTAAGAGCCCCACTGTTGCAGCCTTGCTATGGGCTGGAGGTACCAGGGGTTGTGGCACAGTTAGACCACCCCCAGATTACCTGCCAGCCAGAAGCTAAGGTGGGTGCATCTGCACCAGCAACCCTGAGCTCACCTCCGGTAATGGGGGCACAGCTTCAGGGAGAGGGGCTAGCCCCGTTAGCACCCAGATCTAGGGTAGGATTGCCTGGGAGAGGGTTGGGTGGGCCAGTGAGTACCAGGGAGGGAAGGCAGCAAGTGAGCCAGCCAGTTTTCCGCGCTACCCTGGCAGAGCCTCAGGGGGTGTCTCAGATCAGCAACCCCCTGATGCAGCCTGGCTATGGGCTGGGGGTATCCGGGGCAGTGGCAGGCTTATGCCACCCCAGGGATACCTGCCAGCCAAGCGCTAAGGCGGTTGCATCTGGAGAGGTGCCCCTGAGCTCATCCCTGGTAAGGGGGAGACAGTGTCAGGGAGATGGCCTCACTCAGGTGTCCCTAGGATCCAGGTTAGGATTAGCTAGGGAGAAGCGGAGTGAGGGGAGGCTGCAGGTAGGTAGCCAGCCTCAGATCTCAGTGAGAGAAGGAGGGCTAGTGGTAGCCAGGGAGGGAAAGCAGCAGGTATTGCAGCTAGAGTTTCCCGTTACCCTGGCAGAGCCTCAGGGGGTGTCTCAGATCAGCAACCCCCTGTTGCAGCTTGGCTATGGGCTGGGGGTATCCGGGGAAGTGGCAGGCTTGTGCCACCCCAGGGATACCTGCCAGCCAAGCGCTAAGGCGGTTGCATCTGGAGAGGTGCCCCTGAGCTCATCCCTGGTAAGGGGGAGACAAGGTCAGGGAGGTAGGTGCACTCAGGTAGTTCCAGGGTCTGGGTTAGGATTGCCCAGGGAGGAGAGGAGTGCAGGTGGGCTGCAGGGAGGTAAGCAGCAGGAGTCATCAGCAGGGGCTGATGTGCTGGGCCTAGGGGAGGCTAGGCAGGGAGACCCTGGGAAGCAGGGGGAGATAGGAAGTCAGTGGGGTGTCAGGCAGCTGGCAGAAGCTAGGGGTGGGCTAGGTAGGCAGAAAGTCTCTTGCTCTGACGGGCCAGGAGTGACCCCCCTGACAGATTCCCCCGGGTCCCCAAAGGAAGGGCTGTGGGTAGATAGGCAGCCAGGGAGGAGAGTCAGGAGTATAGCGGAGCAGCTACAGGGTGGCACTGAGCCAGGGCAGGTAGGGTCCCTACAGAATAGTGACATAACCTTTTCCCAGACTTGGTTGACAGGAAAGCGACGGTCTGTGCTGGATAGCTGGTCTCCTGTTGGTGCAGAGATATGCCAGTCTCTGGGCAATGTGCAGCATAGTCTGCACAGGAGCCCCTTTCACCCTGGACTTGGTTCCCAAGGCACTGGGTGGGGGGCAGAGGGAGGCAAAGGAGAATGCCCGGCTTTGCAGGAATTGGACTTTACAATCCACTGTGTACTGGTCAATGCCAGAGGACAATTTTGCCAGGCCAATCCCTCAGGACGTATTGAGTGCGTCAAGAGCGCCAGTGGTATCCCAGGGCCATGGGGAGGCCGCTGGGGTACCAGGGGCCCTTGAGCAGGGGAGGTGTGACGGTAGGGAGGGTTTGGCCCGGGATTAACGGGGTTACCCCCCAAGGGCCCCTCTCTAACCTCGCCAGGGAGACAAGGGGTTAACTGGGCTGAGGCCCAGAACTGTGACTTAACCCTTGTTAAATAACATGAAAATGCTTATTCCCCTGCGTAAATGTATTCTCCCCTGTTCCCCTGTCCCATCGTAATGTCTGGGTTAATCAGTACCTGCATAACACACACACTGGGTCATCAGGGGTTAACTGTGTAAGCCCAGTGCGCTAACTAATGCGTTATCTGTGTATTCCCTTTGCCTCATGGGCCTGCAACTGCCTGTGTCAGCGTGTAAGTGGATTGCATTGTATGGGTGGCCTCTTATGAGAAATAGCTGCAGGGCAGGGATGTCTGGAGCATGAGGGGAAAGGGGGGCAATATTTTAACCTGTTTTGTCTGCCAGCAAGGTATTCTGAGCTGGTGTCTTAGAGAAGAGAAGGTTTTAGAACCCCACATGACAGATGCAGATGGGGGACATATATTTTTTATATTTGTGGCTCACTGGGGCAATTTTACAATGCGTATCCCAAATGCTAATAGCCTCTGCCTGCCTTTGTAATGCGTATCAGGAACCAAATGGTCTTGACACCTTAAAGCTGGGTTACCTCTGTATGCTAAATAGGACATCCTGCTAGATTTGAGCCTGGCTTCACAGGGGAATTGTTTATGCGAGGACGCCAAAAGCCTACTTCAAAAGGTTTTATTGATGGGGCCAGGGGGGGGGGGGGGGGCTACCCCAAACAGGATATCTGAATTGGTGTCCTTATTAAATATAAGAATATTATGAGATGTCCTTGGCTGAAAAGGATAAGAGTTACATATTTGTAATCGTGGGATTTAGCATATATTTGGGAGTCTAAACACTGTATATGTACCTGCTGCTAAATGCCAGATATTAATATCTCTATTAATTTTCATATTACACTGTAATTTTTGGTCTCTCTGCGAGCGACAGGTGGGACAGAATGCATTAATATATCCCACCTGATTGTATGTATTACTGAACTCAAGTTATGCAATGATTTG
Organism: Ascaphus truei; assembly: GCF_040206685.1. Classification (NCBI taxonomy): domain Eukaryota; kingdom Metazoa; phylum Chordata; class Amphibia; order Anura; family Ascaphidae; genus Ascaphus; species Ascaphus truei. The sequence goes on from NC_134497.1 coordinate 26,590,509, forward strand.
CAGTAAATATGAAATTTTGGTTGCGTTCTGAGAAACTGCAGCCCCCTGCTATGATAATGAGCAGGAAGGGCTAGAATTTACATTGCCTGGTCTAAAGGCTAAATTGCTAATTGCTTATGCTTGGCCCAACGGACAAAAGGAATTAACCAGGGTAAATGAAACTTTTCTCACTGACCCTGGACGTCCAAACTGAGCTTCAAAAGCTTCAAAGGGACTTTTTGCTAGACGGCACGGCGCCGTATCTGGGAGAGAGGAGGTTAAAATGATATATAAGTCAGAACCACCCTTTACCCATTGTTGTTCATGTGGTTCATGCAAAGTTGTTTGTGTTCTTCATTGTTCTTCATGCAAATGATCTTCATGCATGCATGTGACCTGCCTGTTTTGCTGTGATGTCAACTGGAAATATGGGAGTAGTGGCCAGTCTCTAATCCTGATGGCTTTCTTGCCATAATCTTTACGTAAGTGTCTATATTTTGCCTGTTATTTGTACATATTTGCTGTGTTCACCTTTATCAAGGAATAAAATCACTTTATTATATCTTAAGTCTCATCCCAGTTCAAACCCAGGTACTGCACCGACACACTTTATTCGAGCAAATACCCAGTATGTACCTGGCAGATACCTGGAATGCGCCGCTCCTCACCTCTAACAAGCCCCGTTGTGTTTGCCTTCCAAGCCTGGGTTCATGCCTGGCTGACAGGCGGCTGATCTGTTAAATGATAATGATTAGGATTTAATAGGCTGCAATGCTTCGCGTGTCTACCAGATGGCATAAATTCATGAATTGTAATGCAGTATATATATATATACTGTGCAGTATTGCAGCCAGCGGGAATAAAATGCTTCAATCCCTGCCTGGAAAATACCTCAATGCACTCGGGCAGAAAACAGTCACAAACCTCAATACACCCGGGTATACCCGAATTCGTGGGACTAGCCGAGCTCGAATAAAGTGTGTCGCCAGTGTATATATATATATTTATATATAGTTTTGGTGTAAATTACAACCTGTCGCAAGCTACCGTGACACTCAGATACTTTCATTCAGCAGTTCACTCATTTCAGTGTTACAGTATTTCCCACACTGTTATTTTTAAGAAATAAAACCAAAATCATATAAACAAAATCCTATCCCTTTCAGGGATCTAACTACACATCAGAATCAGTCTCTCTAATAGCTGCTGGCCAACTAACCTGGTTCCCCAGCTTAAAACAATGCTCTCTTATTTAGGGTCACTAGATACAGCACAGTCTTTTAGCAACAGCAATAAACATTTGTTTTGTCTTATCTGTTCGTGGTGGGAACTCGGTCCCAAGTGTCCAGGCAAATCCTCTGGTACTGTGATACTTGGAGGGGCCGTCCACCCCAAACTGGATTCCGGGGAGCAGCGATACCCCAAGCTTCCAGGCTCTAAGGAGAGAGAGTGAAATGCAAAACCTCTCTGCTCTAAATACCTGTGCATGTGATTAGAAGAGCAGGTGAGGGAGAACTAGAGCCATTGTAATCTGTGGTCTGGATTTTCCATCCAGCTGCCTGAGTTAATGGGAAGCTGTGGAACGGATCATTTTTAACTATTCCTGCACTTTCTGACCTAAAATGGGGCAGCAAGTAGAGAGATGTCGATGTAAAGCACAGCCACGAATTCCAAATCAGCATGGGACCGGAACAAATGATACAGGTGAACACTCCAATCTTGCAACAGGTCAGGTTTATTGCATGGTGGTGCAGCAAAAATAGGACTACACGAACGCACCTACGCGTTTCATGCACGAGGCACTTTATCAAGGTGACAAATACATATAATGCTGCGTGATTTATACTCACCTAGACTCTGTCCCGCGCTGCTGGGTGTGACATCATCATCCCGCGTCGCAACGGGTCGCGGTGACGTGGCGTACACAGCCATTGGCTCGGCAGGTCAGGTGGTATGCTAATACTAGCTGACTGTCTCTTTTTTCCGTTTTTTTCTAAAACAAACTTTATTAGTACAGAAATAATGAACACACAATAAAAAACTTGTTAAAAACACACTAAAGTACTGAACTAGCAGCAACCCTGCACAGAAGGTGTCTATAATTAACACAATATTCTAGGGGATAAGTATCTCTACTTACAGTATGTATTAGATAACTTATAACCCCTGCCAGAGTCCACATTATATCCTGGCATGTAGCTGTGCAGGTAGTGATAATGGATTTGTTATCCGTGAGAGAAAGAAACATATTCACAATACAAGACAAGTGATACATAGATTATAACAATAAACATATATAAATTTACATGTAAATAGTGATATAAATTGATAAAGATTAAATCTTATCTGATCAGTACAATCAACATAACTAAAGTATTCTATATACTAGTAATTGTTTATGAAGTGACCCTTCAACTGGTGATGATAATTACTGATTAAATGCTATCATATTAGCACCCGTTAGGATAAATATTATATATCCAGAACTACAGTGTACTTAATTACATATATATATGTTGTTGAGAGAACATGAATAGAGTTTGGGAAAAAAGTAATATAAAGTGTATTGGAACTAAAAAAGTAAACAATACTTAATCAATTATATAGTACAATAATATTAATCTCTAATATCAGTGCTTAAATAATGTTTAAATAAAAAATAAATTGAATACATCATTTATTTGTTACTGAATGAACTAATATTGAATATATATAAGTTAATTTTTACAGATTAATTTAAAAAGTGACTGATATCCCAATCAATATTCATGCCAAAAGGTTCTCTGGTCCTAAGAGTGAAAATCCAGTAGGATTCACGTCTGTCTAACATCTTAACCCTGTCTCCACCTCTTGGGGGAACAGGGATATGTTCTATACCTTGGACCGAAAGTGAATTTACGTTGCCAAAAGGACAATTCGACACATGTTTAGGTACTGGGTGATTTTGATCTTTAATGCGGATCAGTCTAAGGTGCTACATGCCAGGATATAATGTGGACTCTGGCAGGGGTTATAAGTTATCTAATACATACTGTAAGTACAGATACTTATCCCCTAGAATATTGTGTTAATTATAGACACCTTCTGTGCAGGGTTGCTGCTAGTTCAGTACTTTAGTGTGTTTTTAACAAGTTTTTTATTGTGTGTTCATTATTTCTGTACTAATAAAGTTTGTTTTAGAAAAAAACGGAAAAAAGAGACAGTCAGCTAGTATTAGCATACCACCTGACCTGCCGAGCCAATGGCTGTGTACGCCACGTCACCGCGACCCGTTGCGACGCGGGATGATGACGTCACACCCAGCAGCGCGGGACAGAGTCTAGGTGAGTATAAATCACGCAGCATTATATGTATTTGTCACCTTGATAAAGTGCCTTGTGCATGAAACACGTAGGTGCGTTCGTGTAGTCCTATTTTTGCTGCACCACCATGCAATAAACCTGACCTGTTGCAAGATTGGAGTGTTCACCTGTATCATTTGTTCCGGTCCCATGCTGATTTGGAATTCGTGGCTGTGCTTTACATCGACATCTCTCTACTTGCTGTATACCTTCCTGGATGATCAGCACGCCCTGGATGCATAGGAGTCCTGCAAGCACTAAGGTAAGGGCCGCAGTGCCCCTGCATATATATGTTTACCAGTGCCTCTGCTCATTATATATTGGTTACTAGGGTGGGTGCATATGGTGACTCAGCTGTGGAGGTTAAACAGACCCCACTTAGACACTTAGCCCACACCTGATAATTGGCCATATTTTTCATGGACTCTTTGTTATCATCCAGTATTATTCACACATATTGTGGAGGATTTCTAACCAATTTGGATGCATCACATCGCTCTCTTCTAAAATGGGGCAGAAAGCTGCCTAACATCTTTGGACTATGTCACAATATATATATATATTGTGACAGAAACCAGGGGATGGTAATAAATTCCATATATAGGGCTCCCAGGATACTGAACAGTTTCTATCCTGTTTAGGCTGGAAATTGCAGCCTCATAATACATGCACTCCATCCCACAGTTTGGCAAGTGCTGGAACTGAGGGATGAGGGATCCAGACCAGAGTTTGTCTGCTGCCTGATTTCTGTCACCTGTCTTGCTGGTTAGAAATCAGGTATTTAAGACTGATTTCCTGGTTCCTCTTCCCTCTCCCCAAGAGCCTGGAGGCAGGAAGGCTGCTGGAAGCAGAGAGGGGAAAAGCCTCTCCCCAAACAGGTTAAACCATTCTACTCCTTTTTTCTAAAACTGCAAAGTTCCTTATTTTTGTTGTTGGAAGTGGAAAAGCCACTCCAACCCTGAGTCAGGGAAACCTTAGTTAAGTTAGTGCTCAGGTGAGCAGGATTTTGGTTTGCTTGTGTTTCTTTTGTATGCACTGTGGCAGTCTCAGTGTCTGGGACTGAATAAACCAGGCATAGCCTGTTTAAAGGAATAGCACGTTACGCCTTGTCATTTAACCTACCCTAAAAGACTGTGTTCTAACAGCCCCGGACAGACGGCGGAGTCCCGGAGTAAGCCGTTTGTCACATATGGTGGAGAATGCGGGCAGAACACTAAAAGGTCTGCAGGTTAAAGAACTTGAAAAAAAAAAAAAAAAAAGTTTTTTTTCTCCAAACAAGATGGAGGACGTGGTGAATGCGCTGGTACACAATGTCGCTGCCCAGAAAGACGCGAATGAAATCCAGCAACAGGTGAATACAACCCAGCAACAGCTGTTAATAGCCCAGTGTAAGGTTAAAAACTGTATCTGCCAGCTCTGTTCTTTTCAGGGACTGAACAGGTTAAAATAAATATGTGTCAAGCTTTGTTCTCTCAAAGACCAAATGGTAAAAGTATTCTAGCTGTGGACCAGCTGTCCCAGGATATCTATTACATAAGAAATAAGATTATAAGAAACAAGACCACTAGTCTTGTTTCTGACCCCATTAGTAGTTATTGACCTTTTATCCCTATTTCTACTAATTTAGGCCAGATGGTATATGTCATTTTAGATGTATGATCTATACATGGGAACTGAATTTGTAACAGATGTATGAAATTGACACACGATGTATTGTCCTTGCCTTTTGTATAAATATTCCTCTGTTAGCATATTAAAACAGAAGTGATAATTCAACCGCCTTGTGTGCATTGAATCTTTGCTTCTCCGAGCTCGACCATCATATCTGAGACCAGAAGCATATAGCAGCTGCGTGATGAATCTCCCCGGGTCGAGTAGAAGAAGTTGCCTGCTCTAAGGTCTGGTCAGGTAGACTGGACCTAACAAATGGTGTCAGAAAAAGTGGGATTTGCACAGAAAAAAGGTGAGAAAAACTTATTTTATTGTTTCTCACCGTTTCTCTGCGAATCTAAAGAACCTAAATTTTATAGGGCAGAAGAATCAAGGGTTTAAGGGCCTCATGCAGTAAGCGTCGATTAAGTGAAATCGGCAAGTTTACCGATGAGTCATGTTAATGGCGATTTTTCCTCTCCGTATGCAGTAAGTGCCGAATACATTCAAAATCAACCCGAAAACAAATCCGCCCACTCTCACGATGATTATCCGATCACACACAGGTGTATCGGCGTGCGTGGCGGGGTGCTGATAGGTTGCCCAATCACAAATCTTGCTGAATCAGGCGAAACAAGCATGTTTTGGATTGCGCGCCATATTTAAAGGCAACGTGTACTGCTAATCATTCTCTGTGTTGTTGGGAGTGAGAGAGAGAGAGAGACGCACAGAGCTGGCTGATTGAACATTTGCATATTGACGGAGAGACTTGTTGTGTATTGGGTGAGCTTTGTCCATTGTTGTTTTGTTTACATCTTTGTCTTGTTTTATATGTGGAAGTGTTTCGTGTGATTGGCTGTACATTAGTTGTCTGTTTTTTGTGAGTGCTGGAAGTATGCCCGCAAAGCGTGGGAAGAGTGATGCTGGTGGGAGTGGGAGTGCTACTCGTGCGAGTACGCGTTGGAGTGAACGTACTGTTCAGGGGAGTGATGTTGCTGGTGCACCGAGTGGTGTTGCTGGGAGTGGGAGTGCTGGTGCTGGGAGTGGGAGTGCTGTTGCTGGGAGTGGGAGTGCTGTTGCTGGGAGTGCTGTTGCTGTGAGTGGGAGTGCTGTTGCTGTGAGTGGGAGTGCTGTTGCTGGGAGTGGGAGTGTTGTTGCTGGGAGTGGGAGTGCTGTTGCTGGGAGTGGGAGTGCTGTTGCTGGGAGTGGGAGTGCTGGTGCTAGGAGTGGGAGTGCTGGTGCTAGGAGTGGGAGTGCTGGTGCTAGGAGTGGGAGTGCTGGTGCTGTGAGTGCTGCTGGTGGCGCAGTTGCTGATGGGGTGTCTGGTGGTGGCGTGCTTGCTGGTGGGCAGCTTTTGGAGGCTCTTCCATTGGAAGAAGGAGAGTCCAGTCAGCACCAGCCAAGCTCTGACCCTAAACCTGCTCGGAAGAAACGTGTGGAGAAGCCACGTAATCCTCGCTTCAATGACCAGGAAAATACAGCTCTTGTCACTGGCATTCTGGAGCACTATGACAGTATATATGGACATTTACTAGGTAAGTGTACCTTTACATTTATTATTCAAATACATGTGATCCTAGGTCATCTGAGTTTTGTTCATATGCAAATATGGGTTCACAATATCTTTCTATGTTAATTAGTCTGGAAACACAGCTTTTTATCATGCCTTACAAGGACAACTAAACACAGGCGGTCAATTTGCCATAACTGCATACAATATGAATGCAACCTTGCTTACATGTATAGGTTTAGTAGTGAATGCTCATGTGCTTCACATATTACACATAAAACAGCATGTTTGCTATCTCTTGGAACAGCTAGCAGTGTAGGAAACTGGTGCTTCTATTATTAATCATTTACCTCATATATTTTATATGTTTTTCAAGGGCGGACAAGTTCAGCAAGCAGAAAAGAAATGTGGGACACAATAGTCATTGGTGTCAATGCGTGTGGGAATCATGTGAGGGACAAGCGGAATTGTCACAAGAGATTTGATGATATTAGGTCCAAATTGAAAAAGAAAATACAACACCAACGCGTGCATGCTACTGGCACTGGAGGTGGGCCGACACCACAACGTCTCATATTAACTCCATTGGAGGAGCTGCTTCGGGCAAAATTACTTCCCGTCGTCGTGGAAGGCTTACCTGGTGACCGTGATATAGGAATTTACCCCTCACAATTTCCACCAGGTGAGAAATATTACTGTACTAGGCGTGTCGTTGCTTACAGTTATTTTGCATAGTTACACTGCTTTTTATACTGTCTTCACAATATAAGCATACCTGCATCTATATATGTATATGTCTGATTCTGTATATATATATATCTCAAAATAGACATATATGTTGTAGTCCTACTAAAAGCAGTAACTAATATAGCACGTGCCATTGCGTGCTCATTTACATGTGAATTCCCAAAATGCATTGCTGCAGTGGAAGCAATTGATGGTGGGCGAAGATGGGGAACAACAGGGTAGTACACATGTGTAACACATGTTAATCAGAAATTATTACTAGCTACAGGTACAGAACAGAAATATGTATAATATTATTGTGTATTTTATTTATTTTACTCCGACAAACATGACATTACTGCCTATTTTAAGCATGCATCAAATATATTGCATGCAACGGCCTACAAACATCACTTGCACTAACACATCTATAGTTGTTTATGAAAAGGTCCATTTTTGCTTTAACTCATATACAGACAGCATAATGAGGCACACGTATCATATTTTATGTCATTGTTTTCATAACTTAAAAACTGCACACGCATATTTAGCTCATCTACCATTGTGTTAAAGCAGCTGCAATTAATATCTCATCACAGCATACACTTCAACAGAGGGGGTGGGGTTCAGCACACACACTAATTGCAGCCTCATTTTAGGGTCAACTTAGTTCACACCATTTTCACCTGTTTCAAGTAATTGAAAGGTGTGGCTGATTAGGCTTTTTGGGGAAGGGAATACCGTTATTACAACCTGACTAGCACAACTGAAGTTAATCACACTCATTTGAAAGCTTAACTTTAGCTACTAAATGCCCCAACAACTCATTACTTATCAAAGCGTACGTCACACATTAGTTCACTCATATCTATAGTTGAACTACTACTATCAACGACACATTATCACACACTGCATGTGTTGTCTTGTTTAGTCACAGCCACATTCATGTGTGCCACATCTTATATTAATGTACCACACATATCCTCTACCAAAAACAACACTTTTTGCAATATGACCACCTTCATGATAACCATTGTGAATGGTCATCTCATGATAGTTATGTACATTATGATACTGATATCACTACACAACATATGATTTTTATGTACAAATTTTATCTATTTATCCTCACGCATTACTGCAGGAACATAGTATGTTTTATGTTAGGGAACTCAAAAGTTCTAAGTACACAGGCATGTACATTCTTATTACAACTATTTATGTTCACTTTCACACACACATTTTGGGTTAAGGAAATGATGCTGTTAGGTACTCATAAATACAGAACATACAATAACTGTTTGTTCAATATTTACACATGTAAATGTAAAACTTATGTTATTGTTATATATAGTTGCCCCTGAAGGACATGTGTCACCTGAGACTGAACAAGTGTCTTCACCTGGGTCAGCCAGCTCAACACACCTAGAAGGTGAGTGTATCAGTTGGTGGCCATATAATATGTGCTCTTCTATATGTTATGTTGTCATGTTCATTATTTGTTTTGCACATGTTCTTTAAATAGGATTACTTAGTGTCAGTGAAAATGAAGTGTAAGGCAACTTGTATTGTGTTAGTGATGTTAACTATCATGTAGGAGTTGTGAGTTTACAGCAAGTTTTCAGTCACTCATATTTCATACTGAGTCCAAACATTATTCTTAAGTCAAGGTAGTTTTTAATGTGAGGTTATAAAACGTATGGAAACATGTTAGTTGTTACTTATGACACAGTACAATTACATAGTAACACAGCAGAGATTAACATGCCATTTAATAATGTGTACATTTATTTGTAGAACATGAAGAGGATTTTGATGATGATGATGATGATGATGATGATGATGCCGCCGCCGCCATAGACACACAAATACAAGCAAGTGACCATGAAGAGGTTCCAATTGAAACTGTTTTACCGCCAAATCGTCCAGCAAAAACCACATATGATGCAATTGTAGCTTCTGAGGGAAAAATTGTGGAAGCAGAAAATCGTCGCCATTCTGACCTGATGACAGTGCTGGAAAGGATGATTGCACTGCAGGAAGAAACAGTTTCACAATTGGCACATCTCCACAGAGTCTTCATTGAAGTGCCTAAACAGTTGCAAAAAATCAACACCTCATTCGAAGCATTAGTTGTTCAGCAAACACAAGCTAATTACTGGAGAATGACTAATGTACCACAATTCAACAACTCACAGGCAGGATCTGTTCATACAGGTCAGTTTTCACCACATGCTTCTGATATTCATTCACCAGGCCCAAATGTTACCAGTCAAGTAGCAGACATTGCTGTGCAGGTTCCTGACGACATCCTACCGCTGCCATCTGTACAAATTCAGCAGCTGACACCTACAAAGGAGGCCACAAAAAGAAAACACAAGCAGTTACTACTGACCAGTTTTTGGTCAAAAACAACAAAAGACACACATGAAACAGACCAACCATCACTTGTGCAGTGTCTACCAACTTGCTCACATGTGTCAGTGGGCACAAGCCCTGTCCGTGAACAGTCACTACCCAAAAGCCCTGTAGGTGAGTCACTGCCCAAAAGCCCTGTAGGTGAATCGCTGCCCAAAAGCCCTGTAGGTGAATCGCTGCCCAAAAGCCCTGTAGGTGAATCGCTGCCCAAAAGCCCTGTAGGTGAATCGCTGCCCAAAAGCCCTGTAGGTGAATCACTGCCCAAAAGCCCTGTAGGTGAGTCACTGGCCACAAGCCCTGTAGGTGAGTTACTGGCCACAAGCCCTGTAGGTGAACAGTCACTACCCAAAAGCCCTGTAGGTGAGTCACTGCCTAAAAGCCCTGTAGGTGAGTCACTGCCCAAAAGCCCTGTAGGTGAGTCACTGGCCACAAGCCCTGCCCGTGAAGTGCCAGAGGCCACTCAAAGTGGCTCTGTTGTACCTAAAGTTGGTGGCAAAAGAAAAAGGAAAATTCAAGAGATAACAAGCAGACCTGTTACTCGCTCGCAAAAAGAACAAAAAAAATAAATTTTAAAATTCACAAAATATGTCTTTGGCCTTGTTTTGTTGACTTCAGATTATCTAATTACTATTGTATGTATGCTGAAGACTGTGTTGTTTCCAAACTTTCAAGTATGTTCTTGTACACGTGAATTTTTGGAAATGTTAACACTCCTAATTAATGAATAGTGTTATAAATATTGATGTATTAATCGTCTGTTCAGTAATGCTCCACCAGGAGCCAGTTGCTAAGTTTAGAGAAGCTGCCATTGACTTTGCAGCAAAACATTGCATTTGGGTGTGTTAATTGATGTAATCATTGCATGTGCATATTATTTTCATGCAATTATAAAAGCACCTATTTAACTGCAAACATCTTTCTTGTACGTGTACAGCAGGATTTTGTGTTAAATATTACTTACCTTTGGTGGCCATTGTAATGTTGTCCTTTAATCATTTATGTGTTCTTGTTTCAAGAACATCTCTGAATTTATACTAAAATATATGTAGTATGTATTGATATATGCACACACACACACAGACACACACTGTGTGTGTGTGTGTGTGTGTGTGTGTGTGTATATATATAGTACTATCTAAACTGGTATAGATGTATTTACAAAAAACATACACTTCATGCTTCCTTGTGAAAACACACTATTTTAATAATACAGGCCTAATGTTTGACAACTATACTAAGTGTGAGCCTCTAACATTATTGGGTGCAAACAAATGTTTATGACTTAATTCACTCATGTTTATCACCATTTAAATAGGTTTCATACAAGGCCTACTTACTGCCATCAATATGTTGTGTGTACTCCTGCAATATAAAAAAAAAAAAAAAAGATACATTATATATATATATATATATATATATATATATACATATATACACACACACACACACACACACACACACACACACACACACACACACACTATACATATAGTACAATATACACTTTATATATATATATATTTTTAAGAGAGAGATATATTTATATATATATAGATACACACGTATTTAAACTCATGCAGACAGGTAGTTAACCAGACTTTCAAATACACACAGAAATGTATGTGGGAAAAAAACATTTCATTTTGCAGGTGTGTGTATTTACTGATATGGCTGTCTAAGCACTATTTTCACACAGTGCTCTTTGTTATTTTTCTAGAAAACTCAATGTTACTGAAATAAGTGTAGGAATGTTTTCACAAACGAGATAAAAAAATGATACATGTTTTTCCCACATTCGCCTATCACTAACCACAAAACTTAAACCAATTAAAAGGACACATCCAATTGGCGTTTGAAATAAGGAGTAAAAGTAGTTACTTTTGTTGACCTTGAAAACGAAACACAGGAATTTGTTAGCCATTGAGCAGAATCATTTTGATGAGCAAAGAAGACAGAACTGCACACATCTTTTGTGCTACTCTGACATGGCTGATGAATTCGTTAACAATATGAATCCCCTTTTAGGGTATAAGTACATGGTTTCAGAAGCAATTTTAAACAGTCGCGGACACAAAGCAAGCACCCGCCAAATCTATGATTTGATTCGAGCTAAATATCCTTATTACCAAGACCGTAGGCATGCGCGGAATTTTAATTCCTCAATAAGATTCACTTTATCAACTAATGACTTTTTTGAACGTGTGCAGGATAAGCTAGAACACACCTATGGTTTCTGGAAGATTGCAAAGGAAAAGCATTTTACTCTGAAAGAGGGCACATATATTGTTGTGAAAGGCATATTTATTCCTAATGCCAATAGCAATGGATCCGCTACTACTGTTCCGTGTGAATCGATACCTGCTGCAATATCTGCACCCTCCATTCCTGAAACCCACATTGTACAACAACAAAAGTACTATGATTATGTACCAAGCCTTTCAGCTGAAAATGCATTGGAATGGGAACCAGAAGAAATGAACCTACCTCCCGACCAATTGTTTGAAGAAAGCAGTGGCGATTCCTATGAGCGCTTCATGGAGGAGATGTGTGTCATACTGGATTCAGCGGGTGGGTCAAGCGTGGATGAAAATGCCTTGCATTTCTGGAGCGACCAGTTGCAGCCAGACGAAGAGTTAATTCTAGAAGAATGGTAAATATAACAACCGTTATGCTTTGACTGTGCGTTTAAATGTTTTTTTTTTTTTTTTTTTTTTAACCACCATTTTCCCTTTCAATGCGTGGATACAGCGTAACATTGCAGACTGCATAACATGTAGCGATCACAAAGAAATTGTTGCCGAATACAATATAGTATAACCTGAAAGAGTAGTACACATTGCTGACGGAATAAATATACGTACTTTCCTATCCCTTTAACCATATTAGCAACATTTTAACATAACTCTAACACATACCTGTTTTGTTATCATGCAACATTTAAAAGCGGGTCCACCACGTATGACGTGGGACCCTTGTCATGGCCCAAGGCGTCCTTAAAAAGGATTACGGATGTAAGTCCCGCCCCCAAGCGATGTGCGCGCCTCAAAGCCTATTGGCTGTGTTGTTTTGTTATAGTTACGGTAACTGCACTGTGTCATACACTGGGGCCGTTCACTGGGCGTTAGCCGAATGTTAATTGAGTGGGAGGAGTGTTAGCGTGCGTTTCACGCTGGTTTAACATGACGTCACACGTATTGCATTTGCGCATTGTGTTATCGGCCGTCCTTTCTGTCCAAACACGTCTGTTTAAAAAGAATACAGATGTACTCGTTTAGAACGAATGTAGTTTCGTATTCATTGTATTTGAAATAAAGATTTTATGTTTAATGGTATTTTCAAGATGTATTGAACGCACAACGTACGCTTTGTTTTGCGCATGCGCTAACAGTTAGTGCAGCCAAGAGTGAAGTGCGTGCGCACACTAAGATGTGCGCGCACATTTTTCAGTATACAGGCAACGTTCACATCATATACATAGTTATGCCTGCTACAAATTTAAAGAAACATTACATACTGATGTACACTTGTACTTCTAACATATAAGTGAGTGACGTGTGTATGTACACAATCATATAGAGCTGTGTAATGCGTTGTCACGGATACATATATAGTAAGGTGCCATATTTGACCATCATGTGTTTGCTGTATTTCAGAGATGTCGGGGAAGATACAATCGGATCAATGTATGATTTCAGAAGAGTCTACCTTTATATGAGATGATTGTGAGGAGGAGCCACCGACTACTATACTACATATGGAACTAATTTTATATTGCTTGCAGCGCTTATTAACAAACAATTAAAAATGTGATACCCTTATGCCTATATTGCATAAGCACTTAATTAACATAATGATGTTGCAAAATAGTGCCTCATGAATTTTTATTGAGTGTTCTTTAATGACTACTATCATTTTATGGCATGGTGTGTTTTATATATAACAACCATTCCCACTCTGCTAACACATTTGTGAATTCTATTGTGTAATGGAACGTATGACTGTCGAAACTATGTAACAATAATAATAATAATAATTATAATATGAGCATGTTCATGTATAGCGCTGCTAGTTGTACACAGCGCTTTACGGACACATTTTTCAGGCTGAGGTCCCTGGCCCGTGGAACTTACAATTTATTTTTTGCCGCCTGAGGCACAGGGAGATAAAGTGACTTGCCCAAGGTCACAAGGAGCCGACACCGGGAATTGAACCAGACTCCCCTGCTTCAAAATCTCAGTGCCAGTGTGTGTCTTTACTCACTGAGCCACTCCTTCTCCCAAGGTAAAGGACACTTACAACCAACTAGCCATTTCTTGTTAAAAATCTCTTGTTACATGGGTATGTTGATAAAATGGTTTGGGACTGTAGCAAATAATGTTATTGGCCAGATGTTGTAGTCCCCTACAATGCATGATGTTCTGATTATGACATCAACATCATGTAATGAAGTACGTTTCTGTGTATATTTCATTAACCTAACTAACTATAGTTTACTGTGTTTATTAAACGTTCTAAAAATACATAGTATAGTCAATATGATGATATAAGCTACCATAATAAAGCTGGTGTTATCATTTGTCGGTGTTATACATGGATCCTACACAAATTGATACAGACACAAACAGTTGTCTTACAAAGTGTGTCTATGCTAATGTGCACGTGATTGACGTTACAATTGTGACAATACTTGATAATTATCATCATGATAATGATGAAGTGACGTGATTTATATTGCAAAAATATTACCAACATTGTCATATTGGTAAATTATAAATGCTAAATGACAGTAACATTAGTGACAAATTTGTCTTCTCTGTTAACAGTTTAACACTTGGTACATGTAGGACACATCCACACACGTGTGACTTATACATACACATGTCACAAATTTAAATTAATGTTGACTATTAATTCCTAGCATTACAAAACACCAACATTGCTAAATATAAGATGTAGTACGCATTGTTGTGATTGCAGGCATTCATGCATGGAGTTTTATGATCAGTCAATTTCATCCGTGATGAATGATCTCCCGTAAGTTAAGAAATAACTACAGTTATCCCCTTGTCTCCAAACACCTCTATATTACATTAATGGAATTTATAAGGAAACATACATAAAATGTGATGAAATGGGAGTAATCATTTTCTAATACAATGCACATGAAAGCTCAAGAGTAGCTAAATGCATATACATGATACAGAAAGTACATATATGTAACATTTGTGTTTAAACCAATATGTTGGGTTTTGACTTCAAATAATTATAGGAAGATTGATGTAGGCACATCTTATGAGAGATGTCAGCAAATATACATACCATGATCAGTCATACTGGAGATATACCTATAATGCAAAGGAACAATATATAAATTGCAAACATTGACATGCCATCTTCAGTACCGTAAACAACACAGCAAAGTGTGTATTTGGTGTTAAATGTGCAACACCATGTATATTTAATGACATTCAAAATGTAAATCAGCCTGGTGTACACATCATATGGATGTACATGTTACACTGCACCAATAACATTGTATGTAAGCATACTAGAAGCATGAATGAGTATGGGCATAATATGTGTATTGTGTTAGCATAAGGAACAACACAATGCTAAAATATTAGTGCTTTGTTACCCCAGTTGTATTCACATACACACAACTAAAGTACAATTGAAGAGGGATTATATAACCTGTGCAACAATAACATACCGGTGCCACATCCCTTTGTGCACACAGCAGAGAAAAGAAAGGTGTGCAACCCATATTCATCTGTGTCCTACCAGAAGGGTATATAAAAAAACATTATTGTTAAGATAACATAATGTAAGTATAAAAGTATAACTTGGAACATATATGTTTTTACTTACAAGAAAAAAATGAATTGATGAGATTCTGGCGTGTCTGGCCACCACTGGCTGTTTGTTCATTTTCAGCAGCTACATGGGTGGGATGCTCGTCTACCAAAGGCTCAGCTAGGTCTGATTGTACATTGTGCCTGAGTGCAACATTGTGCAAAATGCAACAGGCAAGGATAATATCAGACACTTTTTGAGGCTTGTATAGAAGAGCCCCACCAGTTCTGTCCAGACACCTAAATCTGGTCTTGAGTAGGCCAAATGTCCTCTCTATAACAGATCTTGTAGATATATGGGCTGCATTGTACCTCTCCTCTGCTTCAGTTTGAGGGTTTAGCACCGGAGTCAAGAGCCACGGCCTAATTCCGTATCCTGAGTCACCTATAATGAATGGAGCACACATAAGCTGACATTAGTGATCAAATTGTACAATGCCAACATTCCTAAATAAAAAAGTGTTTTGTGTTATAACATGTAAATGTGTACTCACCCAGCAGCCAACCATGTTCAAAATGTCCCTCTTCGAACGCATGGAAGACTGAAGAGTTCCTCAGGATAGAGGAATCGTGACTGGAACCAGGGAATTTGGGTACCACATGCATTATCCTCATTGTGGCATCACATACCACCTGTACATTGAGTGAATGGTAGTGCTTACGATTGCGGTACACATGCTCACTCTGACTAGGTGCAATCAAAGCAACATGTGTGCAATCGATTGCACCCAGCACACATGGTATCCCTGCTATATTATAAAAGCCAGTCCTGACTTCCAGCCACTCTGTCGCCTCTGTAGGAAAATGAATATAATTCCTAGCGCGTCTATTGAGTGCATAGAGAAACTGGGTCAAGGCCCGCGAGAATGTAGATTGCGAGACCCCGCCCACTATGCCCACAGTTGTCTGGTATGACGCGGAAGCAAGATAATGTAATGAGCACAGCATTTTAACAAGCCCAGGGACTGCACGACCTCTGGCTGTGAAAAAATCTAAATCTCCCCTTATCTCCTGATAAAGAGCTAAGATTGCTGCTGAACTCAAACGATAGCGACTTACAATCTCCTCCTCACTCATCCCATCTAACAGGGTTCTCTCCCTGTACAGACGCGGACGAGGCACAACTTGTCTCCTCTGTCTTCTCCTCTGATCTCCTGTCCCTCTCCCTGTCTCTGTCGTATCCGCGTGACTGTCCCTGTCACTGTCCCTCGGTGTGTCCCTCCCTTGCCCTATATGATTGTCTTCATCATCAAGCATGTCATAGAAAAGAATGTTCCTCCGTCTCCTAAACAATCTCAACATTTTGAAATGAGTAGCTGTGAATGATCAGGTAATGGGCGTCCTTTAAATAGGTATGTGATGATGTCAGGTGACATAGTAAAATGCAAGGTGTTACATTAACATAATAAAGTACTTCTGTGGCAAGCTGTGTGCAGTTCTTGTTATAAGTATTTGTTGTGTGTATTCTGCAGGGAATGATGATATTTGGCAATGATGTGACGTGAACCTTTGTAGAAACATTGCTTGCAAATAAATAGTTGCATGTGCAATGCATGTATCACTTGTGAACGCAACAGTCAGTCATGTAATTAGGCAAAAAGGCTGAGATTGACGTGGGAAAAGTTTTGTGTAACATGTGTAATTAGGCATGTTATTGTGACATGTTGACAACAATGAATAGTCGTGTGCATATGCATGCATTTCTGTAAGGAGGATAGTTGGTATAGAATGAGTTAACAAGGTGTCCCAATGCTGAATTACTGTACATGTGTGTATAAGTTACTGCACCGACACACTTTATTCGAGCAAATACCCAGTATGTACCTGGCAGATACCTGGAATGCGCCGCTCCTCACCTCTGACAAGCCCCGTTGCATTTGCCTTCCCAGCCTGGGTTCATGCCTGGCTGATGGGCGGCTGATCTGTTAAATGATAATGATTAGGATTTAATAGGCTGCAATGCTTCGTGTGTCTACCAGATGGCATAAATTCATGAATTGTAATGCAGTATATATATATGTACTGTGCAATATTGCAGCCAGCGGGAATAAAATGCTTCAATCCCTGCATGGAAAATACCTCAATGCACTCGGGCAGAAAACAGTCACAAACCTCAATACACCCGGGTATACCCGAATTCGTGGGACTAGCCGAGCTCGAATAAAGTGTGTCGCCAGTGTAGGTTGAAGTGCTTGTAATGCTACGGTTACAATGTAAACATGCAATGTGATTAAGCGTCCAATAAGTGACGTCATGAAAATAGGGAGGACCCAAAACTAGATGTAAACATGAGAATTTAGATGTACATGAACGTTTAAAGATGCGTGTCACATTACAAGCATTGTGTAATGTAAAGGAACATGAATATACGGTGTATGTGTGACATGTGTGTCATGTGTAACATCATGTAAATAATTGTTGCTCAGTTCATAAAAATGTGTGATATGATGTGAGGTTCTCCTTTAAGAGTTGAGTATAGTATTTTCCCTTGGCACATCATCACATGATGAGTAATGTGACCCGCAAATGCTGCAAACATGTAAAAGTATAATGTTATGCAAATAATACACGTCAGCTGTGACACAATGCAGGGAATGCCCCCACACTGTAATGCAAATGACGTTTGTATTGTGAGCAATGAAACGTAAACAGTACTATACTGTTATACGTCCCCGCTCCATTGACTCCATTGATGTACAGAAGATTTTTTTTTTCTAAGTGCCGTTGCGGCAGCCTTAGCGATCGTTCTCCCCTCCAAACTGCCAACTTTAGTTGGCGGGAGAAATTGGCCATAACATCTCAATTTCGTAGTGCCGATCAGGCCCGATAAGCTGTTTTTTTTTGTTGAATCCAGCCGATTTAAAAAAAGTGGCGATCAGTGGCGAAAACAGGCTTATCGGCAGCCGACTGGCCATAACAAAATAATCGGCTCCGAAACCTGGCGATATCAAGCACTTATCGGCGCTTACTGAATCTCAAACCCAATTTTGGCTATAAAATGGCGATAATTCCCTTATCAACGCTTACTGCATGAGGCCCTAAGTCCCTTATTTATATAACAAAGGGTTGGAGTCCCAATTGTTTAATTGAGAATCGAGGGTTTGAGTCCCCGATTTATATAACAAAGGGTTGGAGTCCCTATTGTTTAATTGAAACGGGCTGTACTGATATGGTGTCTCAGATATGATGGTAATTTAGGATAAGCTAATAATTGTTTAGGTTAAGATGATATTAAGAATGATAAGACTAACCTTATTGTATGCTTGTTAAGATAAAATTCCTTTATAAATTGTTTATGGGATTATAGGTATACTGTATGAAGAAATGTACTGTAGGATGAGTTAAAATAACCCTTATGGATGAATGCAGTGTGGCATAGGTGCCTCAATTAACTCTCAAGCACAGCAACAAGCTGGGAAGATAAAAGATTTTTTTTTTGTCTGTCTCCCTCTCAAATTGCCTGCATGTATAAGCCGCTCTAGCCCCCACCTTTTTTCCCCCAGTGATTTGTTACACAGGAAAGGCACAGGAATGTTGTAGACAGATAGGGAAAAAAAAAAAAAAGAGAGAGACAAGAATTAGAAAGTTGAAATAATAAGAATTTTGTTTTATAGGACAAGTTACAGAGATGGTTTTCTTTTTGTTGAAATGTTGTTAGCAAGTCAGCAGACCTCTTAGGAGAGAGAAAGACAGAAAAATATAATTTTTCCAATTTAATTTTAAGACATACAAACCCAAATTATTTGTGCCACATTAACCAAGTATGAGTGTATATTAAGTTGAATTAATAATATTTTCCCGTCTGAATTGAAAAGTTCAGGGAGTCTTATGTATTACAAAATTGAGTGGAAAAACAAGATTATAACAGGTATAGGTTTCTTTTTCCATTAGAATGTTTTTATTACATTTTCAGGCATGAATATGATAAAAAAGGTTGATTGTATGTAATCCCTGTGTGTGTGCTTGTAAGAATCTGAGTGAATTCTATCCATATGAAAGTGTTATTTGCATTGAATAATAAGAAAAACGGTTTATTGTATGTATACAAAAGTACTATTCAGGGCAAGTGCTTCTAAAATAAGAATATAATTAATTGCTCATGTTGAAATTTAATTTTTAAAATGTGTACACCCCCACTATAATATAAACTAATTTACACTGGGCAGGGGAAAGTTTTGGGTATCTGTGGAGAAAAAGAATAAAGAAAGGATTAATTATTTTTGTATACAGTTCTGTCACTGGAATAATAAGGATGTTTATCGTACTGGCCAGGCGATTTATTTCCTTAAACAGAATTACAATTCTTTTCCTCTAAATCTCCACAGATAAAATCAGGTGAATATGTTATATAGAAATAACAGGTGAAATATATTCTAGACACAAAGCTAACTAGAAGCTCAGCATTTTAAAATTAGTTTTAAAAGTTAATTATGATATGAAAAAAAAGGATATCTTTATAAATTTAGTCTGCAGGATCAAATTGTTTTGTTTTCCTATTTATTAGAATAGGTGAGAAAATATGTGTCTGTTATTTTTGTAAAAACTGGTTGAATGTGTGAATGAAGCGTAAAATTCTGTTTGTTTTGTGTCTGCACTCTGTGCTCTTTTTGTGTATAACCAGTAACTAAAACTGTCTAAAGTATATATTAAGCCTATAATTTTCTGTTTAACAAAGATCCAGTTTTAATTTTTGAATACCAGTAACATTATCGGGCTCTGTGACGAGCTGCATATTTCAAGCTGTCCTAAATTGTATTGCAGTAACCAGTAATTAACCATTTTTTCTGTTACAAGGTTTTGGCAGGAAGCCCAGAGAGTTATTTTGAGCTTGTTATATGGCTTGAAATGGAAACAGTTGTAAATTGATTAATATAGAGTTCAAATGAACAGAGGACAGTAACCTAGAATGAGCACTCTAAACACCTGGTGGGTGGGTAATGAAGTGGTTAAAACTTAAATCTTTAATATCTGTGTAAAATAATGGGGATTAAAACAAACATTAAACGCTCAGATCCTAGAGTATGAACACAATGTAATGTTCTGGATCACTGATTAACTGCATAGAATCACTAAACTAGTGTCTTGCAGTGGGAACAGTGAAGTGGATAAAGTAACCACTAGTCCAATGTAATCAGCACAAAAAAACAAAAACAAAAACAAAAAAAAACTCTAGTGCTGATGTACGTATAAGTGTGCAGACCCTGAAATAGCAGTAAAGCAATGGACAAGGAAAACTGACCCTAGCGAGGTCTGCCAGTATACTAGAGGGTTCTATGTGGAATTATTTTTCTGCAAAGTTGATCAAATATTTAATATTATATCATTTTTTAACCATCTTTTTCTCTCAAATGTGTCCCACCTTTAAATCTGTGTCTATGAGTTTTTTATGCTACAGGTTGTTTTTTCAGCAAACCAGATGTTATTTGGTGTTCTAAAAGTTTCTGTCAGAAGACTATAGCAGATTATTTTTATATTCAGTAGGGTTTTTTTTTTAGATTTTTAATGTCAATTTTATACCCAAAGGTTTCAGGTTAGTTTTGCTATACATCAGCCAATTCCATTAAGGTTATGTTTTAAATGCTGTTATCCTTTATGTGATATTGTTCACATGTAATAAAAGTGAACAAAAGGAGGGTGTTATTGCTGTTATTATTGCTGCCTGCCCCTGAAACTGAATGGCAAGGGCTGAGATTGTCAGCTCTTGGGTCTAATATTGTACCTTACTGTGTTGCCTATAATTTTTCCCTTTGATACTGTCCCCCATAGGGGTATAAGCTAGGAACTGTGTATGTGGGATTAACTGTGTAAGACCAGTGGGCCAGTTAATGCATTCTCTGTGTATTCCCTTTGCCTCATGGGACTGCAGCTGTCTGTGCGAGTTTATAAGTGGATTGCCTTGTATGGGTGGCCCCTTATGAGAAATATCTGCAGAGCAGTCTCCTGGCACATGATAGAAAACGGAGGGGATATTTTGGCCTGTCAGCAAGGTATTCTTAGCTGGTGTCTTAGAGAAGAGAAGGTTTTAGAACCCCACATGATAGGTACAAATGGTGGAGTGCAAGCTCTTGTGTCTACATGTTGGTTGTATGTGTTTTAAACCTACAATGCATTGTGCTTGTCCTGTGATTTAAACCCAGGTTGGTGAATTACATGTGAATAAGCATTCCAATGCCCCAGCTCAGATATGGAGTGCTTGAAAGTGAACTGACCCTGTTATTTCCTATGTCATGTTCCATTAGCCCTTGAACTGTGAAATTTCTTGTGTGTAAGTTTTAGGGGGATATTTGGGTGGAAATATAATTATTTTGGTTGCAGGAGTTGGGGGGGTCCAAAGTGCTGGTAGTCACTTAATTTTCCCCAGCAAGCAGGCATGATTTGACAGTGCGCAGGGTGAATTACACTAGGGCTTCCCTGTGTCCCCCAAACTCCTTGATTTTGAGCCCAAATCCCCCCAAGTTATTTCCCTAATAAGTATAAGGTCCCCCAAAGTATATTCTCTGTTTCTTGTGTTTCTGTGTGTTTCCAAGGTCCTATCCGAATAAACCGCAATGTATTTTTCTGCCTGTTTTGCCTTGTGACTGATCCCTTAAATATAAAGGTGTATTTGGCCTGGCCTACCGTGACAATCAGAAAGAATTTTTCTCATGGGAAAACCAATGGTCGCCCCAGGTACATTTTAGATTTAATGTTGTATGATTATGCTCTAAACAGACGATTTTAATCAGCGTCTATTGTGTGAAACTAATGCAATTGTTTGAGTGTCTCATGTTCAGGTGCAGTCCTTCTAATTAGATGAAGATAAAGGTGACGCAAAAGCGCTTTTCATCTAAAGTGGAGAGGCCCATTCCAGATTCTACCCCGTCAGAGTATTTTCCTGGATCCATGTTACACAAGTGCACCCACAGTCGCTTCAAAATTAAACCTCAATACAGAAGGGAAGGCCTAAAGACACAGTTATTTTCAGTTGGTGTTTTGGGTCACAATAAAACCCGGCACTAACCAAAGAAGGAGAAAAGTTCATAGGCAGAAATCCGAACCTCAATATATGAACTTTGAACTTTTTAATAACCTTTTTTACAGGTTTTATTATTTTAATTACAATGTTTATGCTGTTAGGTTTATATAAGTGGTGTTCACATTAAGATGATAGGGTAGTAACAGGAATATTTTGTTTAATAATATGTCTTTTGTTTTATTGTCCTGTGTATAGCATATATGCACACCTTTTTGTTATATAATGGAATCCTGGTAAACAAAGCCCACATCTTATGTGCAATGTAACCCAATGTACTATCCATACCCAATAAGTTGCACCCCAGGAACACGAGAATTATATTTAACCCCTTGGAAAAAGACAAGATGCTATAAGATATTTGTAGAACTATATATATATAAAAGAAACTGGTTACAAAGGGAGTAGAAATACGACTTTGCCCTAGGGAAGTTATTGACTCTGTGATAGAAGGATAGATAAAGTATTATCCTGCAACTAGACAAGGTTATGTTATTTGGGAAAAGTGATTTTAGTGTTTAAAGGTAGAGATGAGGGTTGGGATTTGTTGGGACTTGGTGGTTAGATTATTTCACTGGGAGCGAAGCTAGTGGATGTTTTTGTATGTGTGTCTGTCCTACTCATTACTCTCTGTGTTATGAACAGCAAAACTTTGGTCCAGAAGTGTGTTGCAACCCCCCCACCGATGCTATGTCTCTTTTTGGTGATGAAAATGTCAGCAGTCCCCCAGAAAAAGAGACCAAAAAAAAGAAATCAACTGGGCCGATACAATGGCCAGATAGGAATCAAGTTATGCACTATGGCACTATTTTTTTGGTCCAGCAGGACTATGATATGGTTAACCGTTCTTTAAAAAGACTGTCTCTAAAGGATACGAGGGGGCTGAGAAGATTGGATATGAGGAAGGTGGGAAGGGTGTGTGTCAACCACAAGGAAAGGATCACAAGTCAGCCATTTTTGACTATGGCATCCATTTTGTCTGTTCCGATATTCTGAGTAAATGTAGTATGTAAGATGTATGTGTTGGGCAGTCGCTCCTAGGAAATATTAACCCACACCAACCCCCACTTATGCTCAGAAATAGAATTTAAATAATGTTCCCCCTACCTAAGCAAAGGATACGAAATTGAAAGGCATTAATTATTAAAAGTAGCTCAGTTAAGAGAGTTGCGGGAGGTCTAATACCTTTTTAGGAATGTATGATTTATATGCAAAAGGGGATTTTTTGGTAGTCAATATAGATGCCGTTTTTAACGATACTAAAGACGCTATTTTAAGACTCAGTAGCAAATAGCAACAAATTTGAGCAACAGTATTGCAAAATTGTATGGCACTAGATTATCTGTTGGCAGCACAAGGAGGGGTTTGTAAGTTAGTAGGTAAAGAATGTTGTGTTTATATTGATGACCAATCAAAAAGTATACATCATGACATGGACACTCTACCAGAAATTCAATCTAGAATGCGAGAGGAACCAAAAGGGTTCGATTGGACATTTGGTCTTGGAAATTGGCTAGGTGCGTTGGGAATGAAAATTCTTTATGGAATCATGGCAATCGCAAGTTTATTACTTTGTGTGTATATGTTAATTCAGATGGCTAAAAGTGTAATCAGCTCTATTTTTGACAAAAGAAAGCTGCTTCTGCTTCTAGCTCTACAGTTATGTATATGTTTCCCACAATGAGAGCGAGAAATACCAATAGTCTTGGTACTCATCAACCACCCATATGTTCATCTCTGATTATCAAACGAGATACCTAAAAGAGATAGGTTTCTGCATCCCCATGGTCTCTTAGAGGTTTCTCCCTTGGAGTTTTTCCTCTCCTGAGTGGTGTGTAGAAGAATAAATGGGACTGGTCGATTGAATTGTTCTTCCAGAACAAAAGGAGGAATGTAAGGTTAAAAACTGTATCTGCCAGCTCTGTTCTTTTCAGGGACTGAACAGGTTAAAATAAATATGTGTCAAGCTTTGTTCTCTCAAAGACCAAATGGTAAAAGTATTCTAGCGGTGGACCAGCTGTCCCAGGATATCTATTACATAAGAAATAAGATTATAAGAAACAAGACCACTAGTCTTGTTTCTGACCCCATTAGTAGTTATTGACCTTTTATCCCTATTTCTACTAATTTAGCCCAGATGCTATATATCATTTTAGATGTATGATCTATACATGGGAACTGAATTTGTAACAGATGTATGAAATTGACACACAATGTATTGTCCTTGCCTTTTGTATAAATATTCCTCTGTTAGCATATTAAAACAGAAGTGATAATTCAACCGCCTTGTGTGCATTGAATCTTTGCTTCTCCGAGCTCGACCATCATATCTGAGACCAGAAGCATATAGCAGCTGCGTGATGAATCTCCCCGGGTCGAGTAGAAGAAGTTGCCTGCTCTAAGGTCTGGTCAGGTAGACTGGACCTAACACCCAGCAAGAGACTAATGCAACCCATCAACATCTGTTAATAGCCCAGCAAGAGACTAATGCAAACCAGCAACAGACGAATGCAGCTCTGGAAAACGCGAATGCAAACCAGCAAGAGACAAACCGCTTGCTGAGAGAGGAGCAACAACGGTTCGCCCAGGGCTTACAACAGGAACTCGAGATCCTGAGAGGGACTATCAGTAAGACTCCACTGGCAGAGGCAGCCCCAGTCCCGAAAATGACCAGGGCAAGCCACTACCTTCAGAAGATGCGGCCCTCGGATGATGTTGAAACCTATCTTCTCACTTTTGAACGCACGGCACAGAGAGAGGGTTGGCCAGAAGCTGAGTGGGCCAGTCTAATCGCACCCTTCTTAAGCGGCGAACCCCAGAAGGCTTACTTTGATATAGAGACAGCCGAAGCTAACGTCTATGCAAAATTGAAGTTCAAGATCCTCGCCCGCCTCGGCGTAACCATGGCCGTTCGCGCCCAAAGGTTCCACGCATGGTCCTTCACGTTGGATAAAGCCACCCGATCCCAGATGTATGACCTCATCCACCTCGCTCGGAAGTGGCTGCAACCCGAGATCAACTCAGCAAGTCACATCGTGGAACGGTTGGTCATGGACCAGTTCTTGAGGAAACTTCCCTCTGCCCTACGCCGTTGGGTCAGTCAAAGTGACCCCCACAATGCAAATGAGCTGCTGGCCCTCGTAGAAAGGTACAATGCAGCAGAAGAGCACCTGCAACCCACAGTCATGGAGCATCCCCACTACCCAAGGTTCCAGGACTCTTCCAGAGACGGTAAAAGGGTACCAGGGTTAAGGGGGGCTGAAGAGCAATGACCGCCTTCACACAGCACCAGCAACTCGCATACTAAGGGCAACAGCCAATGTGGGGAGCCGAAAAAGGGCTCTAAGTGGGACACAGACCATGTACCTAAATGTGTAAATTGTTATGAGAGGAGCCACACCGCGAAAGTCTGCCCACTAAATACTGAACCAATGCAATGCAACAGCGTTGAACCTTATTCGTTGTGGTCTCAATGTATGGGCCCTAGCCCAGAGGACCCCTTGAATAACCATCTCTGGGCATTTGTAAAGGTAAGAGGGTTCGGGCACTACTTGACTCTGGGAGTATGGTTACACTAGTGTCCGAATACCTGTTGCCTATTGGGAAGAAACAGGTAAACAGTTCACAAAGAGTGGCAATTTGTTGTATACATGGGGATAATCACGAATATTCCACTGTTGATGTTCTTATTGAAACAGAGTTTGGTTTACTTGTAGATTAGACCACAGTTTATTAAAATCTGTCTTTCTAAAGTTTAAGGTCTTTGTTGAACCCAAGTAATCTGTTTTTTGATAATTTATTTCAAATGAGACCATGTTATGATCACTGTTACCCAAATGTTCCAGGACTTGAATATTTTTTATTACTTCTACATTGTTTGTTATTACCAAATCCAGTACTGCCCCTCTTCTGGTTGGTTCCTCAATAATTTGGGTCATATAATTGTTTTTAAGCAACCCCAAAAACCTGTTTCCTTTTGTTGTAATGCTAATCTCATTTCCCCAGTCTATGTCTGGATAATTAAAATCCCCCATTATGCAAACATGACCCAGTTTTGATACCTTCTCCAATTGCAAAAGTATTTTAGCTTCCTCAATCTCACAGATATTTGGTGGTTTATAGCATATCCCTACAAATATTTTCTTTATACTTTTACCTCCACTGCTAATTTCTGTCCACAAGGTCTCTACATTTTCATCATTCCCTTTAAAACCATCATCCCTTACAATAGGTTTTAGAACCGGTTTAACAAATAAACATATTCCACCTCCCATTCAATTTGTTCGAACCTTCCGAAAAATGGAATAACCCTATAAATTGACTGTCCAGTCATGAGTTTCATCCCACCATGTTTCAGTAATGCCTTTGATATCATACTGCTCCCTTGCTGCTATTAATTCAAGCTCCCCAATGTTATCTGTCAGGCTTCTTGCATTAGCAAGCATGCATTTAATTTTTTTCAGCCTGTACTATTATCTTATCTGCTCCTTCCTTTCTGCGCCCACTTGGTTTAGTCTTTAGACGTTTTCTAGTATTATCTGTATTTACTATGGGTGTCTCACTGGTTGTCAAACTCGCTCTTGCCCCCATTCTACCTCCATACCCCGTTGTATCCTCCTCTATTCTATTTAGTTCATTATCTGTTTAATTCTCCTCCCCCCTCCATCCTAGTTTAAAGTCTCCTCTAACCTTTTTAGCATTCTCCCCCTAGCACCGAAGATCCCTCTTTATTGAGCTGCAATCCGTCCCTAGAATATAGATGGCACCTCTCAGAAAAGGTGTCCCAGTGCTCTAAAAACTCCAAATCCTTCCTGCACCACTTTCTTAGCCATGCATTAACCTCCCTAATCTCTGACCGTCTCCCTGCAGTAGCGCATGGCACTGGTAGTATTTCACAAAATACTACTTTGGAGGTAGTATTAAGCTTTTGGCCTATATCCCTGTAATCATTTTTTAGGACCCTCCATCTTTCTCTAACTTTGTCATTGGTGCCAACGTGTACCAAGACCGCCGGGACCCACACCTCAAGACCTTATACTAAAACCCCCTACCCTAAACCTTAAAACCCCTTAAATTAACCCCATACCTAAAACAGTAATAAAACTTACATTAGAAGTGGCTGGTGGCGGAGGGTCCATCTGCGGCCTAATACCGGCGACCAATTGGTCACGGCGAAACTATTCCGATTCATAGCTAAGTGAGGCTACAGACGGCTTCAGCATGGGGAATGCACATTTTATTAGAACCAACAGCATGGAAATATAAAACATTAAAAACAAAATTTTTCTTTACATAAAACTACAAAAAGAATGATACAAATAACCTGCATTTAAAACATTATAACTTGTTATCCTTTTAAAATGCTTTCCCTATGCACCATAAACTAAAGTTACTTTTCATTGTGATTTAGCGCAACACAGATACACGTGTGCACTTATATGTGAGTGTCTTAGTCGCTGGTCATCTCTAAACATGCCTGGCTTTAGAGATAAGTCTCGGACCTGTGTGTGTCCCCTTGTGTTTCCTCAGGCTGGATAAATCACTAAATCCCTTCCCACATTCCCCACATACATGCGGTCTCTCCCCTGTGTGTGTCCTCTTGTGTGTGTTCAGGCCAGATAACTGACTAAATCCCTTCCCACATTCCCCACATACATGTGGTCTCTCCCCTGTGTGTGTCCTCTTGTGTGCGTTCAGGCCGGATAACTGACTAAATCCCTTCTCACATTCCCCACATACATGTGGTCTCTCCCCTGTGTGTGTCCTCATGTGTGTGTTCAGGCTGGATAAGTCACTAAATCCCTTCCCACATTCCCCACATACATGCGGTCTCTCCCCTGTGTGTGTCCTTTTGTGTATGTTCAGGTGGGATAACCGAGTAAATCCCTTCCCACATTCCCCACATACATGCGGTCTCTCCCCTGTGTGTGTCCTCTCGTGTTTGTTCAGGCTGGATAAGTCACTAAATCCCTTCCCACATTCCCCACATACATGCGGTCTCTCCCCTGTGTGTGTCCTTTTGTGTATGTTCAGGTGGGATAAGTCACTAAATCCCTTCCCACATTCCCCACATACATACGGTCTCTCCCCTGTGTGTGTCCTCTTGTGTATGTTCAGGCTGGATAAGTGACTAAATCCCTTCCCACATTCCCCACATACATGCGGTCTCTCCCCTGTGTGTGTCCTCTTGTGTTTGTCCAAGCTGGATGACACACTAAATCCCTTCCCACATTCCCCACATACATGCGGTCTTTCTCCTGTGTGTGTCCTCTCGTGTCTGTTTAGGCTGGATAACTGACTAAATCCCTTCCCACATTCCCCACATACATGTGGTCTCTCCCCTGTGTGTGTCCTCATGTGTGTGTTCATGCTGGATAAGTCACTAAATCCCTTCCCACATTCCCCACATACATACGGTCTCTCCCCTGTGTGTCTCCTTTTGTGTATGTTCAGGTGGGATAACCGACTAAATCCCTTCCCACATTCCCCACATACATGCGGTCTCTCCCCGGTCTGTGTTCTCTTCTGTGCATTCTGGTCTGATAACCAAGTCAGACTCTTGCCACGTTCTCCAAGATCTTTTCCTGTGGCAGCAGCTAATATATGTTTTTTGGAATGAGAAGCAGTTACATTGTTTACTAATTGCCTTGACTGGTTGAAAGATGCATTTTCTGTCATATTTATTGGAATATTGCAAGATTGTTCTGTCCTCATCTTTTCCATATACTCATTTGAGTGTTTGAACTTCAGATGTTTGAGGAGGTAATCCTGACTGCTAAAAGCAACCTTGCAGTGTTGGCATGCGTGGATTATTGGTGCTTTTTTTGTACTAGACGAGAAAAAAAATACATAATTAGAAAATTAGGTGAAATTAGGCATTAGTTATCAAAAAAAGTGTGTGTGTGCAAGGCACGCGCATTTTAATTGAAACTTCTTTGTCTTTTGTCACTGTTTTGTAATGGAAATTGTATTTGTGATGGTGATGATTTTATTTAAAATCCAAACACAATTTCAGTGAAAAAATGTAAAGAAGTTCAACTTAGAATGAGCGTGCTCGTACCCCTCCCACCCCCGTTTTAGCTATTTGCACGTCTATATTTATACTAACTGTGAATATTGTATGACTGTGTGTGTGTGTGACTGTTTTGTTTTTTGGTCTGTGACTGTTTGTTTTTGTGTGTAGCATTGGGAGTGGGCCCACCTGTACACCAGAGAGTTTGGTGTGGTACAGTCACCTGAGCATGGAAGTTGTGGCCGAGTTCTGTGTTCGGTGTGGGCCAGGCATTGGAAGGGCAGCTGATTATAGAACTTGCGGCCGACTTCTGGGGTCCTGCACTTGCATGCGGTGCTGGTCGGGCCTGATGGGAGCCGTACCTGCGCATGGCAGTGCTGGCGTACACACCACCGGCTATACGTTTGAACGGCGCCGGATGTGCCGTTACTGCGAGTGTGCAGCGAGCCTATCTGCCACTGCGCATGTGCGGCGAGCCCGGCCACCGCATCACTGGCTCCAAGCTCCGTGTGTGCTGGAAGTGAAAAAAGCACTTTGAGGTCTGCGTGAGTGCGGGTGTGGCGCGGGCACAGTGTGGGTTAGAAGTGTGGTAGAAGCGCTTGTGGGGGATGCGAGGAGCATGGCCGGAAGGAAAAGCTGGCCTGCAGGGGCTGGAGTCGTACGGTGGTCGGGCGCAGTCAATCTGCACTCGTGCCGTGTGTGGGAGGACACGGGGGCAGAGTCAAAACCCCGGCGGAGATACTGCATTCTCCTGGAAGCCTGGCAAACCTGGGGGGGGGAAGGTGCCTGGGGGAGGGTGGGCAGGGCCTGGGTGCTTGGGGGAGGGTGGGCAGGGCCTGGGTGCCTGGGGGGCAGGGCCTGGGGTATGGTGGGCAGGGCCTGGAGGAGGGTGGGCAGGGTCAAGGGGGGGGGGAAGTGCTACTGAACTGACTGTGACAGTAGCAAACTTGCAGAGGAGCACATGGTCACCTCTAAATAACGGAGCAGGAGATTGGATGTTTCCCGCAGGGTGAGGTGATTTGATTACGAAGCTGCAACAGGACCGCAGGGGATTGGACGATGTCGGGGGGGGGGGGAGAGTGAAGTGATGTCAGTGATGTCAGTGTCGTGACATTCACTGCCACGCTGAGGACAGGAGAAGAGCAAGGTGTCAGAGCACGTTAAATCCCCCTCCTAGGAGCAGAGACTGCAGAGCAGATCTAATAACTGTAAGTAGCAACATATATTTTTTAATATAAATACAACCCTATTTGTTATTTACCCTATTTATTTTTCAAATTGTAATACACAAGCCACAAGGTCAGATCAGAATGTTCAATTTAAAAAAAGTCTTAATTGTAATTAATGCCTTCATTTTTTTATTTAATGTCAATTAATTATTTATTTCATTTTAATTTATGTCAATTATTTCATTGTAATGCTCATTTTTAATTAATTGAATTTTTTAAATTTTAATGTCTTCATTATTTAAGTAATTTTAATTAATGTATTAATTTTTTATTAAGTACAGTAGAGATTATAAAGTAGATTTCAGGCTGCGAAGTGGTATGTTTTATTCATTTCTGATACTGAAATCCCTTTTTACTTAATAGAATTTATGTTGAAGTTAAACTGTATAAAAGGCATCCTTTATGATTTATTTTTCTTATGCTGCTGTCTAGATATATAAATGTATTGCATTAAAATGCTGATTAACAATAAATATTTTTGCACCCTTTTTCTTGCAGCGTGGGCACTCACAACGGGCATTGTGGTGTCTTGCACTAGGCAGCCCTTTTACAGTCCAGTCCACACAGATCTCGGGTAAGTCCAGATTTTTTAATTTATTTTTTTAAATATTTTTTTTCTCTCTTTTTAAAAAAAAAAAACTGTTTTAGAAAACATACATGCACATACATGCACACACATACATATGTTAATGTTATGCACATACACACATACACACACACACAGTACAATCCCTGGTCCTGAACTCCAATGTAGGGTGCAAATGTATTGCATTTAAATATTGATTTCCACTTCATATTCATATTTGTGCACCCTTTTTCTTGCAGCGCGGGCACTCACAACGGACGTTGTGGTGTCTGCCACGAGGCAACTACCACATTGTGGTAGTCTGTAGTACAGACTACCAGTCCACACAGACCTCAGGTAAGTCCAGAAAATAATAAAAATAATTAAAAAAAAGTTGGGTTTCCTTTTTTTATTAAACGTTTTAACAAAACATACATACGCGCACTGTCACTCAGGCACTGTCACTCAGGCACTGTCACTCAGGCACTGTCACTCAGTCACACAGTCACCCATACTCAGTCAGTGTCAGTCACTCACATCACTCACTTCACTCACGTCACAGTCAGTCACTCACGTCACAGTCAGTCACTCACGTCACAGTCAGTCACTCACGTCACAGTCAGTCACTCACGTCACAGTCAGTCACTCACACAGTCACCCATACTCAGTCAGTGTCAGTCACTCACGTCACAGTCACTCACTTCACTCACGTCACAGTCAGTCACGTCACAGTCAGTCAGTCACATCACAGTCAGTCACTCACGTCACAGTCAGTCAGTCAGTCACTCACGTCACAGTCAGTCAGTCACTCACATCAGTCAGTCAGTCACTCACATCACAGTCAGTCAGTCACATCACAGTCAGTCTCTCACGTCACAGTCAGTCATATCACGTCACAGTCAGTCACGTCACAGTCAGTCAGTCAGTCACACAGTCACCCATACTCAGTCAGTGTCAGTCACTCACGTCACAGTCACTCACTTCACTCACGTCAGTCAGTCAGTCACTCACGTCAGTCACTCACGTCTCAGTCAGTCAGTCTCACTCACTGTCTGTCTCTCACTCACTCACGCTCTGTGTCAGTCACTCTCTGTGTCAGTCACTCTCCCTCTCTGTGTCAGTCATTCTCTCACTCTCTGTGTCAGTCACTCTCACTCTGTGTCAGTCACTCTCTCACTCTGTGTCAGTCACTCTCCCTCTCTGTGTCAGTCATTCTCTCACTCTCTGTGTCAGTCATGCTTGAACAAGGGCCTTAGACATTTTATTTGACGGCTAGATAAACATTGTCTGTGGTTGTTAGTTATTGGTATTACATTGTTTTGTGTGTTATGTTAAGAATTGGAAAAAAATACATTTTGAAGTATTAATTCCCTCTGAATTGGGCATTCCTGACCACATAATGACCTGGCTGTAAGAGTTGAAGGGCCCAAGCAAAGCCCCCACCTCTATACAAACAAACACTGCAAGGGCATCACGTGATGCCACATTGTCATGGCAACATGTCAGTGCCTCATTGTCATGGCAACGGGAGGGTGTCTTGTGATGTAATTTTTTTTATAAAAATAAATAAATGTGTCCCTGTTTTTCAAAATCTGGTCACCCTAGAGGTGAGGCTATATTTTAAATGTATTCGGGGGAGTGGGGGTATTTTTCAAAAGTATTCGGGGGAGTGGGGATATTTCTTTATACGTATTCGTGTGGTGTGGGGTTATTTTTTATATGTATTCGGGAATGTGGGGGTATTTTTATATATATATATATATATATATATATATATATATATATATATATATATTCGGGGGCTGTGGGGGTATTTTTTATATGTATTCAGTGTGGCGTGGGGGTCCAGTATTGTGTCCAGTATTTTTGGACAAGCCACCTGGCAACCCTAAACGTTCGCCAATGACCGATTACTATAGTCGTGTTGCATCTATGTAGTGACCTTACGCGCAGGTGCACCATTTCCCCCCCCCCCCCCCCCACTAATACTAGCAGCGAATATTTTAGCAGCCGATAATAATACCTACCACGCCATTAGTCTTGTACTGGCTTGCTTGGTGCACCTAACATGAAATATTTCGCTTTCGGAGAACAAGAAAAATAGGTTTATTCTTGTTACGTTGATTAATTTGCGCAGTTATTCTGTGTCTCGTAAATTAATGTTCAAGAAAAAAATATTGATTTTTATTAAAAAAATATACACTGGCGACACACTTTATTCGAGCTCGGCTAGTCCCACGAATTCGGGTATACCCGGGTGTATTGAGGTTTGTGACTGTTTTCTGCCCGAGTGCATTGGGTTATTTTCAAGGCAGGGATTGAAGCATTTTATTCCCGCTGGCTGCAATACTGCACAGTACATATATATATACTGCATTACAATTCATGAATTTATGCCATCTGGTAGACATGCAAAGCATTGCAGCCTAATAAATCCTAATCATTATCATTTAACAGATCAGCCGCCCGTCAGCCAGGCATGAACCCAGGCTGGGAAGGCAAACGCAACGGGGCTTGTCAGAGGTGAGGAGCGGCGCATTCCAGGTATCTGCCAGGTACATACTGGGTATTTGCTCGAATAAAGTGTGTCGGTGCAGTATTATTTTGTGTTAACGATTACTCATTTATTCCAGCCCTTTGTATTCAGTATCTCTTTATCGAAACCAAGTGGAAGTAAAACTAAACGAAAAATCGTTGACGAACATCGAATTTTCCAAGAACAGTGGGAATTGGAGTATTTTTGCTGTGAAGTAAAAGATAAAATAGTCTGCTTGATATGTAATAATGCTATTAGTGTACCAAAGTTATATAACATTAAACGTCACTATGAACAACATAAATCAAAATATGATAATTACGAAGGATTAATGAGACAAGAGAAGTTGAAAGAGCTCAAGTTGGGACTGAAAAAACAACAGTTCATGTTTACTAAAGTATCACAAGAGAGTGAAGCGGCGGTGCATGCAAGCTACGTCTTGTTGGAGTTGATAGCTAAACACTCGAAACATTTTACCGAAGGTGATTTCATCAAGGAATGTCTAATTAAAGCTGCAGAAATTGTTTGTCCTGCAAGTGTGAAGGCTTTTCAAGTAATCTCTTTGTCTCGAAAGACAGTAGCAGAAAGAGTTACTGATTTGGCCGGCAATGTAAGTGATCAGATCAAAGCAAAATCATCTAGTTTCGAAGCTTTTTCCATTGCCTATGACGAGAGTACGGACATTGGGGGCGTAGCTCAATTAGCTGTGTTTCTTCGTGCTTGTGACACGGATTTCAAAAAATTTGAGGAATTATTGGAACTAGTACCGATGCGTGACACTACTACAGGACAAGATATATTTAATTGTGTTTATGAACTTCTGCAAAAATACAATCTACCTCTGTCAAAAATAACTTCTGTAGCTACAGATGGAGCTCCTTCAATAACCGGAAAAACCAACGGTTTCGTGGCATTACTGCAAAAAACCCATAAAATTTATGAAGGATCCAAGATTCATCATACGCATTGCATTATACATCAAGAAGTATTATGCACGAAGGTAATAAACATGGAAAATGTGTTGACATCTATCAAAAAAAATGATCAATTTCATAAGATCTCGAGGCTTAAATCAGCGACAGTTCTCTGCTTTCTTAAGTGAATTAGACAGCGAATATTCAGGTTTGTCCTACTATACCGAGGTACATTGGCTATCCTGCTCCAAGGTTCTTAAACAATTCTGGGACTTGAAAGAAGAAATATGTCAGTTTTTAATAACTAAAAATCAAGACACAAGCTTGTTTTCTGATCTAGTATGGTTGCAAGATTTTTCCTTCACGGTTGATATAACAAAACACTTATACGATTTAAATTTAAGACTGCAAGGAAAAGATCAGATCATTACAAACATGTGTGACCAAGTTAAAACATTCAAACGTAAGCTAGTTCTTTGGGAAAAGCAGTTGAAAAATGAAGATTTAACGCACTTTCCGACATGCAACATGAACAAATCAAGTTTGGATAAAACTGCATCGTATCAAAAATACGCAGAAATTTTTTTACGCCTTAGAACTGAATTTGAAAGAAGGTTTGCAGATTTTAATTCTTTGGAAGACAAGTTTTATTTGTTTTCTTTGATTTTCTCAATAAACATAGAATCAATACCTAATCATATGCAAATGGAGGTGATTGAGATCCAGTGTGATTCCGTTTTGAAGGCAAAATACAGTGAAGTTGGCGTGCCTGAATTTTACAAATATTTGCAAGCCAGGTTTGAAAATACTCGAAAATTCGCATATGAAATTATTTCCATGTTTGGAAGTACTTATCGGTGCGAGCAGTTATTTTCACTTATGAAAGGAAATAAGTGTCCCGTCAGATCCAGAATTACTGACATTCACCTTGGGTCAGTTTTGAAAGTAATCACTGCGGACAAGATTTCTCCCGAAATAGGAAAGATAGTAGCAGAGAAGAGATGCCAAGTGTCAGGAAGAAAACATTAATTATTTTTTTTATATTCTGTACTTTTCAAAATAAACATACGTTTCTATGAAAATTTAAGTTTTTGTTTTTTGGAAGTAAAACAGACTGTGTGTGTGTGGAGGGGGGAGAGTGTGTGTGTGTGTGTGGGTGGGGGGGTGGGGGGTAGAGTGTGTATCAGTGGCTGTGTGTGTGTGTGTGTGTGTCTGCAGGCCACCAGTGACTGTGTGGGTGTCTGTGCGTGGTCAGTGTCTTTGTTGGTCTGTCTGTGTGAGTGTCTGTAGGTCAGTGGCTGTGTGCGTCTGTGCAGGTCAGAGAGAGAATGGGGGGGGGGGAGAGAATGGAGGGGGGGAGAGGGAGAAGAGGGGATTGAGAGAAGGGGGTGGGTAGGGGGGTGTCCATCTCTTTGTCCCTGTCTGTGCCTCTGTCTCTGTTTGTCCCTCTCTCTCTGTCCGTCTGTGCCTCTCTCTCTGTCTGTCTCTGTCTGTGCCTCTGTCTCTGTTTGTGCCTCTCTCTCTGTCCCTGTCTGTGCCCCTCTCTCTCTGTCCCAGTCTGTGCCTCTCTCTCTGTCTCTGCCTGTGCATCTCTCTCTCTGTCCCTGTCTGTGCCTCTCTCTCTCTCTCTCTGTCCCTGTCTGTGCCTCTCTCTCTCTGTCCCTGTCTGTGCCTCTCTCTCTCTGTCCCTGTCTGTGCCTCTCTCTCTCTGTCCCTGTCTGTGCCTCTCTCTCTCTCTGTCCCTGTCTGTGCCTCTCTCTCTGTCCCTGTCTGTGCCTCTCTCTCTGTCTCTGTCTGTGCCTCTCTCTCTCTGTCCCTGTCTGTGCCTCTCTCTCTCTCTGTCCCTGTCTGTGCCTCTCTCTCTCTGTCCCTGTCTGTGCCTCTCTCTCTCTGTCCCTGTCTGTGCCTCTCTCTCTCTGTCCCTGTCTGTGCCTCTCTCTCTGTCCCTGTCTGTGCCTCTCTCTCTGTCTCTGTCTGTGCCTCTCTCTGTCCCTGTCTGTGCCTCTCTCTCTCTGTCCCTGTCTGTGCCTCTCTCTCTGTCCCTGTCTGTGCCTCTCTCTCTCTCTGTCCATGTCTGTGCCTCTCTCTCTCTCTGTCCCTGTCTGTGCCTCTCTCTGTCCCTGTCTGTGCCTCTCTCTCTATCCCTGTCTGTGCCTATCTCTCTCTGTCCCTGTCTGTGCCACTCTGTCCCTCTCTCTCTGTCCCTGTCTGTGCCTCTCTCTCCCTGTCTGTGCCTCTCTCTCTCTGTCCCGGTCTGTGCCTCTGTCTCTCTGTCCCTGTCTGTGCCTCTCTGTCCCTCTCTCTCTCTCCCTGTCTGTGCCTCTCTCTCTGTCCCTGTCTGTGCCTCTCTCTCTCTGTCCCTCTCTCTCTGTCTGTGCCTCTCTCTCTGTCTGTCTCTGTCTGTCTCTGTCTGTGCCTCTCTTTTTTCCATCCAAATCCAATCGGACTAGGGGGATAACGGAGGGTTGGTGGCACCCTGAAAAGGTGTGTATTTAGAAGACCCAATACACAGTTTCTCTCAACTGTATGCTGCCTTCTTACCTCTAGTAAGTAGGCATTCTTTTGGACAGTTATATCAGAGGGCGTCTTTGCTTACAAACTGCACTGCGCAATGTTGTGTCCCTGGTTTATGTCTTAACATATAGGAAACAGCTATTGCAGGGAGGAACTTCTTCACGTGGTTGGAGGACTGAGTCTATCTTTGATTATCACTGAAGAAAAGGACGCTATTCATTCAATATACCATCATATCATCACCACTTTTGGTTATTTATTTATGGTCACACAATTTATATGTTATCACTGTTTATTGATTATCTTTCACATGCGCCAGGTATATTTCTATTTGTGTATATATTTGTTGTTAATATTTAAAACCACATTTGTCTAATAGGGATATTGGGCATTAGTCTAGAAGGGGGGCAGAGGTAGGGGATGTGGGTGATGACGTTAGTTGCCCAGGGGAAGGTGGTTAGGTTTCCCATGGGGATTGGGGGGAAGTGGTGGTGGTGAGAGGGGTTAACCCCTTAATTACCTTAGCAACTAGAATGGCAATGCCTTACTGCCCACTAACGGGGTCAATAGGGCAAGGGTAATGTTTTTTTTTAATCAAGTATTTACCAATTTGGTGCCTGTGGTATACCTTGGTAACCACATGCATTAAACAGGTTAATGTTATTTTGATCATAGGTTTCTTTAATAATAGACATTTGCAGAAGCCTATGATAGAAATATTAACCCAATGTGGTATGTAAAGCATTATTAATGGTCGCATTAATTCCCATATCGCGAGATTGGCTCAAATATCGCACCCAGTAAATTATTACCACAATCCTGATATATACTACCTTAAAATTGCGGTAATAACACCCGTTAGTTTCTTATTTCCCAGGGTATGATATTAACTCCACTTTAACAAAATGTGATTTATCTGAGCCGTAGTGTTTTGTGTATGCCTTCGGGACAAACCAAGA
Source organism: Ascaphus truei (assembly GCF_040206685.1). NCBI lineage: Eukaryota > Metazoa > Chordata > Amphibia > Anura > Ascaphidae > Ascaphus > Ascaphus truei. The sequence goes on from NC_134497.1 coordinate 26,628,726, forward strand.
ACTAATCATGGTTTACTAGTCACTAAGGTGCCAAAGGGGGGTAGTTGGTGTAATTTAATGTTTATATTATCCCGTGTGTGGTCAGTTAGTCATGGAAACTGATTGTTGACCCGGGAACTACTAAGGGGTTAATATGTACTGTAATGTATTTTAACAACTATTTTATCACCTAGTCCATCTTTCCTATGTATATAATGGGCAGTATATTGGACATTATATACATAGGAAAGACAGGGCTAACCCAGCCTGGAGTAGGTGATAAAATATTTGCGGTATTTCTGCCATTCATCCCGTTACGATAAATATCGGAGCTTGATGTATGGTAGTTTTTACTTAAAATTGTGGTATTACGCCTGTTTTGTATCGGATCTGATGTTTAACGGGTCCGATAAAAAATGCTTTCTTTTTGGCGCAGCAACGCCGATTCATGGCCTAATAATAATAAGGCACTTTATTATGAGCGGTAATACAGCATTTTTGGTTACCGCAGCTTGATGTATCTGGCCCTTTGACTCAAATCAGGTTTAGTGATATTAAGTTCTAGTTGACCCGTAATGGTGTATGCAGATCTATCACTATTTGCAATTTAACATCAGTAATAAGACAATAGAGATGTAAAAACCACGTAACACATATTCCTGATTACCTTGTGCTGGCTCGTTACTTTTCCACAGCGTACCCCCTTCATACCAAGCTCTTTCCCATATTCATCTCCATACCAGACGACGAGCTCTGTGTGTGGGGGGGAGGTCTGTGCAGGTTCTGTAGTAGATTTTCCTGTGGTACTGCAATGCCACAAAGTTCTGTTCATCCTCGTTTCTTGCACAATTTACAAACCTAAAATTGGGTCAGTTAGTGAGGTCTCAAAGTAATGTCTATTTTTATAAAGGGAGAGCTGAAAAAAGATACAGGTTGTTAATAATGTGACTTGTCTTTTCTTTCTTCTCTACAGTTTTTGAGGAGAACAGAAGTTAATGGAGAGCAATGTATATACGATGGCTCACTTGTATGTAGGCAGAAATAGAAATATCTCCCTGTTATGTCGCACTGGAGAAACACCCCCATCTAATTAAAAAATAAATTTTATTAACACATTAATTAAAATATAAATGTAGTGAAGTAAACATTGAACCAAAATAATAAAAATACATTTAAATTGTAAGGAGACGTTGGCGTGCTGAATCTGAACGCTATTACTGGGAATGAAAAAAGCTATTTAATCCTATTATGTGCCACAGCTATGCTATTGAATAAGATGGGGTAATAGCTATTTCAATATATCCTCAGAACATCAGATACCTGATCCTATATGTACCATGAAACCTCCTTTATGAAGAGGTATTGAGTAGGAGTGCTTGCTCAGTAATGAGTAAAGGTTCTGTATGCCTATATACAGTGTTGATTTGTGGGGTATTTGGTGAAAAGTGGACTAATGAGGTCTGAGGTCTATTTCAGCTATACACCTAGTCCACACCCCTAAATACATATAATTTGTCACCAGACCAGCAGGTGCAGAGACTGCTGAACCTGATGGTCTGTAATGGTGAAACACTTGGCAAATAATGACCAAACACTCCTAGTATTGGAGTTTTAAGTCAAGAGACTCATATTGTTAGTAATGCAAGGTACATAAATTATTCTTAAATAGGATCAAAGTCAGAGCGTTGCACTTCCCACGGTAAAGGCCCCGAAAACGCTCTGACAAGGTAACGCACCCGACCTCTCTGATTAGCCAGCGCACCAGGGAGTGACGCTAGGACATACCCAACATATGTTTCACCTGATAGGCTTCATCGGGGGCGGTTTTAGAGTGATTCTGGCCAGTATTTTATCATATATTATATTTATTTATTATTTATTATATATTGATTATAAGGAGGGCAAAAAATACAAATTCCAAACAAAGTACATACAAAATACTGAACCAATAGTTCAGAGTGATTCTTCCACAGATTGGGAGTCCTCGGATACAGAGAACCCTAGTAACCAGTCCAAAACACACAAAAGATTCCAAAAACCAGATACAGTGTCAAACATCAACACTAGATCCAAAACAACAAGCCAAGATTTTACTCCTTATTTAGGGGAAGCCCTAGCATTAGGCCCCCCAGACCTCTATTTAAGAGAACAAGGAGGGTCAAGAGGAGGAAGAGGCAGGAGACCCAGAAACAGAGGGTACAACAAAAACAGACGGGGAGCATATCATTAAATCCTAATTATGAATTACTAGACACTTTCATTATGAATTTGACAGACTGCACTTTAAACGACTATCATATCAAAGTGCTTAAAAGAGGCCTTTCATATTCACCCACTTCAAACATGGACCAATTTGAGTGCATTAAAGACATCAATTTAGAGACTTCCGGTGACGTCACTGCACATGCCAGCCTAAAGCGGAGCTCCTGATCCCCCTCCACTAAGAAGGATCTAGAAAGAGCGAAAAATACCCAAAAAAGCTTGGGAAACGAGAGGGCAGCATCAGCTAAAAGCCAGGATGGCAAAACAACAGAAAAAAAAACCCACGCAAAGCGTTTCGACATACTTTATACCGTCGAAGCGCCAGGCAGACCAGGAGGAGGAGAGCGAAGATGACGCCGGCACTAGCGTGGCAAGTGCTCCCGCCCGCGAGCAGCCACTTCTGCCGCAGATAAACGCAAGCCACCTCATTACTAAAGACTTCCTCGAGGACTATATGAACCAGATGTTCACCAAGCTGAGGAAAGGCTTCAACGAGGATCTGAATAGCGCGATCAATAAAATAAAACAAGACCTCAACGGAGTAACGCAGAGGACGGAGTCCCTGGAGGGTAGGGTGGAGGAGATTGAGGCAGTACAGTCATCAGCAGAGGATGAAATCAACAGGCTCAATCAAGATATTGCCCTGCTGAAAGATGGTCTGGAAGACCAAGAGAACCGCGACCGGCGCCAGAACCTAAGGTTCAGAAACATCCCTGAAACCGTCCCAGCAGAGGCCCTCACACCCTACCTACAGGACCTATTTCAAACACTGATACCAGAGTTGAAAAAAGAGGATATGGAGCTGGACCGAGCTCATAGAGCCCTGGGCCCAAGACAGGAGGACCCAAAGAGGCGCAGAGATGTAATCGCGCGTTTCCACTCTTACGGCACCAAAGAGAAAATCCTGTCTAAAAGCAGAGAGATGAACCAGATCGCATTCCATGGAGAACAGATCCAGATCTATAGCGACCTGTCAAGAACCACTATTCTCCGCCGAAAAGACCTGAAGCCGCTGACGCAGAACCTACAAAACCACAGTGTACGTTATCGATGGGGATTCCCATTTAAACTCGGCGTCCACGCTAAAGGCAAGTTCTACACGATCTCGCACATAGAAGCCCCCACGTTCCTGCGGCTCCTGGGACTCCCTGCCCTACAAGGACAAAGAGACGAGGAAGAAGAAGAAGAGGATACGAACCTGCCCCGGCGACAAAGCGGCTCCAGATCTTCGGAACGCCTGGCCCAGCAGAAAACCACCAAAGCGACGCCAGGTCCCTAAAGACCCAGTCAAGAAATCACCAAGACGCCCCCTGAAAGGCTGAGACACCCTCTCTTCTCACACTGTGAAACAAACCCTCTCCCCCCCCCCACCCATCACCCCCCCCCCCCACTCCCGCGCAACTAAGCTACACCATCCGACGAGACCCCCACCAAAAAACTAAACCTACCTGCAAAAACCCCTGCATGGTGTTCAAAGCACCCCCTTCTCCCCCCCCCACTTCTTGCCACCACCTCATCCCACCTGCCCCTTCTTCACACAGACGAGCACCCTGCAAGCACCCGACACTCGCATGTCTCGCACGCCTTCGCCGGTCCCTGCCCTCCCCCCGCCCGAGCACAAGGAGGAAGAAACCCCAGGCTGGGGACACCCCCGGTCCCATCTACTTACCTGAGGGGGGCGGAGGAGGGGTCGGGTGGACGGAGCTGCGGGGAGACCAAGCGAAGCCTAGCTACAGACGCAGAGACTTGATGGTAAAGGTAAACATAGGAGGAAGAGATTTACCACAAACGCCCACAGGAGGGCGCTGTTTCATAAGGAATGGGAGCTCGACTCTCTATTTAACAGAAGAGACAATACCTAATAGGTTTCAATGATTTCTGTTAACTTGTCCCCCTTAGAGACTAGAGCTAACTAATAATGTATATACCAGAACTACACCCCCTTACCCTTCACCCCCACTCTCTCCCCCCCCCCCCAATAATCTGAGCTAACTGCCTCCTGATGCAATTGAAATGTGTGGGATAAACTAAGAATGTGGTACACAGAAATGATACTATCCCGTAGACCCCATCCCCATCCCCTCCTCCCCCCTGATCCATCCCCCTCCCCCCCCCCCCACCCCAATCCCCACCAGCGCAATTTTTTTTTTAAAGAAAACAATAAACAAAGCCTAGCTCCTCTGGAGCACTAACTCACTTCTTGAACCCCGACTACGGCTGGAAGGCAAAGCCCCTTTTTCAACAACCATATTACACATTATTGTGACAGGCAAGTAAGGTTTACCTGCTTCAGCTGTCTCTCTCTCTCCTCTTGGGATTGGGGAAAAGAGTCCATCTGTGGTATTGTGGCTTTCTTCAGTGCAGTGTAGATTTCCTCTCTGGATGTGTATCCCTTTAATCCTGGTCCTGCTGCATGTGATTCGTTGCTTTGTTGCTCAGGCTGTTTGCAGGAACTATATGCAAGAAAATAAGCACAACATTTTTCACAGGCAGTGCAATTTTGCTGCCTGGATGTTTCTTTGGTTTTGTTGCTCAGACTGTTTGCAGGAACTATGCAGGCAAATGCACAAAGATTTTCACAGGCAGTCTCCGGGGCCCCTTTGAACTTCAAGGGCCAGCTCTCATCCCAACTTCTGACACCATATGTAAGAGATGTGTGAAGAGGTATGCAATGGAGACCGTTTTAAAGGTGAAATTAAAATAAGGCTTTATTGAGCCTGTCCCTTTTTAATACAGCAAAACATATGAAACCAACAAACGCCTATCCCTGTTTAAGGGTTAACTTACTTCCCCAGTCCCTTCCTCCAGGGCTGGAGGGATAATCCCATTACAACCCTATTCCCCAAAGTCTTAAGAGATACCTTAAAGCAGGTGTCCCTTCATGTCAGTCTCTGGTAGGTTCCTGGGTCCCCTGTGTCCAGGAATATAGGTATTTGGGTGTCTCGATCTCAGCAGAGCCTTTCTGCTCAAAAGCACTTTCCTCTTTTCAGCACCCTTGTGTACTGAGGAAAATCTCCTTCCTGTTTCTAGGAACACGCTTTTTCACAAAGCTGTGATTAGGCAGGTGGAGTGGTTGATTGCACACCTGCAATCAACCCGCACAGTGCTGGATTAGAGGCAAGATTCTTAACAGGGATAAGTCCCTGTTACAATCATCTCATGGATTCGCTACATAGATGATATCCTGATAATATGAAACGGAAGTAAAGAATCCTTTGCAGCTTTTGTGGATACATTAAACTCAAACGAACACAATTTAAGGTTAACACATGAGGTCAATGAAAAAAACCTGGTTTTCTTAAGATTTAAGAATCACCATCAATCAGGAAGGTACAATTAGCACTATATCACATGCTGAAGCAACAGCCACTAACAGTTACTTAAGGGCAGACACCCACCATCCGGCATCACTCATTAAGGGCATCCCAACAGGCCAGTTTCTCAGGATTAGGAGAAACTGTACAAACATGGCAGATTTCTATTCCCAAGAAAAAATGATGAAGGAAAATTTTCAGAACATAGGCTACAGTAAAACAAATTTAAAGCTTTTAAAAATGCGGTTAAAGCAAATAGGGAAACACTACTGTATACCAACAGGAAAATAGATGCCAAACAAACAATAAGATACATAGGTGCAGTACCTATAACGCTCAATGGGACCAAATAAAAAAAGATCTATAGAAAGTATTGGCATATCCTCTTGGAGGATAATGACCTCTGTGAGGTGTTGAAACCATTCCTACGATGGTACCCAAACGATCAAAAAATCTCAAAGACACCTTGGTTCACAGTCATTATCAAAGTAATCAAACTGTTGAAACATGGCTTCCCCAAAAAACGACCGGAACGTATAAATGCGGCACGTGCAAGGCATGTAAATATGTTCAATCAAGCAAAACCTTTAAAAGCATAAATAACATGAAATCATTTCAAATAAAAAGCTTAATAAACTGTAAAACAACAAAAGTAATTTATTTAATTACCTGCAAATGTGGGATCCAATCTGTAGGGAAGACGGGCTGGCAATTCCGAAGACGCATATTGGAACATATCGGGTCGATCACAAACGAGCTGGATGCACCGGTATCCTGCCATGTAAGGGGGAAACATAATGGAGATATCAATGCCCTACAATTCCAAGGAATTTAACGTCTGAAAAGTGATATGAGAGGGGGAGATTGGGATAACCAACTTCTAAAACAAGAATCCCGATGGATCAGGTATCTACATTAAACCCATGTGGTTTAAACGAGGGATTTCTCTTCACCCCATTTGTATAACATCTGTAGAGTGACTATACACAATCTGCCGACATCCTTAGAACACAATTCCTCCACATATGTTCCAAAGAATAATAAACCCTTTTAGTGGTTACATGTGTTTAAACTGGACATCATAGACTATCTCTGATGGGTTGGTCCCTAAATACAATTTTGAGGCCTTTCTGAGAGATATATATCCTCATACCATTTAGGTGTAAAACCATTTAACCACCTAAAACACTATTTTGCCATCATATTGGAATACACAATCAATATAGTGCTGACTTTTAAATATATACTCACTAAATTGATATGGCTCCCCTCAATTTCTATCCAGATCACTGGATTTGTAACTATTCTAATGTCAATAAACTTGTTTGGATCTATATACAAAAGCATGACTCACTCTAGTATTTTGCCCAATCACAGCAGAGGCTGCAGACATGTGAACAATGTAAATAAATCAGAGCTGATACAGATAGCAACAGGACACTATGATGCTTTAATCAATTGCATCAATCAGAAGCAAACATTACCAGGCAGCTACAGTAATATAAACAGACTGATGTACACGATTGTGCCAACATTTGATAAATTACACATAATACTGATAATCATGTGGTCAGAGGCAACCAATCAGAAGAGCACTATACTGCTTCAACGTACATAGACAGCAACGGGGCATCATCATGCTTTAATGAATTGCACCAATCAGGAGCAAGCATTCTCTGGTATCCATAGCAATGTAAACAGACTGGTCTACACGAGTGCACCAAAGACTCTGACAAATCACAAACGGCATGTATCATCATGTGGTCAGAGGTAGCCAATCGAAGCGCACTACACTGCTGCAACTGAGAGTGACGCACAATGAAGATGCGACGCTCAATGAGACCAATCAGGCATAAGCAGTAATCAGTATCCATGACGACCAATACATTTAAATACTTGCCAGAATCACTCTAAAACCGCCCCCGATGAAGCCTATCAGGTGAAACATATGTTGGGTATGTCTTAGCGTCACTCCCTGGTGCGCAGGCTAATCGGAGAGGTCGGATGCGTTACCTTGTCAGAGCGTTTTGGAGCCTTCACCGTGGGAAGCGCAGCGCTTTGACTTTGATCCTATTTAAGAATAATTTATGTACCTTGCATTACTAACAATATGAGTCTCTTGACTTAAAACTCCAATACTAGGAGTGTTTGGTCATTATTTGCCAAGTGTTTCACCATTACAGACCATCAGGTTCAGCAGTTTCTGCACCTGGCGGTCTGGTGACAAATTATATGTATTTAGGGGTGTGGACTAGGTGTATAGCTAAAATAGAAATCAGACCTCATTAGTCCACTTTTCACCAAATACCCCACAAATCAACACTGTATATAGGCATACAGAACCTTTACTCATTACTGAGCAAGCACTCCTACTCTATACTTCTTCATAGAGGAGGTTTCCTGGTACATATAGGATCAGGTATCTGATGTTCTGAGGATATATTGAAATAGCTATTACCCCATCTAATTCAATAGCATAGCTGTGGCACATAATAGGATTAAATAGCTTTTTCATTCCCAGTAATAGCGTTCAGATTCAGCACGCCGACGTCTCCTTACAATTTTAATTTATTTTAATTATTTTGGTTCACTGTTTACTTCACTACGTTTATATTTTAATTAATGTGTTAATAAAATTATTTTTTTTATTTAGATATTGGTGTTTCTTCAGTGCGACATAACAGGGAGATCTTTCCATTTCTGTCCACATTACCATTACTCCCAGTCAGCACCATCCCTACACCAGTTTTTGTAGTGAAAGTTCTGTGTTACTATGGAATATAAGTATACTATCCTCGGTGTGTTGCAGGGTACATATTTACCGCTAGGGGGTCCCCTCTTCTTGTGCTCACTTGTATCTACCCACAGTTTGATTGGAATGGGAGCCACCGGCCACACCAGTGACTACTTTCTTATTACTTAAAAATAAATAAAAACACAGTTGTAATTAAAAAGTCCCTGACACGATGACACAAGTGACACAAAGGTGAGTTTTCTTCTGGTGGAACTAAACACAAAGTGGGGTTGATGTACAGTACAGTAACAAGGTGTTGTAGCAGGAATGTGTTCCATTAGCAACCTGAGCGTATAACATGCCCTGGACTGATTTGGAAACTGGACTATAGAAAAAGCCTTGAGCTACAGTCTAATGAGGTAACAATGTTGGTTTGGGCATTAGCGTGTGTCTATAGTCCATTTACTTTTAACCACCATTATTTTAGTTATTGTGATCATTAAAGATTAATTTTAAACTCATCCAATCACTTCACAGCATAGCGAGTTAGAGTGATACAAATTGGGTTTCTTTTTCTTTATCATTGGCTTTGAATGCAAAGTAAGTTACTTACAGAAAAGGCTCCTGTGTGCTTCCTCCACCACTTTATTTCTTCATCTTCTTTCCCGGAAGTGGAGACACTGACTACATCCAGGTCACAGCTCTGTGTCCTACTGCGCATGCTCACACTAAGGGGATCATGGGAGTTGTAGTTTTTACACTTCAAAACATGTCACATACTGTGTAGATTAGAAACAAGACAGTAACATTTCCCAGGCACTGTGCTAGGGAAATATAGTTTCTTCTGCATGTAGATGTGTATACTCCTCCTTGTCCTTAATATATTTCAGTAAAGCTGCTTCAGTTCCTCCATTTTGGATATATATATGTAGCCTGGAGCTCCCGTGGCTTCTGGAGACCCCCCTCCCTTGTTGCAGCGCGGTCGCGGGTGCCGACGGACCTGACGGCTGCTTCCAAGGGTGGGGGCCGGAGCAGGGAGCAGCGCGTCTTCCCCTGCATGCGGCCGGTTGCCGAGGACGCGATCGGGCCATTGCTAAGGCCGCGGTCGCGTCGTTAGGGTCCCGGTGGCTAGCGAAGAGGGCGCCGCCATTGAGGAGAGACTCGCGCATGCGCAGTGATCTCGCTGGCGCAGGTAAGGCCCCAGAGCTAGGGAGAAGTCGCGCGAGCGTGAGGCTAGTCAGGGAAAGGTTGAGGCAGCCCCAGACAGCTTGCGCAGGCGCAGGACAGGAGATAGAAAGCCCACGAAGGCCTAGCCTACCAGGGAAGGCTCTGAGCAGGGACTACGAGTCCCATGAGCCTCTGCATGCCCACGTGATGCCAGGGAGCCAATAGGGCTTAAGATGTCCCTGCAGAGTGGATATATTTCGCGCACTGGGGACCACGTTAGTCAGAGCTAGGAGCAGCCCAGGGAAGGAGGTAGGGTACAGGAGTCAGGGACAGCACCCCCAGGGCCCGAGATAGCTTTTAGTACCACATGAGAGTGAGTGTTGCCAGGGACTGTCCTAGGTTAGGGACCCTGTCACTCAGGTTTGTCTGTTGGAGCTGGGGAGCTGTAGGGGAAGGAAGGGTGCCGTGAGTGAGTGAAGCTCCTGCACCACGTAAGGTCCCCCACATCCCAGGTAGGCCCCAACTCCCCACCAGGTTAGTGGGTAAGCGCTGAGGGACGGCCCAAGATAGAGACGCTGCCCTTAGTGCGTGAGTGTGCTGTCTTGTCAGGGTCACGGCTGGCAGTGCTGTGAGGCCTGACAAGAGGACAGAGTGTTAGCGTGCAGCACGTTTGCTGTACGCATCCAGTAGGTTGCAGCGCATAGCTGCCCCGTTAGTTAGTGTTAGGGAGATTCAGCACTGGGAAGAGTAAGGGGAGCGGAGTAGGCTATTAACCCCTTAGGTTCCAGAGAGGTCCTCACTCCCCAGTTTGTGGTGCTACAGGGACAGGCCCTAGGTTAGGGACCGTGTCATGTAGTGCCAGTGTTATATAGGGACTCAGCGGACGCTGAGGTTCCAGTGAAGAGGTTTGGGCTCAAGTCTGTGCCCAGAAAGAGACTATCTTCAGGGTGGGATCGCCCCTGCGGACCCCAAGCAAGGATTCACCGGACCGGATCAGACGGGATCCCAGAACGACAGAGCCTTTGTGAAGTTCCTTGCAGGCCCGAGTGTAGGAGCACTCGGCCGGTACTCTATAAGTGCACCAACTAACCTTAACATTCTCAACACACGTAGTGGCAGCGCTGACCACGGGACAAAGGGGTTGGGCTGTGGGCACCGCGTGGGGATGTTATAATATGGTGGTGTTATAAGTAGGATGTAATAGTATAATTTGTTCATTCAGTAAACCTGTTATCCATAATACTGGTGTATGTGGTTTCTGGGTGGGTTCCTATGTTAGGGTCATTCTACATTCACATAGAATCCTCCATAGGTGGAGGCGCTGAAACCGAGAACGTTCCAGAGGATTCACCCCATGTTCTACGCACCCACACTATATATGCGATTGGATGGGGTGGAATACCCGTTACATTTGGAGGCGCTGCTGAGAGACCACCTGGGGTGCCCTGTTCCATTTTTTTTCCAAATTGTCCCATTCCTATTTTTGTCACCATGTTTGTAAAGTCCGGACACAAGGTACTTGCCTGGGCTTTGAGGCAATATCTAGAACCTGGCCAGGTAGTGGCGGTAGGAGGCATTCCCGCAATTATACCCGCGGTCAAGGTCCGGGAGTATATGTGTAAAATTCCTGGGTGGCCGTACTCATGTGTCTTAGATGAAGAACAAGATCCACGTCCACATGGAAAACCATACTTTTTGTTGTAACCCACACTGCAGATATATGCCTGGCAGAGGCACCGTCCGCATTGTTTATGCCCGGGGCCCCGTCTGAGGGGTACCCCCTAGTCTACGCAGACCCAGCAAAATGGCATCTCCCACCAAATCAGGAGAGCGCACGTGCTGCAGACTGCCAACCTGCACAGAAAGATGTTGCAACAATCAGAGCCCCTCCCCTGTGATGTGAGTGACTCAGCGCAGAGCCAGAACCACTCCCTTGTAGAAAGTGCCCTTCCTTTAGATTCCACCAGGGGGAGCAAGCACTGTGATCTTCAACCATACGTTGATGCCGTAATAGACTCTTTGATGTATGAGGATGAGATAGACTGTCAGGGGATACACCCTAATGTGTATGTGCCCTGGCGAACGCCAGGAATGGAAGTCCTTGCACTAATGTGTCCCTGCCTGCAAGAAGCCTATAGCGAGGGAGCTACTTTGTGCCAGTTACCCTTAGACTTCAAGACAACCGAGGTGAATGGGGAACCGTGTATACAGTGCTTTAGCCCCACCTGTGACTGTTCTAGAGGTGCACTGGCGTGGGAGCCCAAATGTGATTGCTGCGGTGCAATTTTCTTGATGCCTATTGTACCCCAGCCTACAGAGCCCGCTAAGGAGCCTAGCGAACCATCGAAGGAGAAGAGCGCGACCGCAGTGGAGGTACCGGAGCATGCCAGCTTCGTACCCACAACCACTGGTTATATCGCAGAAGACCCCGGTGACTCCCTTGCAGAGGATCCTATCGTGATATCCTCCGAGGAAGAGGTTGAAGTTCCATCGGTGGCGATGCGCCTACCGGCGAACCACCCCAGCGGTGATGCAGAGGAGACAGGGGAATCACAGGGTAAGGTTCTATACCCCCATCTTCTTTTGGTGATTCCAGCGACCAACCGCTCGCGGTGATGCGCCTGCCGGCGGACCACTCTAGTGAAATCATCGAACCCACTATCTCGGCAGATACAGAGCCTGCTGTGGGCTCGTGTGCCCTAGAGGAGGTGTATCCAGATGTTGCGAATCCTGATAGGGGCCCGTGTGCCCTACAACGGCCAGTCCGGCCTACTCCAATGGTACCCTCGGTCCTAGGCTTGGGACCAGTACCTAACGAAGACAAGGGTGAGTCGACTGCCCCAGGGGTGTTGGGGGTGAGCCTCCAGGTGACCGCGGAGCACGATAGCTCCTTAAGTCTGGTCACCGGGGCGAATGGCTCCCCTCTGCATCGCGTCCTGGCGGAGGTGTCTCCCTTAGAAGGTAGCTGTCCAGTGGTGCGAGTGGACCAGTACCTGCCTGATCGTGTTCCAGATGAAAAGGAACCCATCGCAAGCCAGTGGAGTGGTGAGGAACCTCCTTATTCCCCACCGGCTAGTGATCTGAGTGTGAGCCTATGCGCTCCAACCCAAATGGTCCCAGGACTGGGATCCAACGCTCCCGAGGTTCCAGTAAGTAAGTGGACTGCCCCAGAAGTGCCGGGGGCAGGTCCCGAGACAGCCGAGGTGGGAACTGACAGCGTCCCCGAGGACCTGTTGGCCACCGTGAATCACCGCAGTGGTAAGGTACCTACCCTTTACCCCCTGCCAGGTGAAACAGAGACTTTGCTGAAAGAGACATGGCCCATTGCTCGCTTCCCAGTGGAAGCCTCGGCCGTATGTAGGGACAAGGACTGTGTAGCGAGGGATTTAGTGAAAATTGCCTCTATGGAGCCCAAGACGGAGCGCTCAGTTCACCATGTGGTGGACCGAGGGAAAGGTCCTGGCCTCCTGGCCTACCGCATCCATGCCGCGGATGGCTGGGTAAAGGCCTGGTTAAGAGACACTGTGCTATTCCTTCCACCAGGGGGAGGAAGTAGTGCGGAACCGGTGACTGTCACTCCATAGTGTGCTCTTCAAGAGATTTTTCTGGGGGAGGCTCACGGATGCAAAAGTGAGGTACCCCCACATGATCAGTTAGGGGCACCCCACAAATGGTCTCAGCTAGTCTCGGGTATATTATGTGAATTGCCCTGTACCCTGATGTTTAAAGACCATGTGATAAGTTGTATTTTCGGTGTAATGCATTTTGATTATATAACTTTTATGTCGAGTGATGTCGTTCCCCAAGCGGGGACGTTGGATTTTTCACCAGGGGGAGAGTGTATCCTGGAGCTCCCATGGCTCCTGGAGACCCACCTCCCTTGTTGCAGCGCGGTCGCGGGTGCCGACGGACCCGACGGCTGCTTCCAAGGGTGGGGGCCGGAGCAGGGAGCAGGGCGTCTTCCCCTACATGCGGCCGGTTGCCGGGGACGCGATCGGGCCATTGCTAAGGCCGCGGTTGCGTCGTTAGGGTCCCGGTGGCTAGTGAAGAGGGCGCCTCCATTGAGGAGAGACTCGCGCATGCGCAGTGATCACGCAGGCGCAGGTAAGGCCCCAGAGCTAGGGAGAAGTCGCGCGAGCGTGAGGCTAGTCAGGGAAAGGTTGAGGCAGCCCCAGACAGCTTGCGCAGGACAGGAGATAGAAAGCCCGCGAAGCCCTAGCCTACCAGGGAAGGCTCTGAGCAGAGACTACGAGTCCCATGAGCCTCTGCGTGCCACGTGATGCCAGGGAGCCAATACTGCTTAAGATGTCCCTGCAGAGTGGATACATTTCACGCGCTGGCGACCACATTAGTCAGAGATAGGAGCAGCCCAGGGAAGGAGGTAGGATACAGGAGTCAGGGACTCCCTGTACTAGGCCAGCACACCCAGGGCCCGAGATAGCTTTTAGTACCACATGAGAGTGAGTGTTGCCAGGGACTGCCCTAGGTTAGGGACCCTGTCACTCAGGTTTGTCCGTTGGAGCTGGGGAGCTGTAGGGGAAGGAAGGGTGCCGTGAGTGAGTGAAGCTCCTGCACCGCGTAAGGTCCCCCACATCCCATGTAGGCCCCAACTCCCCACCAGGTTAGTGGGTAAGCGCTGAGGGACGGCCCAAGATAGGGACGCTGCCCTCAGTGCGTGAGTGTGCTGTCTTGTCAGGGTCACGGCTGGCAGTGCTGTGAGGCCTGACAAGAGGGCAGAGTGTTAGCGTGCAGCACGTTTGCTGTACGCATCCAGTAGGTTGCAGCGCGTAGCTGCCCCGTTAGTTAGTGTTAGGGAGAGTCAGGACTGGGAAGAGTAAGGGGAGCGAAGTAGGCTATTAACCCCTTAGGTCCCAGAGAGGTCTTCACTCCCCAGTTTGTGGTGCTACAGGGACAGGCCCTAGGTTAGGGACTGTGTCATGTAGTGCCAGTGTTATATAGGGACTCAGCGGACGCTGCGGTTCCAATGAAGAGGTTTGGGCTCAAGTCTGTGTCACGGTAGCTTGTGACAGGTTGTAATTTACACCAAAACTATATATAAATATATATATACCTGGGTTTGAACTGGGACGAGACTTAAGATATAATAAAGTGATTTTATTCCTTGATAAAGGTGAACACAACAGATATGTACAGAGGCGGCACATTTTATTTGAGTGCGGCTAGCTCCGCAAGCCTGGGGATGCCCGAGGGAGCCCTGGTGTCCCACGATGTGGGGGACGGCGGAAGGGGGTTCCGGGGGACCCGGCGGACCCGGCAGCGGGAGAGAGAAAGCCCCGATCGGAGGGCGCTCCTCCGTGTCTTCGGCGCGCGCCCGGCTCCCTCTGGCGCGCGCCAGGTTACTGCTGCGGCCGAGAAAGGGCAAATGCTCGAATAAACTCGGCCGCAGCAGTACAAATAACAGGCAAAATATAGACACTTACTTAAAGATTATGGCAAGAAAGCCAGCAGGATTACAGACTGGCCACTTCTCCCATATTTCAGCTGACATCACAGCAAAACAGGCAGGACACATGCATGGCATTTCTTCACAGCAATCAAGATGGTATATCACAACAGGCCTGATGACATGCAGGCATGAAGATCATTTGCATGAAGAACAATGAAGAACCATGAAGAACTTTGCATGAACAACATTTGCATGAACAACATGAACAACTTGGATAAAAGGGTGACTTTGACTTATATATCATTTCAACCCTGGTATCCCAGTTTACGGTTCCGTGCCGTCTAGTAAAATCCGATTTGAAGCTTTTGAAGCTCGGTTTGGACTTCCAGGGTCAGTGTGAAAAGTCAAACTTTCTCTGGTTAATTCCTTTTGTCCGTTGGGCCAAGCATAAGCAATTAGCCACTTAGCCTTTGATGACCAGGCTTGTCATTCCTGTTCATTATCATAGCAGGGGGTTGCAGTTTCTCAGAACTCAACCAAAATTTCATATTTACTGCAAATCACCTCATAACTTGAGTTCAGTAATACATACAATCAGGTGAGATATATTAATACAATCCTTGACACCTGACGCTCGCAGAGAGACCCTACATTACAGTGTAATATGAAAATTAATAGAGATATTAATATCTGGCATTTAGCAGCAGGTACATATACAGTGTTTGGACTTCCAAAGATATGCTAAATCCCACGAATACAAATATGTAATTCTTATCCTTTTCAGCCAAGGACATCTCATAGTATTATTATATTTAATAAGGTCACCCATTCAGATATCCTGCTTGGGCAAGCTCCACCCTGGCCCCATAAATAAAACCTTTTGAAGTAGGCTTGTAGCTCCTCGCATAAACAATAGGTAATTACCTGTTGATCACTAGATGTCACACCTCTCTGTTGATATGCAAGCTTCCTCACGGGAAGTGTATATCAAACGTGAATAGACTCATATGAGGCACCATTTGGTTCCTCATGCATTACAAAGGCAGGCAGAGGTTATTAGCATTTGGGATGCGCATTGTAAAATTGCCCCAGTGAGGCACAAATATCAAAAATATATGTCCCCCATCTGCATCTGTCATGTGGGGTTCTAAAACCTTCTCTTCTCTAAGACACCAGCTAAGAATACCTTGCTGGCAGGCAAGACAGGTTAAAATATTCTCCCCCTTTCCCCTCATGCTCCAGACATCCCTGCCCTGCAGCTATTTCTCATAAGAGGCCACCCATACAAGGCAATCCACTTACACGCTGACACAGGCAGTTGCAGGCCCATGAGGCAAAGGGAATACACAGATAACGCATTAGTTAGCCCACTGGGCTTACACAGTTAACCCCTTAAGTCCCAGTGTGTGTGTTATGCAGACACTGATTAACCAGACATTACAATGGAACAGGGGAACAGGGGGAAATACATTTTCATGTTATAACAAGGGTTAAATCACATTTCTGGGCCTCAGCCCAGTTAACCCCTTGTCTCCCTGGTGAGGTTAGAGGGGGGCCCTTGGGGGGTAACCCCGTTAGTCCCGGGCCAAACCCTCACTACCGTCACAGTCTGTGCCCAGAGAGAGACTATCTTCAGGGTGGGATCGCCCCTGCGGACCCCAAGCAAGGATTCACCGGACCGGATCAGACGGGATCCCAGAACGACAGAGCCTTTGTCAAGTTCCTTGCAGGCCCGAGTGCAGGAGCACTCGTCCGGTACTCTATAAGTGCACCAACTAACCTTAACATTCTCAACACACGTAGTGGCAGCGCTGACCACGGGACAAAGGGGTTGGGCTGTGGGCACCGCGTGGGGATGTTATAATATGGTGGTGTTATAAGTATGATGTAATAGTATAATTTGTTCATTCAGTAAACCTGTTATCCATAATACTGGTGTATGTGGTTTCTGGGTGGGTTCCTATGTTAGGGTAATTCTACATTCACATAGAATCCTACATAGGTGGAGGCGCTGAAACCGAGAATGTTCCAGAGGATTCACCCCAGGCTTTCACTGGCGGGGGCTCAGCCCTCCTGTGAGCCTGCAGGTATACGCACCACACCTGGTAACACCGTATGTTCTACGCACCCACACTATATATGCAATTGGGTGGGGTGGAATACCCATTACATATATGTAACGGGTATTCCCCCACCCAAATCGCAGATAGAGTGTAGGTGCAGAGAACCTAATGTTACCAGGTGTGGTGCTTTACCTGTTAGGCTCACAGGAGGGCGGAGCTTCCGCCACGGGGAACTTGGGGCAAGTATAATATGAGCAACCTTGTACTCAGTGCAGCACCTCCACCTGCGATGGCTCCCACCAGAAGGGAAGTGGTTCCTCGCAGGACAATAAATATCACTCAGCACACAGTATGGAAAACAGCCAATACCTTTACTAGTGCAACAGTACTCATGCATAACAATCAACAGGTGTCCCTCCCTAGTGGAGACACTAACTACTGCATCTCGCAGGACACTACCCCCTTCACCAGGTGATCCCAACCTGTGTCTAATAACCCCACACAATATGTCTCCCACCCTTGAAGTGAGATAGATATGTGTGACTGCGCAGTCACTAGTCTCGTGTGAATCTAATAGTATCGTTGGTGCACTTGGTTAGGGTTACCTGCCGAGCACTCCAGTGCCCGGGCCTGCAAGGAGCTTCGCAAAGGATCCGATGGCGGATGAATACAGGAACTACCGTCCGGGGCGATCCCACCCAGATGGCTGCTGCAGCAACAGCGAAGGTCTGAGCCCAAACCTCTGGACGAACGTGCCGTGTCCGCTGGGTCCCTAACTGGCTCTGAATAGTAAGGGGCAGGGTCCCTAACCTGGGGCCTGTCCCTGACACAACTCAACTACTGGGTGGCTCAGGGCTATCTGGGGCCTCGGGGGCTGCTGGCCTAGTGCAGGGAGTCTGTAACAGGGTAAATAAAAGCCACCAGCTATATGCCTGGCAGACCTATGTTTAGTCTGCAGTGCAGCAGTGACTAGGTTAACTTCAGCTGGGAACCTCAGGACAATTAGTTGGATCCCAGCTGCCTAATCAAGGTGTGTTAAAAACCCCAGGCTGTAGACACATGCGGCCTAGCTGTTCAGGAGAGAGGAGATTACAGATAGAAGGTCTGTCTATTGTATGCTATCTGAATCAGGAAAATACCCTGAAACTCTGGAGAGAGAACAGCTTGATACAAGGTCTGTTAGCAAAGTACATGGTTTATGAACTGTCTGTCTCCTGCATAGAAAAAGTAGCTGCTTTATTTTTTTCTCTGTCTGCTAAAGAGAAACTGTTTTGTCTGCTGAAGAAAAAGACATTTTTCTTTTGTTTGCTGATGAAAAGCTATTTTTGTTTTGTGTGCTGTATAATTTAAGGCTAAATAAATAAGCCTTATCCAAAGAACCTGCGTGTGTAGTTGCATTTACCCTGCAACAGAGTCACTGACTCCTGCACCCTACCTCCTTCCCCTGGCTGCTCCTGGCGCTGACTCAACTCTCTCCTCAAAACCCTGCCAAATGTATCTATTTTCCCTGCAGGGCAATCCTCCAGCCCTATTGGCTACTCGGGGGCACCTGGTGCCTTTCCCCCTTAGCCTCCTGGAAATTGTAGTCCCGTGGAGGCTAGTTCTATATTGGGGCCGCGTGCGCGATTCTCCTGCGTATGCGCAACTCCCTAAGGGCCGCCGCAACTCCCTAGCCTGATCCGCGCATGCGCGCACACCCACAATGGCAGCCCCCGCGAGCCGGGTAGGCCGCCGAGCCTCCTAAGGCTCGCAACACTCCCTGCTCCGGCCCCCACCTTTGGAAACAGCCGGCGGGTCCGTCGCTGGCTCTGGCGGCACCCGCAACCGTGCTGATCCAAAGGAGGGGGGTCTCTGGGAGCCGCAGGGCACTGGGGCTACACTCTCCCCCTGGTGATAACCGAGGCCAGCTGAGTGTTAGCTGCTTGCTGAGACCATTTGTGGGGTGCCCCTAACTGATCATGTGGGGGTACTTCACTTTAACTTTTGTGAGCCTCCGCCGGGATAATCTCTTGGAGATCATGCTCTGGGTTAACAGTCACTGGGTCCTTACTACTTCCTCCCCCTGGTGGAAGGAAAAGTACAATGTCTCTTGGCCAGACCTGTACCTAGCCATCCGCATCACATATGCGGTTTACAGGGAGGCCCTAACCTTTTCCTCTGTCCACCACATGATGAATAAAGCGCTCCATTTTGAGCATGGAGAAGGCAATTGTTACCAGAGTGGCCACAGCACAGTCTTTTTTGGCTCCATCAGTCACTTCTGGGTCAGTCCACTCAATTTCTGGGAGCTCGGGAGCATTGGATCCCAGTCCTGGGACCATTTGGGTTGGAGCGCACGGGCTCACACTCAGGTCAGGAGCCTTAGTTAGTGCCTTTTCCACGGCCGCCTCCATCGGAGCCTGTGGGGAGTAAGGAGGTTCCTCACGACTCCGCTGGCTTGCGATGGGTTCCTCTTCCTCCAATCCCATCTCCGGATGTCCCTCCGACACACTGGGAGTCGCCCTGGCCGGGGAACTCTGCCACGGCTCTGGCCGCACCAGTGCTTGCTGCCGAGGGATATCGATGCGCAGCGGGTCCATAGCAGGGTCCGTCGCTAATGCTTCAGCTTCACGTGTGTGGTCTGCCGGCTGGCGCATCACCATGGCTGGTTGGCTGCTGTCTTTTCTCTTCACCTGGACGATAGGCGGTGGGTACTCTTCCACTCGCACCACTGAACAGCGGTCTTCAAAGGGGGACACCTCCGCCAGGACGCGATGCCGAGTGGAGCCAATCACCCTGGTGGCCAGACTTAAGAAGCTACCGTGCTCCGCGGTCACCTGGAAGCTCACACCCAACACCCCTGGGGCAGTCAACTCACCCTTGTCGTCGTTAGGTACTGATCCCAAGCCTAGGACCGACGGTACCATCATCTTAGGCCGGACTGGCCGTAGTAGGGCACACGGGCCCACAGCAGATGAGGCAAATGGCTCTTTGTCCTCAGCTTCACTTGCCATCGGTGGTTCCATCTGTGGTTCCAGCATTAGAACCGAATCTGGAACCGCGGTTAGGGCACACGGGCCCTCTGTAGCTGAGGTAGGCTGGTTAGCCGCATCTTCCTCTGCGGGTTCCGTAGCACACAGCAGCACTGGTTTTAGGAACTGTGCCTCGCAGCAGGCACACTTGGGTCCCCAGCTCAATTCACCATCTTGAAAATCACACTTGGGGCATAGGCACCTGAAGTACCTTTTTCCTTCGACGTTCACTACCTGAACCCCTCGTGGTCGCTGATAGGGATCAAAGTTCATACCACTGGAGAGTTTAAGGTCTTTCTGTAAGCACGGGCACAAAAGCAATGTTACATACAGTCCCTCTGCTGGCCAAACAACATACAACTGCGGATGTGATTCACGGCATCCTGTACTTTCCTTAGTGGAGACAGCAGTTACTGGTTGAGGCTCACTGTGCTTGCTCCCCCTAGTGGAATCTAAAGGAGGGGCGGCACACTCTTTCAAGGATTGTTTCTGGCTCTGCACTGAGTCACTCACATTGCGGGGGCGGGGCTCTGGTTTTCGCGCCCAACCCGGACAATACTCTGCAACAATTTCTTGCACTGTCCTGGTGCTCGCCCGACTTGGCGGGAGCCGCCATCTTAGGTGTGACTCACTGCTTGAAGGAGCCTCCATTTTAATCACAGTCTCATCAATTACACTGTGACTCTCTGCATAGATTGGGGGGTAGCCTTCTGGTTTTCCTGGCATTTCAGGGTAGATAACAGGACACCATACTTTAGTGAGGGTTCCATGGAGCAATATTTTGGATGGACCTCCTTCTCTTATTAAATCTTGTTCGGCCCTCACAAACACTGAGCACCACACTCCGTCGGCATCTACGCAGCGGCCTAAGACTTTTGCACCCCATAAACCTGGGTACTGACCCAATATTAAGCAAATATCACAGGAGGGAGTGTCAGCAGGAACTCGCCCTACCGCAAGGATTTGTGAGGACGGGACTTGCCCCTTTAATGCCCATTCGTACACTTCTTGGCAGGATGGCAATGGTAATGAGAACAACATAATTTACTGAGGACGGGGACCCCAGGTCTGGATCTCAGCAGCGCCTCCAAATGTAACGGGTATTCCCCCACCCAATCGCAGATAGAGTGTAGGTGCGGAGAACCTAATGTTACCAGGTGTGGTGCTTTACCTGCTAGGCTGACAGGAGGGCTGAGCTTCTGCCACAGGGAACCTGAGGCAAGTATAATATGAGTAACCTCGTACTCTGTGCAGAGCCTCCACCTGCGATGGCTCCCACCAGAGGGGGAGTGGTTCCTCGCAGGACTATTTATATCACTCAGCACACAGTATGGAAAACAGCCAATAGCTTTACTAGTGCAACAGTACTCATGCATAACAATCAACAGGTGTCCCTCCCTAGTGGAGACACTAACTACTGCGTCTCGCAGGACGCTACCCCCATCACCAGGTGATCCCACCCCGTGTCCAATAACCCCACACAATATGTCTCCCACCCTTCAAGTGAGATAGATATGTGTGACTGCACAGTCACTGGTCTCGTGTGAATCTAATAGTATCGTTGGTGCACTTGGTGAGGGTTACCTGCCGAGCACTCCAGTGCCCGGGCCTGCAAGGAGCTTCGCAAAGGATCCGATGGCTGATGAATACAGGAACTACCGTCCGGGGCGATCCCACCAGGATGGCTGCTGCAGTAACAGCGAAGGTCTGAGCCCAAACATCTGGACGAACGCACCACGTCCGCTGGGTCCCTAACTGGCTCTGAATAGTAAGGGGCAGGGTCCCTAACCTGGGGCCTGTCCCTGACACAACTCAACTACTGGGTGGTTCAGGGCTATCTGGGGCCTCGGGGGCAGCTGGCCTAGTGCAGGGAGTCACTGACTCCTGCACCCTACCTCCTTTCCCTGGCTGCTCCTGGTGCTGACACAACTCTCTCCTCAAAACCCAGCCAAATGTATCTATTTTCCCTGCAGGGCAATCCTCCAGCCCTATTGGCTACTCGGGGGCACCTGGTGCCTTTCCCCCTTAGCCTCCTGGGAATTGTAGTCCCGTTGAGGCTAGTTCTATATTGGGACCGCGTGTGCGATTCTCCTGCGCATGCGCAACTCCCTAAGGGCCACCGCAACTCCCTAGCCTGATCCGCGCATGCACAATCATGCCACATGCGCGTGCAACCACAATGGCAGCCCCCGCTAGCCGGGTACGCCGCCGAGCCTCCTGAGGCTCGCAACACTCCCTGTTCTGGCCCCGACCTTTGGAAACAGCCGGCGGGTCCGTCGCTGGCTATGGCAGCACCCGAGACCGCGCTGATCCAAAGGAGGGGGGTCTCTGGGAGCCAGAGGGCACCGGTGCTACATATATATTTGTAGCCCTCTTTCCTTCTGAATAGATGGGTCTACTGATGCTACAGTAGCTTTACCTGCTGGCTCACAGAGATCTGAGCCTCACTACTGGGAGCCTGGGGCAACAATATATATTAACTGGCAGCGCCTCCCCTTTCCCAGGATCCTCAATATGTGAGATTCCCCTGAACAAGAACAACAACAGCTCGCATATATGTATAACGTAATACTTTACTGTATAGCATATATATGCACACATATATATAACCTTGAGATACCAGTGGCCCCTGCCACACGTCATTGTGCAATAGTGTCCTCCCATCACCGTGTATATTCCACACCGTGTCCAGCGTAACCGACCAGTCCCTTGGTCACTTAACCTCCCAAGTGTCCCCAAGAAACCCACCCCCAAGGCGGGATCAGTGCCTGTAGGTACCGGTATGTTGGTGCACTTGTGGAAATACATGCTGGGTGCTCCAGCACCCGGTCGCTGACACTTCAAAAACGATCCGCCGATCCAGTGCAGTCTCTCACGATGACTTCCCACTGCAGGGGATGTCTCCACGTGCTTTGACTCCGCAGAGTAGTCTAAGCCCAGACTAAGAATGACAGGTTCCTCACTGTAGCACTGTGTTCCTGACTCACACACTCTAAAAGGGAAAAGTCGCTACATAAAGGTCCGGTCCCTACATAAAGGGCCGGTCCCTACAGCAACACAAGCTGAAGGTGACTTAGGGCACTAACTAGGGCCTAAGGGGGTACACTGGCCTAGTGCAGTGGGTCACTGACCCCTGCACGCGCACACACACCACCTTCCCCCTCTAGCTCCCAATCTTCTCTGCCTCGCGTGCTGCAAACCCTGCTTCCTACTTCCCTTAAGCCCTATTGGCAGTCTGACCCCATGTGACCCTGCTGAGGCTCATGGGAATTGTAGTCCCAGCTCATTGCCTTCACCTAATTGGTGTCATCTCACGCGTTTCCAAACTGCGCGTCCGCGAACCATCTGAAGAGGGGCCGCCGCATCTCTCATGCTACTGCGCACGCACGAACCACGCGCGACATGGTGGCCCTTGAGATAGTTTTCACCGGGATCCCCTCGTGATGCGCCTGCAGCTCCCCGACACCCAGCTGAAGCACGGAGGTAAGGAAAAACACAGAGCACCTGGCTACATCTTGTAAGCAAGGTCAGTCGGCACTCACTTAGCAGAGATATATAGGTGTCACGGTTGTGCTCACCACGAACCGGGACTGGACCGCGGGGCTGAGGTGGGGTTATATAATCACCAACCTTAGTCCGCGGAGACTGATCCGTAGTGCGCAGTTCATAGTCGTACATAGCAGGGTCAGGATTGGAGAAGGCAGCACCGTCATTATTCAAGCAGGAGTTCGGCAACAGGTAGACAGGTGTTCCCCGCTTCAGTTTAGGAGCGTGAGTGCAGGAGTGGCCTCTGTGCGAGGAGCGGCCTCGGCCCATGATGCCAGTCTCAGCAGGGGGAGACAGTAGGCTGGCCGAAGTACACCGCAGGTCAGCGTCGGGAAAACCAACGCTTCAGGACCGATGACCCAAGCAGGCCTGTGCGTGGAGCAATGCAGCAAGCCTCAGGATACTCAGGAAGTAGGCCTCTGCATAGAAGCAGGCCTCAGGATACTCAGGAAGGGAGACAAGCCTAGGGCTCGTGGCAGAACACGTAACGTCCAGGGAAGGAATTATGCTCGGCACTGATTCAGTGCCAAAGCCCAGCATATAAAGGGCGGAGATCCAATCACAGGAGGAGGGAAGTGTGAGTATTCCTCCAATGATGGAGCACAGGGCAGAAGCTGCAATGAGAAGCAGCACATGTGCCATTGATTGCCAGAGAAAGCCTTTGTAACTGCAGAGGTCTGCAAGGCTAGAAACAAAGCCAAGAGCGGATTCCTTACAGTACCCCCTTCCCCCCCCCTTCAGGTGAGACCTCCATACGAACAGGAAAATTCACAGATCTGGGGGACATGGAGTTGTTCCTAAACTTCCTTAGGCGAGAGGTGGCATTGAAAGCCCGCGTTTGCTGGGATTCCTTACAATACCCCCACCTCTGGGTGAGAAGCCTGGGTGGACAGGACCATTCATAGGTCTGGGAGACATCGAGTTGTTCCTGAAGTGTCTCCGGCAAGAATTAGGTCCAAAATCCAGGTGTATATTGGTGAGTGCCACAAAGGAGAGCGGTGGCACTGCGGTTCTCGATACATGGGCAATCGGACCAGGAAACTTGGAAATCCAAAGCCAAGAAAGGGCAGGGGACTCTGGAATAGGGACATCAGAAGGGCAGCAGCCACGTGTCTGGTGCATAGTAATAGTCCAAGAGTACAGACACAGGCCACTGATTGGCGGACATGAATGACATTGAGGACTGCAGGGCAAACAATGGCTTTGGCGGAATCAGCACGTAAGAACTTGCGAGAGTCTTTAGCTCCCAAGGAATTCCGGGTGGTGGTTAGCGAGGTTTAGGGCGGGAGGGTTCACTGCAAGATATTGAAGCAGTAGTCTTGCTACGAACCAGGCTTGTAATCCCAAGTAACTCGAGAGCAACCGGTAGCAGTGATGACGTAATTCTTGGTTGTGGTACAGGCAGTAGAAGAAGGATCCACCTCCTTTGGCATCTGATATTTGGGGAGAATCAAATCCGAAGTTATGGCCTTGGCGAAGGGCATAGTAAACAGCAAGGAGACAGTAAGGGACTGCATGTCCATACCCATAGTGGGGCCATCAGGAACAGGGACGGATGCTTCAGGTAAAGTGACGAGGTCCAGTGTGGGTGTCTTCGTCTTAGAGAGAGACCAAATGTAATCCAGAAAGGGCACTTTAGACACCGCACAGAAACCTGCGAGTAAAGACTCTGTTTGAAGGTAAGAAAACAGATCTTATCCAATAAAGCAGGAAGCCAGGTAAGCGGTGCAACAGCCTTAGAAATAGAAGTCACGAGGTTAAAGCTGGGTACCTCCAACAGAGAGAAAGCAACCAGAGAACATGAACTTGAGTTAGCCATGGAGAACCCAGGTAAGAGGGTCTTGCATGATACTGTGGGAGAAGCAATGCGGAATATGCCTGTTTTAAACATAGGGTCCTTAACAGCGGTAGCTCCAGGCACCCTCCTGAGAGGTAACCCTAGTTTAGCGACAGGACAGTCAATAGTAAGTACCCCAAGTGTTGTGGAAAATACAGTAAAATATAAGCCCATCTTGTACACAGGAGTTTTCAAAAAAGGGGACGCAGCGGGTATTGCCGAATGTTCCAAGTGCGATACCCCTGAGTTCGTGGTAGCAGAGATGCAGTCAGTAGCGGATGCCCCGAATACTGTGGGCAAGTCAACGTGAAACAGTATTATTAGCGAAGTGGACATCCCAGACTTTAGGGCAAAGCGTGGAGTTACAGGGGGCTTAGAAAAAAGAAGAAGCTATTCTCAGACGTGAGGAGCTTTAAGTCATCTTTAATCATCCCGGAGGCTGTGGCATGATCCGTGATAGAAACTGGGGTAGACTTTCCAATAGAAACAAGGGACATCTTGCTTGTCACTGAAGTGGGTGATTGAGAACCAGCAGGAACTGAACTAACTACGAATAAGATCAGAGAACATTGTGCTTGTTTCTGAATTGGGTCCCTGAGAATCCCAAGTGGGAGCATCAGACTCGATGGGAGACTCAGCGACAGGGGTCTTGGAATCAATTAAAGGAATTGCAGGTACTGCTGCGGCTCATTTTATTCTAACACATCGACGGTTTTTCCCTGGCTTTTTCCTGGAATGCGACGCACTTCACCGGGAGCATGCCGCATTCATTTTGTGTTCTCAGCCGCGGGTCATGCGTGGGTCATGCGCTGTTGATGCGTTTATTGAGAATGGTTCGGATTTAATAGGTTTCAATTCTTCGCGTGTCCGCCAGATGGCAGATATTCATGAATTGTAATGCGCATGCGCTTCAGTAATGTGTCGACTTGCAGGTGTTTCGTTTAAAAAAGATACCACAGTGTGCTATTGTAAATTGGCCTTGAGACTGAAGGAAGAGGTTGCAAAAATGTATCAATTTAGGCTTTTCATATTAAGAAAGACAAAGACCAGTTTCTGTTACAGTATTCTCCAGAGAGCCATCGCCATGAGTGTTCAAGTGCAGCCCGTTTTCCAAAAACCCGACAGAAGTTACGCGTATTTGATATAGGCTGCGATTAATGCAACAGATGATAAGATGGCAACAGTTGTTCAAATTTATCAGTATTTTATCGAAAACTATGACATTTACAAATTTTCGCCAGCTCCTCATACGTGGAAGCGTGCAATAAGGAAAAGGTTATGTAGCGATCCCTGTTTTTATCGTATTGAGCCACAATTTGTTGGAGGGTATTGGTGTGTATCACCGGCTTTTTCTTGTATCTATGATCATGCAAAAGGCGAAAGGTCGTGTTAAAACCAACTAAGAAATGACAGTCGCTCCCAAGCAATGCACCAGCTTCCAATAACGGTCCCACCGTCAGTGACAACCCTTGCTGTCTATATACCTTTACTAGTGCAACAGTACTCATGCATAACAATCAACAGGTGTCCCTCCCTAGTGGAGACACTAACTACTGCATCTCGCAGGACACTACCCCCTTCACCAGGTGATCCCAACCTGTGTCTAATAACCCCACACAATATGTCTCCCACCCTTGAAGTGAGATAGATATGTGTGACTGCGCAGTCACTAGTCTCGTGTGAATCTAATAGTATCGTTGGTGCACTTGGTTAGGGTTACCTGCCGAGCACTCCAGTGCCCGGGCCTGCAAGGAGCTTCGCAAAGGATCCGATGGCGGAATACAGGAACTACCGTCCGGGGCGATCCCACCCAGATGGCTGCTGCAGCAACAGCGAAGGTCTGAGCCCAAACCTCTGGACGAACGTGCCGTGTCCGCTGGGTCCCTAACTGGCTCTGAATAGAAAGGGGCAGGGTCCCTAACCTGGGGCCTGTCCCTGACACAACTCAACTACTGGGTGGCTCAGGGCTATCTGGGGCCTCGGGGGCTGCTGGCCTAGTGCAGGGAGTCTGTAACAGGGTAAATAAAAGCCACCAGCTATATGCCTGGCAGACCTAGGTTTAGTCTGCAGTGCAGCAGTGACTAGGTTAACTTCAGCTGGGAACCTCAGGACAATTAGTTGGATCCCAGCTGCCTAATCAAGGTGTGTTAAAAACCCCAGGCTGTAGACACATGCGGCCTAGCTGTTCAGGAGAGAGGAGATTACAGATAGAAGGTCTGTCTATTGTATGCTATCTGAATCAGGAAAATACCCTGAAACTCTGGAGAGAGAACAGCTTGATACAAGGTCTGTTAGCAAAGTACATGGTTTATGAACTGTCTGTCTCCTGCATAGAAAAAGTAGCTGCTTTATTTTTTTCTCTGTCTGCTAAAGAGAAACTGTTTTGTCTGCTGAAGAAAAAGACATTTTTCTTTTGTTTGCTGATGAAAAGCTATTTTTGTTTTGTGTGCTGTATAATTTAAGGCTAAATAAATAAGCCTTATCCAAAGAACCTGCGTGTGTAGTTGCATTTACCCTGCAACAGAGTCACTGACTCCTGCACCCTACCTCCTTCCCCTGGCTGCTCCTGGCGCTGACTCAACTCTCTCCTCAAAACCCTGCCAAATGTATCTATTTTCCCTGCAGGGCAATCCTCCAGCCCTATTGGCTACTCGGGGGCACCTGGTGCCTTTCCCCCTTAGCCTCCTGGAAATTGTAGTCCCGTGGAGGCTAGTTCTATATTGGGGCCGCGTGCGCGATTCTCCTGCGTATGCGCAACTCCCTAAGGGCCGCCGCAACTCCCTAGCCTGATCCGCGCATGCGCGCACACCCACAATGGCAGCCCCCGCGAGCCGGGTAGGCCGCCGAGCCTCCTAAGGCTCGCAACACTCCCTGCTCCGGCCCCCACCTTTGGAAACAGCCGGCGGGTCCGTCGCTGGCTCTGGCGGCACCCGCAACCGTGCTGATCCAAAGGAGGGGGGTCTCTGGGAGCCGCAGGGCACTGGGGCTACACTCTCCCCCTGGTGAAAAATCCAATGTCCCCGCTTGGGGAACGACGTCACTCAGCATAAGTTTATACAATAAAAATGCAGGGCATGATATGCAAAACTTATCACACTTGACTCTAAACAATAGGGTACAGTTCAGTTCACATAAGATAACCGAGGCCAGCTGAGTGTTAGCTGCTTGCTGAGACCATTTGTGGGGTGCCCCTAACTGATCATGTGGGGGTACTTCACTTTAACTTTTGTGAGCCTCCGCCGGGATAATCTCTTGGAGATCATGCTCTGGGTTAACAGTCACTGGGTCCTTACTACTTCCTCCCCCTGGTGGAAGGAATAGTACAATGTCTCTTGGCCAGACCTGAACCTAGCCATCCGCATCACATATGCGGTTTACAGGGAGGCCCTAACCTTTTCCTCTGTCCACCACATGATGAATAAAGCGCTCCATGTTGAGCATGGAGAAGGCAATTGTTACCAGAGTGGCCACAGCACAGTCTTTTTTGGCTCCATCAGTCACTTCTGGGTCAGTCCACTCAATTTCTGGGAGCTCGGGAGCATTGGATCCCAGTCCTGGGACCATTTGGGTTGGAGCGCACGGGCTCACACTCAGGTCAGGAGCCTTAGTTAGTGCCTTTTCCACGGCCGCCTCCATCGGAGCCTGTGGGGAGTAAGGAGGTTCCTCACGACTCCGCTGGCTTGCGATGGGTTCCTCTTCCTCCAATCCCATCTCCGGATGTCCCTCCGACACACTGGGAGTCGCCCTGGCCGGGGAACTCTGCCACGGCTCTGGCCGCACCAGTGCTTGCTGCCGAGGGATATCGATGCGCAGCGGGTCCATAGCAGGGTCCGTCGCTAATGCTTCAGCTTCACGTGTGTGGTCTGCCGGCTGGCGCATCACCATGGCTGGTTGGCTGCTGTCTTTTCTCTTCACCTGGACGATAGGCGGTGGGTACTCGTCCACTCGCACCACTGAACAGCGGTCTTCAAAGGGGGACACCTCCGCCAGGACGCGATGCCGAGTGGAGCCAATCACCCTGGTGGCCAGACTTAAGAAGCTACCGTGCTCCGCGGTCACCTGGAAGCTCACACCCAACACCCCTGGGGCAGTCAACTCACCCTTGTCGTCGTTAGGTACTGATCCCAAGCCTAGGACCGACGGTACCATCATCTTAGGCCGGACTGGCCGTGGTAGGGCACACGGGCCCACAGCAGATGAGGCAAATGGCTCTTTGTCCTCAGCTTCACTTGCCATCGGTGGTTCCATCTGTGGTTCCAGCATTAGAACCGAATCTGGAACCGCGGTTAGGGCACACGGGCCCTCTGTAGCTGAGGTAGGCTGGTTAGCCGCATCTTCCTCTGCGGGTTCCGTAGCACACAGCAGCACTGGTTTTAGGAACTGTGCCTCGCAGCAGGCACACTTGGGTCCCCAGCTCAATTCACCATCTTGAAAATCACACTTGGGGCATAGGCACCTGAAGTACCTTTTTCCTTCGACGTTCACTACCTGAACCCCTCGTGGTCGCTGATAGGGATCAAAGTTCATACCACTGGAGAGTTTAAGGTCTTTCTGTAAGCACGGGCACAAAAGCAATGTTACATACAGTCCCTCTGCTGGCCAAACAACATACAACTGCGGATGTGATTCACGGCATCCTGTACTTTCCTTAGTGGAGACAGCAGTTACTGGTTGAGGCTCACTGTGCTTGCTCCCCCTAGTGGAATCTAAAGGAGGGGCGGCACACTCTTTCAAGGATTGTTTCTGGCTCTGCACTGAGTCACTCACATTGCGGGGGCGGGGCTCTGGTTTTCGCGCCCAACCCGGACAATACTCTGCAACAATTTCTTGCACTGTCCTGGTGCTCGCCCGACTTGGCGGGAGCCGCCATCTTAGGTGTGACTCACTGCTTGAAGGAGCCTCCATTTTAATCACAGTCTCATCAATTACACTGTGACTCTCTGCATAGATTGGGGGGTAGCCTTCTGGTTTTCCTGGCATTTCAGGGTAGATAACAGGACACCATACTTTAGTGAGGGTTCCATGGAGCAATATTTTGGATGGACCTCCTTCTCTTATTAAATCTTGTTCGGCCCTCACAAACACTGAGCACCACACTCCGTCGGCATCTACGCAGCGGCCTAAGACTTTTGCACCCCATAAACCTGGGTACTGACCCAATATTAAGCAAATATCACAGGAGGGAGTGTCAGCAGGAACTCGCCCTACCGCAAGGATTTGTGAGGACGGGACTTGCCCCTTTAATGCCCATTCGTACACTTCTTGGCAGGATGGCAATGGTAATGAGAACAACATAATTTACTGAGGACGGGGACCCCAGGTCTGGATCTCAGCAGCGCCTCCAAATGTAACGGGTATTCCCCCACCCAATCGCAGATAGAGTGTAGGTGCGGAGAACCTAATGTTACCAGGTGTGGTGCTTTACCTGCTAGGCTGACAGGAGGGCTGAGCTTCTGCCACAGGGAACCTGAGGCAAGTATAATATGAGTAACCTCGTACTCTGTGCAGAGCCTCCACCTGCGATGGCTCCCACCAGAGGGGGAGTGGTTCCTCGCAGGACTATTTATATCACTCAGCACACAGTATGGAAAACAGCCAATAGCTTTACTAGTGCAACAGTACTCATGCATAACAATCAACAGGTGTCCCTCCCTAGTGGAGACACTAACTACTGCGTCTCGCAGGACGCTACCCCCATCACCAGGTGATCCCACCCCGTGTCCAATAACCCCACACAATATGTCTCCCACCCTTCAAGTGAGATAGATATGTGTGACTGCACAGTCACTGGTCTCGTGTGAATCTAATAGTATCGTTGGTGCACTTGGTGAGGGTTACCTGCCGAGCACTCCAGTGCCCGGGCCTGCAAGGAGCTTCGCAAAGGATCCGATGGCTGATGAATACAGGAACTACCGTCCGGGGCGATCCCACCAGGATGGCTGCTGCAGTAACAGCGAAGGTCTGAGCCCAAACATCTGGACGAACGCACCACGTCCGCTGGGTCCCTAACTGGCTCTGAATAGTAAGGGGCAGGGTCCCTAACCTGGGGCCTGTCCCTGACACAACTCAACTACTGGGTGGTTCAGGGCTATCTGGGGCCTCGGGGGCAGCTGGCCTAGTGCAGGGAGTCACTGACTCCTGCACCCTACCTCCTTTCCCTGGCTGCTCGTGGTGCTGACACAACTCTCTCCTCAAAACCCAGCCAAATGTATCTATTTTCCCTGCAGGGCAATCCTCCAGCCCTATTGGCTACTCGGGGGCACCTGGTGCCTTTCCCCCTTAGCCTCCTGGGAATTGTAGTCCCGTTGAGGCTAGTTCTATATTGGGACCGCGTGTGCGATTCTCCTGCGCATGCGCAACTCCCTAAGGGCCACCGCAACTCCCTAGCCTGATCCGCGCATGCACAATCATGCCACATGCGCGTGCAACCACAATGGCAGCCCCCGCTAGCCGGGTACGCCGCCGAGCCTCCTGAGGCTCGCAACACTCCCTGTTCTGGCCCCGACCTTTGGAAACAGCCGGCGGGTCCGTCGCTGGCTATGGCAGCACCCGAGACCGCGCTGATCCAAAGGAGGGGGGTCTCTGGGAGCCAGAGGGCACCGGTGCTACATATATATTTGTAGCCCTCTTTCCTTCTGAATAGATGGGTCTACTGATGCTACAGTAGCTTTACCTGCTGGCTCACAGAGATCTGAGCCTCACTACTGGGAGCCTGGGGCAACAATATATATTAACTGGCAGCGCCTCCCCTTTCCCAGGATCCTCAATATGTGAGATTCCCCTGAACAAGAACAACAACAGCTCGCATATATGTATAACGTAATACTTTACTGTATAGCATATATATGCACACATATATATAACCTTGAGATACCAGTGGCCCCTGCCACACGTCATTGTGCAATAGTGTCCTCCCATCACCGTGTATATTCCACACCGTGTCCAGCGTAACCGACCAGTCCCTTGGTCACTTCACCTCCCAAGTGTCCCCAAGAAACCCACCCCCAAGGCGGGATCAGTGCCTGTAGGTACCGGTATGTTGGTGCACTTGTGGAAATACATGCTGGGTGCTCCAGCACCCGGTCGCTGACACTTCAAAAACGATCCGCTGATCCAGTGCAGTCTCTCACGATGACTTCCCACTGCAGGGGATGTCTCCACGTGCTTTGACTCCGCAGAGTAGTCTAAGCCCAGACTAAGAATGACAGGTTCCTCACTGTAGCACTGTGTTCCTGACTCACACACTCTAAAAGGGAAAAGTCGCTACATAAAGGTCCGGTCCCTACATAAAGGGCCGGTCCCTACAGCAACACAAGCTGAAGGTGACTTAGGGCACTAACTAGGGCCTAAGGGGGTACACTGGCCTAGTGCAGTGGGTCACTGACCCCTGCACGCGCACACACACCACCTTCCCCCTCTAGCTCCCAATCTTCTCTGCCTCGCGTGCTGCAAACCCTGCTTCCTACTTCCCTTAAGCCCTATTGGCAGTCTGACCCCATGTGACCCTGCTGAGGCTCATGGGAATTGTAGTCCCAGCTCATTGCCTTCACCTAATTGGTGTCATCTCACGCGTTTCCAAACTGCGCGTCCGCGAACCATCTGAAGAGGGGCCGCCGCATCTCTCATGCTACTGCGCACGCACGAACCACGCGCGACATGGTGGCCCTTGAGATAGTTTTCACCGGGATCCCCTCGTGATGCGCCTGCAGCTCCCCGACACCCAGCTGAAGCACGGAGGTAAGGAAAAACACAGAGCACCTGGCTACATCTTGTAAGCAAGGTCAGTCGGCACTCACTTAGCAGAGATATATAGGTGTCACGGTTGTGCTCACCACGAACCGGGACTGGACCGCGGGGCTGAGGTGGGGTTATATAATCACCAACCTTAGTCCGCGGAGACTGATCCGTAGTGCGCAGTTCATAGTCGTACATAGCAGGGTCAGGATTGGAGAAGGCAGCACCGTCATTATTCAAGCAGGAGTTCGGCAACAGGTAGACAGGTGTTCCCCGCTTCAGTTTAGGAGCGTGAGTGCAGGAGTGGCCTCTGTGCGAGGAGCGGCCTCGGCCCATGATGCCAGTCTCAGCAGGGGGAGACAGTAGGCTGGCCGAAGTACACCGCAGGTCAGCGTCGGGAAAACCAACGCTTCAGGACCGATGACCCAAGCAGGCCTGTGCGTGGAGCAATGCAGCAAGCCTCAGGATACTCAGGAAGTAGGCCTCTGCATAGAAGCAGGCCTCAGGATACTCAGGAAGGGAGACAAGCCTAGGGCTCGTGGCAGAACACGTAACGTCCAGGGAAGGAATTATGCTCGGCACTGATTCAGTGCCAAAGCCCAGCATATAAAGGGCGGAGATCCAATCACAGGAGGAGGGAAGTGTGAGTATTCCTCCAATGATGGAGCACAGGGCAGAAGCTGCAATGAGAAGCAGCACATGTGCCATTGATTGCCAGAGAAAGCCTTTGTAACTGCAGAGGTCTGCAAGGCTAGAAACAAAGCCAAGAGCGGATTCCTTACAGTACCCCCTTCCCCCCCCCCCTTCAGGTGAGACCTCCATACGAACAGGAAAATTCACAGATCTGGGGGACATGGAGTTGTTCCTAAACTTCCTTAGGCGAGAGGTGGCATTGAAAGCCCGCGTTTGCTGGGATTCCTTACAATACCCCCACCTCTGGGTGAGAAGCCTGGGTGGACAGGACCATTCATAGGTCTGGGAGACATCGAGTTGTTCCTGAAGTGTCTCCGGCAAGAATTAGGTCCAAAATCCAGGTGTATATTGGTGAGTGCCACAAAGGAGAGCGGTGGCACTGCGGTTCTCGATACATGGGCAATCGGACCAGGAAACTTGGAAATCCAAAGCCAAGAAAGGGCAGGGGACTCTGGAATAGGGACATCAGAAGGGCAGCAGCCACGTGTCTGGTGCATAGTAATAGTCCAAGAGTACAGACACAGGCCACTGATTGGCGGACATGAATGACATTGAGGACTGCAGGGCAAACAATGGCTTTGGCGGAATCAGCACGTAAGAACTTGCGAGAGTCTTTAGCTCCCAAGGAATTCCGGGTGGTGGTTAGCGAGGTTTAGGGCGGGAGGGTTCACTGCAAGATATTGAAGCAGTAGTCTTGCTACGAACCAGGCTTGTAATCCCAAGTAACTCGAGAGCAACCGGTAGCAGTGATGACGTAATTCTTGGTTGTGGTACAGGCAGTAGAAGAAGGATCCACCTCCTTTGGCATCTGATATTTGGGGAGAATCAAATCCGAAGTTATGGCCTTGGCGAAGGGCATAGTAAACAGCAAGGAGACAGTAAGGGACTGCATGTCCATACCCATAGTGGGGCCATCAGGAACAGGGACGGATGCTTCAGGTAAAGTGACGAGGTCCAGTGTGGGTGTCTTCGTCTTAGAGAGAGACCAAATGTAATCCAGAAAGGGCACTTTAGACACCGCACAGAAACCTGCGAGTAAAGACTCTGTTTGAAGGTAAGAAAACAGATCTTATCCAATAAAGCAGGAAGCCAGGTAAGCGGTGCAACAGCCTTAGAAATAGAAGTCACGAGGTTAAAGCTGGGTACCTCCAACAGAGAGAAAGCAACCAGAGAACATGAACTTGAGTTAGCCATGGAGAACCCAGGTAAGAGGGTCTTGCATGATACTGTGGGAGAAGCAATGCGGAATATGCCTGTTTTAAACATAGGGTCCTTAACAGCGGTAGCTCCAGGCACCCTCCTGAGAGGTAACCCTAGTTTAGCGACAGGACAGTCAATAGTAAGTACCCCAAGTGTTGTGGAAAATACAGTGAAATATAAGCCCATCTTGTACACAGGAGTTTTCAAAAAAGGGGACGCAGCGGGTATTGCCGAACGTTCCAAGTGCGATACCCCTGAGTTCGTGGTAGCAGAGATGCAGTCAGTAGCGGATGCCCCGAATACTGTGGGCAAGTCAACGTGAAACAGTATTATTAGCGAAGTGGACATCCCAGACTTTAGGGCAAAGCGTGGAGTTACAGGGGGCTTAGAAAAAAGAAGAAGCTATTCTCAGACGTGAGGAGCTTTAAGTCATCTTTAATCATCCCGGAGGCTGTGGCATGATCCGTGATAGAAACTGGGGTAGACTTTCCAATAGAAACAAGGGACATCTTGCTTGTCACTGAAGTGGGTGATTGAGAACCAGCAGGAACTGAACTAACTACGAATAAGATCAGAGAACATTGTGCTTGTTTCTGAATTGGGTCCCTGAGAATCCCAAGTGGGAGCATCAGACTCGATGGGAGACTCAGCGACAGGGGTCTTGGAATCAATTAAAGGAATTGCAGGTACTGCTGCGGCTCATTTTATTCTAACACATCGACGGTTTTTCCCTGGCTTTTTCCTGGAATGCGACGCACTTCACCGGGAGCATGCCGCATTCATTTTGTGTTCTCAGCCGCGGGTCATGCGTGGGTCATGCGCTGTTGATGCGTTGATTGAGAATGGTTCGGATTTAATAGGTTTCAATTCTTCGCGTGTCCGCCAGATGGCAGATATTCATGAATTGTAATGCGCATGCGCTTCAGTAATGTGTCGACTTGCAGGTGTTTCGTTTAAAAAAGATACCACAGTGTGCTATTGTAAATTGGCCTTGAGACTGAAGGAAGAGGTTGCAAAAATGTATCAATTTAGGCTTTTCATATTAAGAAAGACAAAGACCAGTTTCTGTTACAGTATTCTCCAGAGAGCCATCGCCATGAGTGTTCAAGTGCAGCCCGTTTTCCAAAAACCCGACAGAAGTTATGCGTATTTGATATAGGCTGCGATTAATGCAACAGATGATAAGATGGCAACAGTTGTTCAAATTTATCAGTATTTTATCGAAAACTATGACATTTACAAATTTTCGCCAGCTCCTCATACGTGGAAGCGTGCAATAAGGAAAAGGTTATGTAGCGATCCCTGTTTTTATCGTATTGAGCCACAATTTGTTGGAGGGTATTGGTGTGTATCACCGGCTTTTTCTTGTATCTATGATCATGCAAAAGGCGAAAGGTCGTGTTAAAACCAACTAAGAAATGACAGTCGCTCCCAAGCAATGCACCAGCTTCCAATAACGGTCCCACCGTCAGTGACAACCCTTGCTGTCTATCCAGCAAGCCTGAGCCGGATTTCGCGTGCAGTTTCGATCAAGCTTGCATGTACCTAAGCAATTTCCAGCCTCATCAGCTGACTACAGGTGTACTAGTCCCGCTGCAAACTATCCACGTGGATGATCAAGAACACTGGACTGGCAGTGGCCCGGCGCCAGCGCCAGCTGAATGGGAAATTCTATGGTGAGTATTGTTGCTGTATTATTTTCTGTGTTTTTTTTATTTTGACAATACAGTATCAATATCGGCGCGATTCAAAAGTCAAGCGATTCTCCTGTAAGCAATATTATTGGTTGAGCGGCTTCTCCAGTACTGTGCTGCAGATACTGAACAATTGATGGAACACTAGGCGCATGCGCATTGGAACCTTCTTGAAACGCATATGCGTGTCATTATATCAACGGTAGGCGCATTGGTGGGACTGGCTGGGAACTTCTTTAGGGGGCTGACCATACTGTAACAGTAAAACTTTTCTTTTTGTTTTTCCTCAGAAAAGAAAACGGCTAAAGGAGGGATTTCGATGGATATTATCGCTTTGTGTAACAATGCCTTCACATTGCTGAATCGGATTTAAAAACCCACGTACCGGAGTCTACAGTTTAGTGGCCGTTGTTATTGATTAGGATAGAATAATGTACCTGAAACAGTATGCTGATGTTTTCCGGCCGTACAGTATACAATACTTTTTTATATACAGTATACTGTGTAATAAACCCGAAAAAATAAAAACTATGCATTTATTCTACATGTATGACAGTACTGTACATACAGTGCAGTACAGCATGTGTCGTCTATTTTTTTTAATACTCTTATACTGAGCATGCCTACAGTACACAGTACAGTATGCCTGGACAGTAGTGTACATTCTAGAAACACTGTATTTTGTTACGGTATCAAAGGAGCCAATGGAACAATGTAAAACAAATCAACACGTTCTTTTATTGGTGGAGTAAGTACAAAAACATTTATTTACAAATACTGTACAATGTAGAAACATTTTAAGTACACAGCAATTCAAAACATCAACAGGTGTATGTTTTACTGCTAAAGTAGTGAAAACATTTATGCATAGAAAGTAAAAACATTTACATCCAGTCAGTATGGTTTACAGTCACATGTTATAAAAACAAATTCTTTATTCATAAAATATACAAAACGCAACATATCCTTTATTAAAGAACGGCAAGGCAAAACATATACATTGGGATGGTGTGCAAAACAGTCTGCACCACTACAGTCCTCGAGGGCAGCAAACAGGCCAGGTTTTCAGGCAAACCTTTGAAAAACGTGCCTGTTTGCGGCCCTCAGGGACTGGAATTGTGCATGGCCTGTGTGTGTGTACAGCAAGTTAAAACATTTCTGTATACATGCAAGTTAAAACACACAACAACATCTCCTTTATTTAAGTACAGCAGGTCAAAACATGTACAGTACAGTTCAGCACAACAGTATGGTCTTACACTGCCCGTGATTAAACCAGAAAGTCCACCAGATTGTCCGTCCATGGCCGATTCCTTGCATGGCGCAAAACGCCATTAATGCAGTCTCGAACACCTTTCATTACAGGATCTGTACTTGTATAAAAGCGCCACAATTCCTCCAGAATGGTCTTTCTTAAATTGTCAGGAAGCGCCTTTTTTACGCGATTTCCTTCGTAGTTCACGCTGAAGGCCCAGTCGCAGTACAAAGAGTAGGGCACATGGTGCTTAAAAAGTAACAAGGCTAGGGATCCACTGCTCTGTGGGAGTTATTGACCAATCTCTCTACTAAACAACGATCTCAAGCTTTACAGCAAAATCCTGGCAAATAGATTGAATCCAATATTACCGAGACTAATCCACAACGACCAGGTGGGGTTTGTCTCAGGCAGACAAGCCTCAGATAACACCCGCAAAATTATAAATATCGTTGATCATGCCCACCTCACAGCTACCAAAGCGGTTCTGTTAAGCTTAGATGCAGAGAAGGCGTTTAACAGAATCGATTGGCTATTTCTCGACAAAACAATGCAGAAATTCGGCTTCAAAGATGTGTATCTAGAGGGGGTCCGAGCGCTATACCGCAGTACATCTGCGGTGGTGAAACTCCCTGGCGGATCCACTAAGAAATTCAATATAACAAATGGAACGAGACAAGGATGTCCCCTATCTCCCCTCCTGTTCGCCCTTACAATTGAACCTCTGGCGTCTAAAATACGAGACAACATAAATATACAGGTGGTACCAATTGGCGGAAAAAATTATAAAGTCTCGTTATTTGCAGATGATATTATTCTGACATTAACGCAACCCCAGATCTCTCTTCCCAATCTCCACAAGGAATGAATGGAATTTGGTAAAATATCAGTGAAGGAAAACCTTAATTTCCTCGCCTATGCTTCAGAACCGAGAGGAACCTTTCCTCTGCCAAGTAAACTGAAGCCTTGTGACTGGATACACCATCTGCACCGTTTGCAGCAGACTTCCCAGGAAGCTTTCACGCCCTGCCACTGTTATCTTCGATCTTTGGGGAACTTTCAGGCCTGGTAGACGAACGAAATGAATATTAACGCAAGCCAGGTTTCAAATCCTTTGTCTCAATTTATTACTCATAGGGTAATGACTTTTATACAGAAAAAAGAAGATATTGGTTAGAGGCGTAACATAGGCGTAACATAGGCGTATCTTGGGCGTAGCTTTGATTAGAGGCGTGATTTAGGGGCAGGACATATTAGTGGCGTGATTCTTGGGACGTGTCTCTCCCAATACAAGCAATGTCTGAATACATAGCTTATTCATTGTCTGTTATCAAAAGAGACCTTGAGTCTTTAGCAACTATATTACACTATTTTGCTTCTTGCAGAGAACCATTCTATTATATTCTAACTAAAACATCAGGAAATTGACAACACAAAAGTATCGTAGTAATTTCCTGACCAGGAAGAAAGGAAATGCAATTTGGCAGAAACTGAGCGCATTTAGGAATTATATTTCAGCAAAAGGCTGACTAAAGAATCTTATATAGTTATGACCAGACAAAATGGAAGCTTAACATGAGTGCAGATTCTGGCCTGACATACTGGTCCTAACAACCAGGATATAAGATTAATAGTGATAAATCAGAAGCCCTCAACCTTAATTTGTCAGAGCCAGAAATGCAGACATTGAAACAAAACTTTAACTATAAATGGAGCCCTTCATACATCAAATACCTGGGAGTACATGTATCAAGGAATTACAGCTCACTTTACCAAAATAACTATCCAAACCTCTTTAAGAAAATTAAAAAAGACCTGGATAATTGGGAAAGCTACCAGATGTCATGGAGCGGGAGGATGATCTCAGTAAAAATGAATATAGTCCCCAAATTATTATACTTTTTCCAGACACTCCCGATCCATATCCCTGGCTCTGAACTTAAGACTATCCAAAACAAATTTTTTCAATTTATCTGGCAAGGGAAGAGACCCAGGGTATCTAGGTCGGTTCTTATGGCGCCCAGGACAAAAGGAGGATTGGGTGTCCCAGACATTACTAAATATTATCAGGCAGCCCAACTAAGACAGGCGGTCATGTGGAACTCGGACCCAGACCAGCTCTGTTGGCTAGCAATTGAATCTCAATACTCCAGAATGCCTTCTCTGCCAGCTTATCTTTGGTGCGGTGACAGGGGAACTGATATGGCACCCAAATTTGAACTGGGAGCGATGAGACACACTTGGGAAATATGGGCGAAAACCAAAACTAAATTCCAGCTCTCCTCCCTCAGTTCACAACTAACCCCACTATTCAACAATCCTAAATTCCCCCCAGGATGCGAAACTAAACAATTCGACATATTTAAATCATTGGGGATCAGGGTGATCGCGGATCTGCTGAGCGATGGACAGTTCCTGAGTCACCAAGAATTACGCACCAAACTGAAGGTACCTCACCTAGATACATTCAAATTTCTCCAAATTCGACACTTCCTACAAAAAATGTCTCCAACGTTGAAATTTCCCCCTCCCACAAAATTTGAGAAACTGTGCCAAGATGGAGCACATCAAAAAGGTCTAATAAGGCAAATATATGCTGGCATGGAGAACCTGGCAAATCCAAACGCACACGATTATATGCTCAAGTGGGCAGCGGAATTGAACATAGTTATAGACTGGGAGGACTGGGAAGACATATGGGACGCAGCCTCAGGAACATCCATATGTACCATGGTGAAGGAGAATATTTACAAAATAATGTATCACTGGTATCTTATCCCAGTGAGACTAAAACAAATCTACCCTCTGGCATCAGATCTATGCTGGAGAGGTTGTGGACATAGAGGGGACATGGCCCATATCTGGTGGCTATGTCCAGAGATCCAAAAATACTGGCTTATAATACAAGATTTAATAAAAGAGATCACAGGTCTCACAATTCCTATGGATCCACTGACCTTCATTCTGGGCAGACCAATAGAGGAGATCGATCGCCCAGTATGGAAATTAATCTCCTTTATATTGACAGCAGCAAGATGCTCGGTAGCATACTCCTGGAAGAAGACAGCGCCCCCCCACAAAACAACAGGTGAACAATAGACTTAACGAAGTAATGCGGATGGAGAAACTAACGGCTTTCCTAAAACGATCAACTGAAGGGTTCTATAAAATTTGGGAACCCTGGATAATCCAATAGAACGAACCAGAATAAAAATTCCTTGAACCATAAAAATGCCATCTGAGCCGTAGGGGAGATCAGAAGAAGCGCGGCCAGACGAGGGGGTGAGGACCCCCCCCCAAAAAAACCCTTTCCCCCCTATCTCTCCCCCCTCTCTTTCACCATACTTTTTCTCTCTTTTTCTACACCTCATGGACCATAAGGTGGCCCTGAGTGTGCGCCCGCCCCCCCCGTCCTCTAACCGAACAAGGAAAACCTACATGTATTAGGCCAGAAATGTAAAGTAACTCAATGTATGTGAAATTAACTATGCCTAATAAAAAAAGTTTGGAAAAAAAAAAAAGAAATAACAAGGCATACTTGTGGGGTGCACCAGCACTCATCACCATAAACTTCTCCCTGATTGCCGGTGACAGATCGCACAGGGTGATGTCGGGCACCGTATTGATGCGCGCGAATGTAGGTCTTCTGGGAGCAGGTGTGCTTGAGGCGACGGGAGATGGTAGGTTGTCTGGGAGGAAGCTTTCCTCCGGTCTTGGTCGCCATGTTGTCTCCTGGCGTGGTCTTGACGGGGTTGTCATGTCCTCCTCAACGGCATACATGTACACTACATCTTCTGGTGGAGGGGGTGCGCTTGGTGATGGAAGGGGGTCGATGCTCCCATTCAGCACATCCATGCCACCCTCCTGCTCTGGCGTCGGGGAAACAGGGGCATGAACACAGAGCAAATTATGTATACCCACTATGTCAGCCTCTATCTTCTCCATCCGTCGATCCATCCGTTGATCCATATCTAGCATCTGTTGATCCATATGTAGCATCCGTTGCTCCACATTTAGCATGGTCTCCAGAATCAAATCTAACTTTGCCAGCACAATAGAGTTCCCGGGGATATCCACATTTATCCCATTCAGCATCCGGTCTAACGAGCTGCTTCTTGTGCATGGCGTGTGGACATCTGGGTGGATGGGTGCAACGGAGGATGAGATGGGGGTTCCATGGAGAGAAGCGGCAGCGTCCCCGAATAAGGGTGGAGGAGGTGACCTGTGGATATCCGGTAGAGGAGAAGCGGCAGCGTCATCGAAGAGGGATGGAGAAAGTGACCTTTGGATTTCCGGGTGAGAAGCAGAGTCGTCTAAGAGCAAAGAAGAAAGTGACCCATGGATTTCAGAGGCACCAGCATTGTAGGATAGACCTGGAGAAGATGGCCTGTGGGTTTCCGGGAGGGCGGCGGCAGCGTCGAGGATGAGGAGTGGAGAAGACGGGCTGAAGATTTCCGGGACAGCGGCGGCAGAGTCGTCCAAGTGTATGAGAGGAAGTGGTCTGTGGATTCAATGGGTTGGCTCCCATTCGTTTTGCGTCGAGAGTACATCACCGTATTTCTTCTTGACATAATAAGGCTGACGTCTATGAAAAACCTTAGCCTTTGGGGTCAGCAGAAGGTTTTCTTTATTGGCCTTAGCCTGTTGCTTTTGCCTTGGCTTGGAAATGGCAACCACCTTTCGCTTTCTCTGCATGACAGGCACGGCAGAGGCGAGTGGGTTCCTGCGTCCGTAGAATCGGGGTTGATCCATGGAAGCAGATGGAATAATGCAGTATCTGGACAAGGGCAAGTTCAGATAAAGATGATCAAGTGGTGGGCTCTGCAAAGTGTATAACCTTTTATGCATGGCGACAAGGTACAGGTGTTGAAAGTGGGCGTACTCTAATGTGAGTCATTAACGTACAAATACACCATCCAT
The DNA here is from genome assembly GCF_040206685.1 of Ascaphus truei. NCBI lineage: Eukaryota > Metazoa > Chordata > Amphibia > Anura > Ascaphidae > Ascaphus > Ascaphus truei. Next base: position 26,671,542 of record NC_134497.1, read on the forward strand.
TTTGTCGATTCATTGCACATTGAATACACATCGATTAAACATTGAATATACATTCTTGTGTTTGTATTTCTTTCTACTCGCAGAAATGCCTGTTAAGAAGATTTCCAAGGAGCTCAGCATGCGAATTAAGGAGATGTACACGAGCGGACACCGAATTGCTGCTATCAAACGCTGGTTAGCTACTTCTGGCCTCGTTGTGTCAGCAACCACCGTGAGCTATCATGCACACAGAAAAAACAGAGAATGCAAAAGGGCACCAAGGGTAACTAACGCGTAAGTATACTGTATTTATACAACGTAAAAAATTTTTTATATCAAATAATGAACTGTAGATCTACAGTATTGTATGTAATATTTTTGTTATTTCTGTACATTTATATTACAACAGTATATATATTTTGTATATTTTGTATATTTATATTACAACAGTACTGTATATATATTTTGTATATTTATATTACAACAGTACTGTATATATATTTTTTATATTTATATTACAACAGTATATATATTTTTTAGATTTATATATATATTACAACAGTATATATATTTTGTACAGTATATTTATATTTATATTACAACAGTATATATATTTTTTAGATTTATATTTATATTACAACAATATATATATTTTGTACAGTATATTTATATTTATATTACAACAGTACTGTATATATTTTTTTTATATTGCTGCATATTAATAGAACAATATATTGTATCCTGTTGATCTACTGTACTGTCTCTAATATTTTTACTTACCGGATTGTTTTTCTTTACATTGTAGGGAGACAACTCTTCTGGTGGACAAAATAAGTGAGGAGAATGATGAGAACAGTGCATTAAGGGTCAAATACACTCTGCAGGAAAATCACAATCTCATTGTATCCGAGACCAGCATAAAGAAGATGAGACGCAGCATTGGATGGAAATATGGACGTGTGAGGTTAGTACTGGACAGTACAGGAGGTAAAAGTGTTGTTTAGGAAACTGTACTGTACCGCTAAAATTGTTTATTCCTTGTCATTACAGAGCGTAACCCATGAGAAGGGACGTCAACAAAATCAAAAGAGTGGTCCAGGCCCAGGCATGGATCAACAGTGGAGAAACATTCCAGGATTGCATCTTCACTGACGAGTCTACTGTGTCGCTGGAGAGATTTGCAACCTTTGCATTCCACAAAAAAGGCTGCATATCTTTGAAGCCGCGGCCAAAACACCCCGTAAAGCTGCATGTGTGGGGTGCCATCTCTAGGCATGGACCAGGATGCATTGTCATCTTTGAAGGTAAAATATATCAAATATAATGTAGCCTTATGCACTGTACTTTACTAGTGTAGCCTTACTGTATGCACTGTACTGCACTATTGTGCAGTTTTTTGAGCCCTTTTCTTTTCTTGCTATAGGAATCATGAATAAAGCTTTCTTCCAAGACAACATTGTCCCTGAGATAGTGCAATACATCACACGCGAGTTCCCCGGATGGCCACCTTTTCTACCAGGACAACGATCCGAAGCACACCGCGTCAACAGCGCATATCCTTGAGAGCGGTATCAACTGGGTGAAGACGCCAGCGGAGTAAGTGCGGTAACCGTGTCTCATTTTTTTCCCACTGTTTTTACTGTGTACTGTATCTCTTTAACTAATTGTCCTTTTTTTCCAATGACAGATCGCCAGACTTCAATCCGATCGAAATGGTCTGGCATCAGCTGAAGGACCATATCCGGAAAGTGGTGAAACCCTCCAAAAAGGACGAGTTGTTGAAAGGAATAATGAGTTTTTGGAACGATGTACTCACCGTGGAACGCTGCAATAAATATATAGACCATATTGCGACTGTGTTGCCCATTGTGATCGCGCGTAATGGGCAAGCATCAGGAAAGTAGTACTGTACTGTAGTATTGTAAGTACAGTATGATACAGGTAAGTATGGCACAGATTTTTTCGTTCCTAATAGTCAGAGTATACAGTAGTTACAGTTTTTTCTTTACAGAGAGAGCAGGACCAGCCATCTGGTTACATAGTATTTAACAGTAGTCAGAGTATACAGTAGTTCCAGTATAGACTAGCTTGACAGTAGTACAGTGAATGCCTACTAACTGCTCAATTTTTTTCTTTCCAGAGAAAGCAGCACCAGCCATCTACAGTAGTACTACACATCACACAATGCCATAATACAGTACGCACATAACTGCACTAATTTTTTGTTTTCTTGTCGTTTCAGGAAAAAAGGGTGGCCTGGGGGGATGTGGGGTGTTGTGTCCAGTCTAATCTGTTTGTACGGTCAAATTTACAGTATATAAACAGCAGTAATGATTGTCACGGTAACTTATGACAAGATATAATGAACACCAAATATCTGGGTTGAACTGAACGAGGCTTAGATATAATAAAATATATGTATTCCTTAAAAAGGTGAACACAGCAATATAGTACAATTAACAGGCAATAAGGTAACACTTACTTAGGGTTGGGGGATGGAGAAGTATCAGATAGCAATTCTCCAGCAATCCGGTGACATTCCAGGTGGAATCAGAAGAACAACTCCAAAAAACTGTAGGGTTGACACAGTTTATATACCTGTGTAACCCTATTCTTAACATTGAATACAGACAATTGGTAAACAATTAACTGTATCCAATCCCTAACGTGGAGACACAGTTTAAACCATGCCCCCCAGCTAGTTAGCCCATGTGTACAGGGACTCTGAGGATCTTATTTCTGTAGCCCCATAATTAAATCAGGGGCGACGACCAGTCTACCAAATGAAGTATCTGGCAGGAGCTTCATTGTTTGTAGGTGTAGATATACCACTTACAAACTACTCCAGTTTGACGCTTCTCCGCCCTCAGGTAACAATTAGAGTGACAGAGTCTGTTGATTAGTACTTGGTTCCTAGTGTAAACAATCAGGGCAGTTAACTTTTGATCACAGGGCTTATTCGAAATCATCTGGCTGCCCTTCCTGACCTATTAGCATAGCAGATGGAGGCTGCAATTTCAGAGCAGATCCAAAATTCCATATAGACTTTAATATTTTCACATATTAATAAGTTCCGTTCTGGTGGGCTCAGTGGGTCAAAATTTGCCAGTTCTTAATGCCTACAGTGACTCTAAATATTGGCCAAATTTCAACTTTCTGCGACCTTCAGAACCGGAGATACAGAAATGCACTTTAAAACATTTTTAAAATACAGGATTATAATGAAACATGGGAACAGGGGAACATACAGTTTCCTGATATGAGAAGGTGTAAGCCACATTCCTGGACTGCAGTCCAGTTAACCCCTTGCCTCCCTGGTGAGGTCAGGGGGTGGCCATATGGGGTGCAACCCCTTTAATACCGGGCCAACCTCACTCTCCCTCTACACCTCCCCTTCTTAATGGGTGACCTGGGCCCACTGGCCCTAATGGGGAGTTGGGCACTGCTGGCACCATTAATGAACTCAGTCTCAGAGGGATAGTCCTGACATGAAAGTCCATCAGCATTACTGTTTTCACTACCCTTTTTGTGTTGAATAGTAAACTCGAATTCTTGCAAGACCAAGCTCCACCTTAGCAACTTGGCATTCTCCCCTGATGCCCTCTGCAGCCAACTCAGGGGTTTGTGGTCTGTGAGGACCATGAAAGCCCTTCCATACACAGAGGGCTGTAGCTTTTTGAGGAACAGGGGAACATACAGTTTCCTGACATGACAAGGTGTAAGCCACATTCCTGGACCGCAGTCCAGTTAACCCCTTGCCTCCCTGGTGAGGTCAGGGGGTGGCCATATGGGGTGCAACCCCTGTAATACCGGGCCAACCCCCCTCTCCCTCTACAATGATGTACACAAAACCTCTCCTCTCTCAATGAACTACTTTACTGTACACAGAATGAGGAACAAGATTAATACGGAAAAAATAAAATTACTATATATATATTATACATTACAGTATATATTATTAAATAATATTCTTATAAATGTGCATTATTCATGTTTATCCATGTTAGATCGCTACAGATCAGGTCATCCGTTAGGGCAAGCTAAATATACACACACAATTTCTCCCGGGAGCATCGTACGGCACGGATATGTGTTTGTCTCAAATAGTATGGCAGACGGGCCCGGAGCTGTAAGAATTCAGAGGAGACTATGGTTGAATTCTCACAACTGACTTTAATGGTTCACAAAACAAGTTTTATACATAAGGCAGGGACAAAAATACTGTTGTCATCTGTTACAAATATGGATTACACATCTAAATTTACATGTAACCTTTACATAATGCCTTTTCTGTAAATCTTAAAACATTTAACTGCTGAGCAAGAGATATACAATGGTGTCTTATAAGGCAGTCCTGTCTTCTGGTAATCTTGCTTTAACAGCATATGACAAGCTCAACACAGCTGCTTTCCAAGCTATTTACAATAGTCTCTGAGAAATAGGAAGGCCAGCTTCTACTGTTTAACCTTATCAATTCCTGAGGGGAACAGAGCTGACAGGAGACAGTTTTAACCTTACAATCCATGTTTTACAAATGTTTTCTAAATGTTTATCCAATTTCAATCTGCCAGAAGAACTTAATAAAGACTGCATTATGTATTATTCATGATTATTTTTATATTTGTATTTTTTGGTTCCTGATAAAATAAAATAAATATTTATTTACATTCCTGCTAATCATAATCATTGACAACCCCCGGTTCCCCCCCCAACCCCCCACACACACACACACCACACCAATGAATAAGAATGAATGACAAAACAACATGAATCAGTGAATGTTTTTTTTAACTCTCAATTTTCACAATGCTGTGCAAATCAGATTTTCACCTCAAAGGGTTGGGGGGGGGGCGGGTTGGGTTAATCATGTGCAGTAATCAGCTAGCTCCCATCTCTAAGAGGATTACACGCAGGCGCAGTGAGGCTTTGTAGCTCGGCTATGAACGGATTAAGAACACAATGGCAATATTCAGAAAATTAACGACTCTGTGGAGGGGGGTTGGGTGACTCATGCGCAGTAAGCAGCAAGCTCCCATATCAAAGAGGATTAGAGTACATGCAGGTGCAGTGAGGCGATTGATGCTCAGCTAGGGATGGATTAAAAACACAATGACTAACTTCAGAAAATCAATGACTCTGTGGAGGTGTCTATCGACAAGAGTTTGTGTGTGCGTGGGGGAGGGATGAAGGATTAGTTGTGCAGCAGTTCAAAGAAATTACATAGAGTAGAGTACAGTACAGTAATTTCAAAAGGAAGTTCATCATAATACTGTAATTTGATCCCTACACCCCCAAATACAGTATATAAAAAGCACACAAATCAACCATGTGCAGGCAAACGCACAGATTGAATATCGTAATATCAAGATTGTTTTTGCAGGCTTGTGGATAAAATAACAGTTAAAAAATCATAATGAAAAAAAAATTGGGGGGGGGGCACTCAAGCAAGCAGTGGTGGGTGAAGTTGCAGGCGCATGAGCAGGAATCAACTAGCTCCCATCCGAAAGAGGATTACACACAGGAGCATACTGTAGAGAGGTGATGCTCTGTGCTAATCAAATTCAAGAAGGGATTTTCCAAAGCGTTGCCGTAAACAAAGCCTCAAAGTTCCCATCTCAAAGAGAATTACACGCAGGCGCAGTGAGGCTATGTAGCTCGGCTATGGACGGATTAAGAACACAATGTCAAGATTCAGAAAATTAACGACTCTGTGGAGAGGGGGGGGGGTTGGGAGAGTCATGCGCAGTAAACAGCTAGCTCCCATCTGAAAAAAGATTACACGCAGGTGCAGTGAGGCTTTGTAGCTCGGCTATGGACGGATTAAGAACACAATGTCAAGATTCCGAAAATTAACGACTCTGTGGAGAGGGGGGGGGGTTGGGATAGTCATGCGCAGTAAGCAGCTAGCTCCCATCTGAAAAAGGATTACACGCAGGCGCAGTGAGGCTTTGTAGCTCGGCTATGGACGGATTAAGAACACAATGTCAAGATTCAGAAAATTAACGACTCTGTGGAGAGGGGGGGGTTTGGAGAGTCATGCGCAGTAAGCAACTAGCTCCCATCTGAAAAAAGATTACACGCAGGCGCAGTGAGGCTTTGTAGCTCGGCTATGGACGGATTAAGAACACAATGTCAAGATTCCGAAAATTAACGACTCTGTGGAGAGGGGGGGGGGGGCTGGGATAGTCATGCGCAGTAAGCAGCTAGCTCCCATCTGAAAAAGGATTACACACAGGCGCAGTGAGGCTTTGTAGCTTGGCTATGGACGGATTAAGAACATAATGTCAAGATTCCGAAAATTAACGACTCTGTGGAGATGGGGGGGGGGGGGAGTTTGGGATAGTCATGCGCAGTAAGCAGCTAGCTCCCATCTGAAAAAGGATTACACGCAGGCGCAGTGAGGCTTTGTAGCTCGGCTATGGACAGATTAAGAACACAATGTCAAGGATCAGAAAATTAACGACTCCGTGGTATTTCAAATCCTTGAGCTAGCCTTGTGTGTGTTCATGGGGGAGGGGGCTACAGGGCACAACTGCATGAAGCTCAAAGATGAAGTCATACTTTAATTTCAAAAGACAGTTAATCATAATATTACACCCCCAAATACAGTACGTAAAAAGCACACAAATCAACCATGTGCAGTCAAACGCACAGGGTCGCAGTCAAAAGCTACAGCACTGATTGAATATCGTAATACAATAAGATGGTTTTTGCAGGCTTTACTAGAAAAAAAAAATTACAATAAAAAATTTTTTTTTAATTTTTTTTGGTCACTCACTCAAGCAAGCAAGCAAGCAAGCAAGCAAGCAGGCAATGGTGGGTGAAGTAACAGGCATATGCGTAGTAATCAAGCAGGAATGTGATTGAAACCAGACACGTTCAAAGGAATGGTGTGGGAGAGATGTACTGCATTGTAGAGAAGATAAGTTGAAATACCCAGCAGTGCAGTTAATTATACTGAGCAAGGGGAGAGCGCTGTATATGCCGAAATGTGACACTGTTACAGTACTGTACACGCCTATGCGTTTCAACAATTTTCAAATGAGACATACAGTACAGTACACTGCAAATGCATGTACTGTATACGTTAAATATGCAAATTTACAATTACTGCACGCGCACACATAAGCTGTGTACTGACGTAGGTTGAAACACGAAAGGTATTAGACTTCCAAGACAACAGCTCGCAAACGCCCCCCTGAGTTTTTACACGGCATTGTAGTATTGCAAACTAAAATGCTAAAATCACGAGCGCTAAAATAACGCAGTTCACTCCGGGCGAAACAAACAGAAAACCGCACCTAACCAGGATAATCTGAGAGCTGCGGATCTAGCCATTTTAGACTCAGGTCGGCCGCCACTGTATCACAGACTTAATAGGAGAAATACCTTGCAAAACAGGAATCTTAGCAAAGGTGATAGGCATCTCACAGACAATCGCAGAGGTGGAGGGCAGGCAGCAGGCTCTACCTTAGGAGCCAGAGAGAAGCCAAGGGTCAACACAGGAAGCGCTGGGGAGACCCTAGAAGCCATAAGGGGAGACTCAGAGCGTAATAAGGGATCAGGGGCAAATACGCTGATCTGAAGGGATAGCCTGAGGGGCCGTAGAATGGGGGCTAATAGCTGTCACCGGTTCCAAGGAGACAGACTTAGGGTCAAGGACAGGAATAGCAACACTCAGAGACAGAGGAGGGAAAGTATTGGGAACAGGCATAACAGATAGGGCAAACGGAAGTGAGCAAGGGAAGGCTGCTTCTACAACAGAAGATTTAGTAGCGGCAGAGTTTAATTCAGCGGCTGCTGGTGAACTTTTAACTATAGTGAGAGGGGACTGTAGGTTTACAAAATCAGGGGTAAAGGGAGTTTTAGATTTGAAAACCTGATCCTCCAAAAAGGAGGGGCCTGACTGTAATTGTACTAAGGGAGCAGCAACAGATACGCTGATCTCAGACGGGGTCACTTGGGAAGGGGCATAATTTGCGCTGTTCGCTTTTAACCCTAGCATTTGAGAAGAAGAGAACACAGACAGTACAAGGGGGGCAACCACAACTGTGCTGGTCTCTGAAGTGGGTTCATGGGAAGGAGTGTCTGGGACATCAGAAACGACTATAGATTCCAAGAAAAGGGGTCTATGCTATGAAGCAGGGATTTCAGCTCTCTGAATTTATTTATTTATTTTTATTTTATTTATAAAATATTTTACCAGGAAGTAATACATTGAGAGTTACCTCTCGTTTTCAAGTATGTCCTGGGCACAGAGTAACAAACAAAATAATACATGGTTACAAATACAGTTACATAAATGAACAAGGTATACATTATATACAAGACATTGCATGCACAGTTAAAGAAAATATATATTATGAGCGTATGAAACAGTTACAGACCAGATTAAAGTGTGAGACAGCCTTAGATTTGAAAGAACTTAAGCTGGTGGTGGATATGAGAGTCTCTGGTAGGTTGTTCCAGTTTTGGGGTGCACGGAAGGAGAAGGAGGAACGGCCGGATACTTTGTTGAGTCTTGGGACCATGAATAGTCTTTTGGAGTCTGATCTCAGGTGATAGGTACTGCATGTGGTAGGGGTGAGGAGCTTGTTCAGGTAGCTGGGTAGCTTGCCCAGAAAGTATTTGAGGGTGAGACAGGAAAGGTGAACTTTGCGCCTAGACTCTAGTGATGACCAATCTAGTTCTTTGAGCATTTCGCAGTGATGTGTGTTGTAGTTGCATTGGAGAACAAAATGACAAATTGAATTGTAGAGGGTGTCAAGTTTGCTAAGGTGGGTTTGAGGAGCAGAGCCATATACTATGTCTCCATAGTCAATAATTGGCATTAGCATCTGCTGTGCAATACGCTTTCTGACCAGGAGACTTAGGGAGGATTTGTTCCTGTAAAGTACCCCTAGTTTGGCATAGGTCTTGGTTGTCAGGGTATCAATGTGCATCCCGAATGTTAAGTGGGAGTCAAACCATAAGCCCAGGTATTTAAAACTAGTGACAGGTGTTAGGGTGGTGGTAGCGTTGGTTCTAATCAGGAGCTCAGTCACTGGAAGCTTTACAAATTTAGTCTTGGTCAGACTGGGGCAGCGAAATACCTAGGAGTGGGGATACTGCGAACAGGCTTAGGGAAACAAATGGTTCCTGAATACTTTTAACTGGAGCCAGTATTCTTGCCATAGGTTCAGGGGGCACAGCTCTGAGAATTTTAGCTGAGCCAGAGGACATAAGGGGTTCATCCTCTAAAGCTAAGGAGGTGTCCTTGACTGGCGGACTACAGGGATTTACCAAGGGGTTCAAAGGGCTGACCCGCAGGGGTTAATACAGAACAAACATCAAGGGTTAAGTCAGGCTGTGCCTGAAAATCAGGAAAAGAGAAGCTAACCTTCGAAAGTGGGGTCATAGGGGGTTCAGCCTCTTCCCCTAGGGACCAAACATTAGTCTGCGGAATACGAGGGTGAACAATGGGAACCTCACAGAGCCGACAAGCAGGGGTTAAAACAGAAATAACCTCGGGGACAGAGCTTAGAAATTCTGGGTTAGAAAGAGAGGGCAAGCAGGATGCATTCTCTGGTGCTAGGAGAGAGACACTGACCTGGGGAATGCTGGGATTTACAGTGGGGGACTCATAGGACATAGGTTAAGACAGGAATAACCTTGGGGTCTGAATACAGGGAGGTTAAATCAGGGCTAGGGACCATGGCAGCTTCTCCCTTAGGCTTAAGAGGAACAAAACCAGCTTGGCAATTTCCAGGAGAAGGAGGTAACCCCAAGGGTTTAGCAACAGGACTGGTAGCGCGGGGATGCCGTCCCATAACAGCGTCACAGGCGAGGATAGGATCCTACTCTCTTATGTACTGGTCCAAGGATAGGGATAATTCATGAAACATATTTTGAGTCTGCGCCAGTTTCACAGGATCCACGTTTTCCCATGTCACAGGGGAGCCAGGGGCAGGAACATAGGAGATCATAGTCTGTTTTAACTCTCTAAGGCGCTGGGCCTTATTCAGGAGTTCTTTACGGAGCTGTTTCTCAGACGGGGTTAGGCCAAAAAACAGGGACTGGGTTTCAGGCGGAGGCAGTCTCTTAAATATATACTGATCTTTAGACAGGGGGGCTGGTTTACAGACTGGGGCCGGTTTTCAGAGAGCAACTAGTTTTCAAACTGGGACTGGTCCGCAGGCCGGAACAGGATTTCAGATAGAAACATATCAACCCTCACCACAGGGCGGTCCGGATTTGTGGGGCCGAGCATACTGTCACGGTTGTACTCGCCACAAACCGGGACCGGACCGCGGGGCTGAGGTGGGGTTATATAATCACCGACCTTAGTCCGTGCAGACTGATCCAGAGTGCGCAGTTTGTAGTCGTACATAGCAGGGTCAGGATTGGAGAAGGCAGCACCGTCATTATTCAAGCAGGAGTTCGGCAACAGGTAGACAAGAGTTCCCCGCTTCAGCTTAGGAGCGTGAGTGCAGGAGTGGCCTCTGTGCAAGGAGCGGCCATGGATAATGATGCCAGTCTAAGCAGGGGGAGACAGAAGGCTGGCCGAAGTACACCGCAGGGCAACGTCAGGGAAAACCAACGCTTCAGCACCGATGACCCAAGCAGGCCTGTGCGTGGAGAAATGCAGCAGGCCTCAGGATACTCAGTAAGTAGGCCTCTGCGTAGAAGCGTAGCAGCAGGCCTCAGGATACTCAGGAAGTAGGCCTCTGCATAGAAGCGTAGCAGCAGGCCTCAGGATACTCAAGAAGTCTACTAACAAAGACCAGAGAAGTTAGGTACACAAGGAGACAAGCCTAGGGCTCGTGGCAGGACACGTAACGTCCAGGGAAGGAATTATGCTCGGCACTAGTGCCAAAGCCCAGCATATGAAGGGCGGAGATCCAATCACAGGAGGAGGGTGTGTGAGTATTCCTCCAATGATGGAGCACAGGGCAGAAGCTGCAATGAGAGGCAGCACATGTGCCATTGATTGCCAGAGAAAGTCTTTGTAACTGCAGGGGTCTGCAAGGCTAGAAACAAAGCCAGGAGCGGATTCCTTACAATAGGTTTGTAAGTAAACTATACCATGTTAATCCCACAAAATCAGGGGACAGTACTCAATCTTGAAACAGGAAAAAAGTATATTGGTAACAGGGCACAAATCTCCAACGTTTCGGTCCCAAGAAACGGGACCTGCATCACTTTGAGGATTTCGTGAGATTAACACGTATCGTTTATATATATATAACCAAGGTTGAAACATGTCTGTGAGTGGGTTTACTGGCTTTGCATTTCATCCCAGCCTCTGCCTAAAAGCTGTGTTTAAAACAGTATGCATTGGCTTGAGGATTTGCTTGTGCAATACGAGCTTGAGACAAAAGGTAGCACTGTGTGCTCATTAGCATGTCATTTCCCAGAATCCCTTGCTGCAGTGGAAGCGCTGTATGCTGGGCGATAATGGGGAAAGATAGGGTTGCAGACCTGTCTAAGACATGCAAATGAACATACAGTAATACTTACAGTTGCATATATATATATATATATATATATATATATATATATATATATATACACAGTGGTTGACAAATCACCAAAAAATCTACTCGCCACACAAAAAAATCTACTCGCCACCTACTGTAGTACCAAACGTGTGCTGCTTGGGCCAATATTTACTCGCCCGGGGGTTAAATCCACTCGCCCGGGGCGAGCAAATGTATAGGTTTGTCGAACACTGTATATATATATATATATATATATATATAATCAAAAAATAAATAGATGATACCGTTCTGTGGCTAACGAAATGCTTTTATATGTGCGAGCTTTCGAGATACACTGATCTCTTCTTCCGGCGATGTTACAATGAATGAAGCAAAATATATATAAAATATATATATATATATATATGTGAATGTGCTCACAAGTGATCTTTTTATTTGCTATATGCAATACGGTGGAGGTTTCTGGTTGCCTTTGATGTAGCTATTTGCTCTTCTCCCTGTTGTCTCAGTTAACCCTGCACAGGTTCTGAGGGTGTAGGATAAGGCATTGTCTTGTGCGTTGAACAAGCTGAAGAATTCCGTCTTCGCCAATGATCTGTTACTTTGATCATCGATGATTGCATACAACCGAATAGCCATCTCAGGTTGTCCCTGGGGGTGCACTGCGACAAGGCATATTTTGGAGCAGGACCTTTTGTCACATCCTTTTCCGCAAACCTCGGTGCACTAAGACGTGACAGATGTTGGCTCTCCTTCCTCCCCGCCATGCTCCGCTATGGAGGATGGGTTGTTGAGTTGGTGGAGTGTCAGCGCCTCTGGATGTAGAGAACTTATGTGCTTGTCACTATTGCAGACTGCACATTTGATGGCTTTTTTACAGTCTTTGGCTAGGTGAGTTGTGGAATCGCCGCACCTGAAGCAAACTCTGAATTCTCTGAATAACTTCTTGCGTTCCTCTATGGACTTCATCCTGAACCCGAAGCACCTGTTAAGTGGGTGTGGCTTCTTGTGTATGGGACATTCCCTGTTTGGGTCCCTCGGTTTCTTGTTTTCAGCGACTGACTGGTCGGGACTTGTTTGGGTCGTGGGGGACACGTCCGTACTGTGGATCGAGATGGGTGTTCGAGCGTTACCGTATCTCGCCACTGGTCTCTCATTCCTCAGGTTGCTTGTACTGTGTGTGATCTGCGCACCTAGGATGAAACTGGGATCGTTCCTTGTCCTTGCTGATTCACGGATGAAGCTCAAGAAGAATGAGAAGGGAGGGAAGGCAACTTGCTTCTCCCTTTTGTATTTGGAGCCTTGTGAAGTCCATCTTTCTTGGAGGTTGTAGGGTAGCTACTCCAAGATGGGTCTCACTCCACGAGCTGAGTCTAGGACGTTGAGACCTGTTAGGGATTGGTCTGTTCTTGCAGACTCCAGCTCCTGCATCAGATCCCCGAGCTCTCGTAGCTTTGAGTAGTCCTTGGCTGTGATTCTAGGAAAGTCGTCGACTCTTTTGAAGAGTGCGTCTTCGACTGCTTCGGGGCTACCATAGCACTCCTCTAGCCTTTCCCATACTAAGTCTAGACCTACTTGGGGGTGGTTCACGTTTCCTGCTCTGAGTCTCTTCGCATGTTCTATGGATTCTTTCCCCAGCCATTTGGTTAGCAGGCTGAGTTCTTCCCTTGCGGAGAAGCCCAGACTCTTGATTGCGTCTTTGAATGTGAACTTCCATATTTGGTAGTTCTCAGGACGGTCGTCAAAGTTGGTAAGTCATGTTTGCACCATGTCACGCAGGATCGTGTACTTGTCCATGTCTGTTAGGCCTGAGGCATCGTTGTGTTGGTCGTGTTCTGAGATAGTTGCCGGGAGGGTCCTTGCGGTCGCCTCTTCCTTGGCATGGACGTGTGATGACTGCTGGTCAGTGTGAGGGGCTGTTTTTCCCTGTGTGGGTGTACCTGGATTGCGAGCCTGTTGTAGTGCATCTGTGTGCGCGCTGGCGTGTGGATCACTGTTGCGGCTGTGGCTATCCCAAGTCTTCGGTGTCTGTGGCGTCACCCTCATCGTGTTGAGATGAAGCACTGGTGTTTACACTGAAGAGGCTACTCACATAGTCTTCAGTGCCTTGGACTGGATCCTCTGAGGCTATACGTCTGTACGGTTGCTCCCCGCCATCCTTTTGTGCGGCTACTTCCAAGACTTCTGCTTTGGCTATGGCGGTGGCTGCGTCCTCTTCCTTGCTTAGAGCTTCTAGGTCCGTGTCCAATTCAGCCTTACTACGCGCAGCGGCATTGGCGGCATTCTGCTCCTCCTCTTCTACGCGCTCTTTCTGCTCTTACGGCTGCCTCTTTCCGACCATATTCGGCCCTAGCGCGTGCGGCTTCTGCGGTGGCTTGCTATGCTGTAAGTCTTTTTCTTGCAGGCTTTCGCCAGTGTTAGCCCTGGTCAAGTAAGTGATGTATGCCTCTGACATCTTGGTAGCACGAGTGATCTATCTTTAATTGAGTTATTGCCTGCTCGAGCTGTTGTACATAATTGCCAGCGCCGGCGACATTGCGTATTCCAAGTGTGGTTATTTCCCAGGCCTTCTCTAATTTTGCGCTGTGCGTTTCAATGTCAGTTTCGTACCTTTTGCGCGCTTTTTCTGTCAGTGTAATTGTCCGTTTAGGCCTTGCGCTTTCCTGCGTCTGTTGCAGTTGTGTAGCGGTCTCTGTGTCTGAGTTGTCACTCTCTTGCGTGGTGTCTGATGAGGATCTGAGTTCTGCCATGCTGCAGGTGTATGTAGGCCTTTAGCCAGTGCGTGTGGCATGCGGTCTGTTACCTCTGTCAGCGATGGATGACTGTCTCAAATAGTGCCGGTAGGTGTCCTGCAGCGGTTAGCGTAGGGGTAGCTGTACTGTAGTGCCGGTGGCTATGACCCGTGTCCTGGTGAGTGTCCAGTGGCATGGCCCTTGGTGGCCCAAGCCCTGGGAATGTGGCACAGGGGTAGGTGTGGTGGTAGCGCCTGACTGTGTCGTTGTGCAGAGGGTGGACTCAAACAGAAAAGGCAGTCAAAGTTCTGTGTATAGTGCACTGTCTGTCTGCAGTGCTGCTGCCTTTTGTGTAAGGCTGCTTGTTTGTGCTGCTGTAGAAGCTGTGCTCTGTATTGGCAGTGTAAAGCTGCTTGCTTTGCTAGTGTGCAGAGACTGCTCTGTATTAGCTGTGTAAGCTGCTTGCTTGTGCTGGTGTGCAGAGACTGCTCTGTATAGCATGAAAGTAGAATCGGTGGATTGGTCAGCGCACGGGTTTTTCGCTCACAGGATGAAAAGAGAAAATGTGGGACACGTGATTAGTGTCAAGCTATACAAAACATTTAACCAGTAATATAATGTGGTTTAATGAAAATTGAATAAAAAATTGAATAAAAAATGCTTGGATAAAAAAATGCTTGGATAAAAAATCTTTAAAATACTTTGTTAAAAGACTGAATTGGGGCTTGGATGCAGATGTCTATGTGGTTGGTGGTGGTGTGTGGGATGGGACATAGAAATTTAAAAAAATATATATAGGGACTGCAGGGGCCGGTGGTTGGCGCGCTTGTGTGCTGCCTGCTGCCAAACAGGGAAAGTGATGCTGCTTATGCAGTAACAAACAGAAAAAACCCCAGAAAAAAACAACAGCCTGCTGTCTGGCAAAAGTGGTGATGCTTGTTTGGCATTGATTTTAAGTGTTTGCCAGAAGCAGTGGTTTCCTCCTCCTTCTGCTGGAGGTTGTAGCGGTGCTGCTAAGTGAAGTAAAACGGAGTTTTCTGGTGTAGGGGTGACTTCCTACTCCTCCTTCTGGAGGTGGTATGTAAGTGGCTTCTCTCCCGGGTGCCCGTTTAAAAGAAAAACGGCCGAAACCGGTGAGTGGGTAAAGTTAAGTTTATTGTGTCATATACAACATAAAGAATAAAACACTTACAGTACAGCTTTGGCAATAGCCCAGCTGCAGCCTGATCGTCCGATGGCGCTCCTCCGACCGGTGTATCCCCCGTGACCGCGTCCGATGGCGGGAACCGGAAGGGGAGGGCTTACCGGATGTCAACAGGCTGGCTGGGTCCTTCAGGTAATGGGCTCCGGCAGGGAACTACGCGTTTCGCAGTGATGCTTCGTCAGGTTCCTGCCGGATGCCCTGGATCTTCCCTTTTTATAGGTCAAAGAAGCTGGTTAATTGATTGATAACAATCACTTGGTGTTCCATATAATTACAGTATTAAAACAGCTTATACAACAATTGGTGGTCTTTTTTGTTTTGTACATTGATTGTAATGAGCGAATGGGGGAAAAAAGGTAAATGCAATAAAGATGCAAAGTTAACACAGTTATGTAAAATGGGTCAAACAGTTAATTGTTCAAACAGTTAATTGTTTATATGTGGTGTCACTCTTTCATATATGATTGCCTGGAGCTTGGTTGTTTGCAATTAGGCACTCAAGAGAAAAATAGAAAATGTAGAATACAAAATGCTCATAAAACAGTACATACTTCTTTATACAAGTGCATAAAAATGGGTGCTATGACATAGTTACTTTGTACTAAAACCCTGTTTTCGAATCCTCATATGGATAAACATAGCTTTGTACTAAGCTGGTAGGTGGTTTAGTAGTTAGGGGGATATGTGGTAAAAAGATATAAGTAATTTAATATGGAATGAAGAAATTTGTCGGAGTGCATGTATGGTGAATGAATCACATCATACGTCTCTTCATTAAAAATGAACTGCTTACTGGCTTTATTTAAAACATGAAAAAAATGAAAAAAATGAAAAAAATGTGGAGAAAATGTTTGCTAAAAATTGTATAAAAATGTATAAAAATTAGGGATAAAATTTATGACATCAGAATTTTGTGTTCTCAGGGTTCAATGGGAAATATGAATTTTTAGAGATGTCTTTAAAGTGTATGAGATTGTATTCCACTCATTAAAGACCTAAAGACTTAAAATGTATGTGCCGTGTCGGGGATTCAAATCCAGGGTCACAATTATTAGTCACTCAATATCTGTGTGCCTAGTGGGTTAGGCTACACAGATGCTGATATTACAGTGCAAATTTGGTGGTACATTGAGAGGTGAGTTGTCACAAGTAGATCCTCATAGTTGCGCCGGTACTAGTGCAAAGGAGGGGGGGAAGAAGAGGGGATGCAGGGTGAAAAATAGAAAGAGAGAAGGGAGTGGAGGGGGGGGGGTAGGGGGAGAAGGAAGGAGAATGGAGGGTAAGGTGGAGAGAGGGGGAGAAAAGGAGACAAAGCATGATTAGTACTGTGTATCTTGAATGAACGCAATCTTTACTCTAAAAATGCCCCAATATCTATATCAATGTTGAGTCCTAGGGGTGCTAGCGTTTTTAATTTGTAGATCCACAGAGTTTCCTTCTTGGCTAGTTTGGTTAGTCTATCGCCTCCTCGCCAGAGGGGTGGGATCTGTTCTATGGCTCTATAGGTGAGGCCGGAGGGGTCTCCCTGGTGTTTTATTGAAAAATGTTTGGACACGCTATGGGTCATTAGCTGCCGTCGAATGTTCCCAATATGCTCGAGTATTCGAACTTTTAAGGGTCGGCTGGTACGGCCGACATACTGTAGTCCACAGGGGCAGTTTAATAGGTAAACTACGTGATCGCTCTTGCAGTTGATGAACTGTGCAGTCTTAAATTGTTCACCTGTTACTCTTGATGAGAAATTTATTTTGTCGCAGGAGCCCTGTTTACAAGCTTTGCAAGTGCTGCACTTGAAAAAACCTTTTGCTGTTGATAGCCAATTGCTATCCTTTTTTTTTTTTTTTTTGAGTTGTCTGTTCTGAACAGACTAGGTGCTAGCTTGCTTTTTATATTATCGGCTCGTTTAAAAATGACCCTTGGTCTTTCTGGGAGGTAATCTTTTAGGGTGTCATCCCCTAGTAGAAGATGCCAGTGTTTGTTTAATATTTGTTGAATTTTGCCCGAATCCTGGCTGTATTGGGTTAAGAATGGGGCATTGAAATCTTCTCTTTTCTGTCTATTGGATGGTTTAAGGATGTCAGTTCTTTGCAGGAGGCCTGTTTTGTTAATGGATTCTTCTAGTGTGTTTTTATTGTACCCTTTATTAATGAACCTATCTTTTAGGATCCCTGCTTGCTCTCTAAAAACGTTATTGTCACTGCAATTTCGCTTAATTCGGCGGAATTGGCCTGGGGGTATGTTGGAAAGCCACTTTCTGTGGTGGCAGCTTGTTTTCAGTAGATAGTTATTGCAATCTACTTTCTTAAAGAATGTTTTTGTTTTGAGTGTGTTATTCTCAACATAGATGGTGAGATCTAAGAAGTCTACTGAGACTTTGTCCGTGCAAGCTGTGAATTTTAGATTTAGTTCGTTGGTGTTGATATATTCCAGAAAACGTTTCAGATCTATTTCACTTCCCTTCCAGATAAAGAGGATGTCATCAATATATCTTCGCCATAGCGCTAGATCTGCGCTGAATTCGTGTGGGGACCAAATAGTGTCTTGTTCCCAGATATCCATAAAAAGATTAGCGTAGCTGGGTGCGAATTTTGTACCCATTGCCGTTCCGCATTTTTGGAGGAAATGTTTCCCGTCGAAGTTGAAAAGGTTATGTTTTAAAATG
Source organism: Ascaphus truei (assembly GCF_040206685.1). Lineage (NCBI taxonomy): Eukaryota > Metazoa > Chordata > Amphibia > Anura > Ascaphidae > Ascaphus > Ascaphus truei. The sequence continues at coordinate 26,689,599 of NC_134497.1, forward strand.
AAGTTAATACTTTCTAAGATAAATGTTCTTTGTTCTATGTGCATGATCGGGTCGTTACTGAGTGTCCTATCTATAGCTGAGATGCCGTCTTCGTGGTTGATTGATGTGTATAGGGATGTCACATCGCATGTGCAAAGTATAAAGTCTGGGCTCCATGTTACTTGTTCTATCAAATTAATGGTTTGTGTTGTGTCTCTAAGATATGACTTCATCTCCGCAACATAAGGTTGTAGGGAGATGTCTATGTATTCTGAGAGTCTTGAAGTGAGAGAGCCTATCCCCGAGATGATGGGTCTACCTGGGGGCGCTGTTAGGCTTTTATGTATTTTGGGTAGGAATAGCATGAAGTCTGTGAGTAATGGCTTGTGTGTGCTAACCTCAAAGCACACAGTCTTCCTTTTTACTATCCTAGAAACAGGGTCACGTGTGATGTGTGAATAGCTCCAGTTAGCTTAACTCGGCCCCCTTGCCAAAGCACACCAAGTCCTGCTATATATTTCTTCACTTTATTGGGAAAGCATAGATAATGTACAGGCACTTGTGGATGGTATGGTGTGGTGAGAGAGTGCTTCTCTGTGGGAGCTTTATAATCAAGGGCAGGTAAAAAGGAAATGGCCTTGCCAAGAGGATTATAGCATAGAAGGGTACTCACTCTGCCAGTGTCAGGAAGGAGAAGGAAGTGAGGAGCAAGGGTCACACAATAAATGAGATGGGACTAACTAACTGTCAGCAAGACAGGGGGGAAGGCAGAATAGCCCATTCGGAGAAGGATCTCAGAGGTTGCTATATCAACCCACTGACTACATGTACAGAGGCAGGGATTGCAACATTGTGTCTATCACACAGGCACTGTGTTTCCAGAGCAAAATACATGCAGCTGAAAATAAGGAACTGACAGCCAGAAGCTGTAAAGGGGGTCTGAAAAGAATTTGAATCTTGTTCCAGGACACTGTGCTTTTAAAGCTTTTTTGACAGCGAGCATTAGCTTATATGGGCTCCATGTAACAATGGTTTTTCAGACAAAAGGTGACACATTGCATGCTCATTTGCATGTCATTTCCCAGAATCCCTTGCTGCAGTGGAAGCACTGTATGCTGGGGATAATGGTGAAAGGCAGGGTTGCAGACCTGACGTGAATGTGCTCACAAGTGATTTTATATATATATCTATGGGAAAATATAAGACAGCGCCCTTAGCAACACACACCTAAATTGCTGCAACCCTGATCCTACACACCCAGCACAGATGTCTAATAACAATGAGTTATAAAATAAATGGTGGTTAGGAACAAGTGGATATGTAAATCATAAATGAAATATGAATAAAAATATAAAAAAATGAAAAAAGTGTGTGTATGACTGTTAAAAAATATATATAATAAAAAAGACAAAAAACTCTTTAAAAATATGTCAAATAGCAAAAAAATATGAAAAAGTAATGAAATATAACAATACTTAAATGTCCATATAAGTCCTTTTATAAGAAAAAATGTGGTCCGGGCAGCTTTATTCTTGAGCTCACCAACCTCCCAACGATACCTATTAGAAAAAAAGAAAAAGCGCCCGATCCATGTGTAAAATCAGATATTAAAGGTTTTAATTTGCCATGAACAGACGATTGCCAACTCACACTTTGTCAGTAAAATATAAGCATATTATGGGACCAGTCCATGCACCAGACCGACGTCCAAATCTCACAGCCGTCCTCCGTCTGCATACGGTTACTGCTACTGTGAATAAGCCTTGCTGTTGCCGGTGCTACCGTTCGAACCTCTCTCCGTCAACCCGGATGGGATTCCTGGTCTGCACGGCTGCACTCGAACTATCACCAGTCACAAAGCAGGAAACTCCTGCACTGACGTCTTTGCTCTGGCGTCTGGGCTGCTCGACCACCGTAGTTCTTGTACCACGTGGTCAAATGGTCTCCTCGACGCATCGGCTTGGCAGTGAGTGAGGTAAGGGGACGGAATGTAGTTTCCTATACAGCAGTCCCGCGCGCTTGGACTGAGTCAGTGACACTCACTAATGAATTGCTTCCGGGTTCATGCGGATGTAAACATAATCGGAGTGCCCGTATAAGGAAAAAGCCCCTTAGTCCTATACACTTAAGCCGTCCCTTGTAAGGAGTCAAGAACAGAACAAGTACACTTGAGTGTAAGCTAACCATTAAATAATGGGTTAGGAAGCTACACTCTTCGCTACACGTTTCGTATATCTTGTATACTTAATCAGGCTTAAACTTGGGCACCCGCGGGGGGCCTACTTATATGTCTGCCATGCTTTACCATTGGTTGTTTGATTCAGGAAGCAAACCAATAGTAAGAGTGAGATAATTGAATATGTTAATTCGTTTTGGTCCCGATTTTGGTCAGAGTAAAGACACCCATTCCGCAGCTGTGCCAAAATGGAAATATTAACCCTTTGTTGGGCGTTAGTGCTACTGATAACAATATAATAAAGTTATCCTTTATGGCATAATTGAATAATACCATATCCAGCATGGATAGACATAAAGCAATTGTCCCGCGGGCACTGCAAGGTTAATGAGTGCACATAAATTGGAAAAAAATAAAAATATGCAATGTCATATACAATACTATGAGCAATGATATGCAATAATCACGTACATACAACATACAAACATACAAAAACCCTGAAATACACACATATAAACACACACACTCATAAATACACATACATTGTGTCATGACAAAAAATTGATCAACTGTAAGAATGAGAGAAGAGGATGGAAATAAAGGGATGGGAAAAGGGGAAGGGGACAACCCAAAAAACAGATTAATAAATAAACTGTATTTTTCAACCAAAAATGTTTTTATTGAGTGCATGGTACAATCATATAGGAATCTAACAACACATTGTGATATTATAAAGTAACCACATCGACTCAAGTTTTTAGTAGTTTAACCGCACACGACATACCGGGCAGACTAACTGACTAACAAGACCGTAGACAAAGACACTGGAAGGGGTGGTAAGGAGGGGGAGGGAAGGGGGGAGGGGGGACGAGCAGTCCAGGAAAACTCAGGTTTTCTGATCGGCCCCACTGCCTTAGATCGTCAGGAATAGGTCTCGTCTAGTGACTCATGACATTTAACTGAGGTTTGCTCTCTGACGACCCTATCAGTCCTATACCTGTCACTCAACTGTCTCAGCACATCATAGGAGAATGCGTTTGAATCTATCAGAGCAGAATATTGGAGGCATCTACCCCGGGGATATCAGTTTGGGCCAGCCACGGTGCCCAGATTTTTAGAAAATTTGTGCCGGTGTCGTTAACTAGATCAGCGGTGCGCAAACTGTGGGGCGCGACCCCCAGGGGGGGCGCGACACTGCCGACGGGGGGCGGGGGTTTACAGAGGCCCCGCGCGCTTCCCGAAGGCACTTAAATTAAGTGCCGGGGGAGCAGCAGGGCCTCTGTAAACCTAACTTACCGTGGCTCTGGCGGCTTCCTCCCTGCGGCGCCATGGCAACGCGGCGTCAAAATGACGCTGCGAGGTCATGTGACGTCACGTTGCTATGGCAACGTGACGTCATCACGCCGGAGCGCGGGTAAGTTGGGGTTGGGGGGGCGCGGGAGCGAGGGGACAGCCATCAGGGGGGCGCAGGGAAAAAGTTTGCGCCCCCCTGAACTAGATCGTTGACTGCTCCATCCGGCAAACATACCAAATTCTATTCCTGATTTTTTGTATGTTGGGTAACTTGGGTTGCTTCCATAATGCTGCGATTTCGCACCTCAGGGCTGTTGCAAAATGTGCAATTAATTTGTGCTCCGATCTGTTTAACCCCGGGGTGCGTCTGCCCAGCAGAAACAACCAGGGGTCCAAATGGACCGTGAGACCGAGAATTCGCTGAAGCCAATTCCTGTCTTCCCAGATTGGGATCACTTTGATGCAACTCCACAGCATGTGCAACAAGTCTGCCTGTTCCCCACATTGTTTTGGACACAATGGGTGGTAATCTTTGACAAACTTAGACAATTTAAGCGGGGTCAGATAACATCTCATCAGGACTTTATACACATTCTCCTTTAATGTGGTGCATATAGAACTCTTTGACGCCGCTAATACTATGGAGTCCCAGTCCTCGTCTTCTACGGTCTCCCCTAAGTCCCTCTCCCACCTGGTCCTGTAACTAAGTTTCTTGTTGTCTTCTTTTGCAGGACAGACCACCTCTCTATATATACCAGAGATAAGTCCCTTGGGGTCTGTCCCTCTGAAACAGAGCTGCTCACAATTTGTTCGCCTGGGGCGTTTTGGGAATTTAGTATAGAACGCTCTTAGCTGGAGGTATCTAAAGAATTCTGAATTTGGCATTTCTTTCTCCGATTTAATTTGTTCAAAAGGTTTTATTGAAATTCTTCCCTCCAAGTGTTGTAGTCTAGTGAGGCCTTTTTGTTTCCAAATTGTAAAATCCTTACTCTGCAGACCCGGAGCGAAATCAGGGTTTCCCAAAATTGGGGTCATCAATGAGTGCTGCCTTGTAAGGGCATATTTGTACACTGGCGACACACTTTATTCGAGCTCGGCTAGTCCCACGATTTCGGATATACCCGGGTGTATTGAGGTTTGTGACTGTTTTCTGCCCGAGTGCATTGAGGTATTTTCCAAGCAGGGATTGAAGCATTTTATTCCCGCTAGCTGCAATACTGCACAGTATATATATATATACTGCATTACAATTCATGAATTTATGCCATCTGGTAGACACGCGAAGCATTGCAGCCTATTAAATCCTAATCATTATCATTTAACAGATCAGCCGCCCGTCAGCCAGGCATGAACCCAGGCTGGGAAGGCAAACGCAACGGGGCTTGTCAGAGGTGAGGAGCGGCGCATTCCAGGTATCTGCCAGGTACATACTGGGTATTTGATCGAATAAAGTGTGTCGGTGCAGTATCTGCTATTTTCCCACACTGCTAACGAGCTGCCCATCGCGGATAGCGGGTCACTTATGGTCTTATAAACCATTTTTGGTAGCCAAATTAAGTCCTGCAATGCCACCGAGGCACAGCACTCTTTTTCCAGTTCTATCTACCGCCTTAAGCTTGGGTGAGTGTGCTACTGGGTAATTTGAGATTATTGGGTTGCTCTGAAATACGATAACAAGCAAGGTACCACTAACCACCCTCTAGGTGTGGGCCTAATAAGTGTGCTAGTTATAATGCGTGGTGTTTTATTACCCCAGATGAATTTCACCATAGCGGACTGCAGCCAGAGGATATCGTCCCTGATTACTTGAATCAGGAGGGTCTGGAACAGTTACAGGATTCTGGGGAGGAGATTCATTTTAATACTCTGGATCCTACCGATCCAGGATATTCCATACCCTGACCATCGCCTGAGATCCTCCTTCAGGGTCCGTATCAGTCTGTGGTCATTTTCCTTGTATAGTGCTCTATAGTTTTTTGTAATATTAACCCCTAGGTATTTAATAAAGAGGTTTGCCATTTAAAGTTAATGTTTACAGCAATTAATTTTTCAGTTACCTTAGGCAGGTTTATATTTAGGGCTTCTGACTTCGACTGATTCATTTTGAAACCAGATATCTTATTAAATTCCCCCAACAGACTGAAGACATTTGGCAGAGAGGTGAGGGGCTGTGATATTGTTAATATCACGTCATCGGCATACAGGGCCACTTTATGTGACTGCTCCCTGATTTGGATTCCTGCTATATTTGGGCTGAGGCGGATATGTACCGCCAGGGGCTCAATGCATAGTGCAAAAAGGAGAGGAGACAGGGGGCATCCCTGCCTGGTGCCGCTCTTTATCAGGAATTCCCCCGATGGGAAGCCCTGGTGCCTGACCCTCGCCGTCGGTCCCTGGTACAGAGTGAGAATTGCGCCCATCATTCTCCCACCCAGGCCAAACTCCCCAAGCGTCTCCCTCAAGTAGGGCCAATCGATTCTGTCGAATGCTTTCTCTGCGTCCAGACTAACCACCATAGACGGGATATTTTTCTTTTGAGCCAAATCAATTAAATCTATGATCCGTCTGGTGTTATCTGCCTTGTTTCCCACATATGAACCCCACTTGATCAGGGTGGACCAGCTTCGGCATCACATGGTTAAGGCGGTTAGCCAATAATTTGGAAAAGATTTTAGTATCCGAATTAATCAGCGAGATGGGTCTATAACTTTTACAATCTGCTGGGTCCTTCCCTTGTTTATGCATCACTGAGATAGACGCTTGGAGCATAGGGCCGGGGATGGGGGCATCCTCCCGGAAAGAATTACAAAGCTTTAATAGATGAGGAGCTAGCAGATTTCGAAATTTCTTATAATATAGGTTAGAGAAGCCACCCGGGCCAGGGGCTTTGGATGCCTTCAGTGATTTCATTACTTCCAGAAGCTCCTCTAGAGTGAAGTCTGCCTGTAGCGCGTCCCTCTCCTCTCTGGACAATCTAGGTAAACTAGCCTCTTTTAAGAATGTCTTCAGTTGTGTGCAAGTGGCCTTACTTTGGGCAACCTTCGCCCCATCATATAGGGTCTCGTAATATGCTTTGAATTCTTCTACTATTAATTTGGGGTCAGAAGTGAAGTCCCCCTTCTTTGTCCGAATTGCCTGAATGTGAAAGTTTTGGTTTTATCTCTAAGTTTATTGGCAAGTAGGGTATCTGGCTTGTTCGCTTTTTAAAAAAAATTCCGCTTGGACCATGACAGCTCTTTTTCAGCTCGGAAGGTCAACAGTAAATTTGGCTTTGTTTTGGAGTCAAGCAACTCCTTAAGGGTCGATGCTTTTTTGTTTTCTTTGTGAAGGGTAGACAGGACAGCCAATTCGGATTTTAACATATTAATCTCTTTGTCCTTTTCCCTCTTGCGATCCCTATGAGTTCTCCTCTCAGAGTTGCCTGATGGGCTTCCCATAGGGTGGACTGTGAAACCACACTGCCCATGTTTTCCTGAAAGTAAACCCTGATTCTATCCCCCACTTTTTGTTTAATTTCTGGGATTTTTAGCAATATCTCATTGAGTTTCCAGTTCGCTCCTGGTCTGTCTAGCATGAAATCAGTGCACCGCAACTCGATAGGCGCGTGATCTGACCACGAAATGTCATGGATTCCCGAATGGGAGATCTGTGAAACCATTCTGCTAGACACAAAGAGGTAATATATCCTACTGTATCTGTCATGGGGGTGGGAGTAAAAGGTGAAACCCTTCTTTCTTTGGTGTTGTTCGCGCCAAATATCTATTAAATTGTTGGTTCTCAGTCCTCTAGTCCAGGAAGACCTAATGTTCGATCATTTTTGACCTCCTGGAGTACATCTGTCTAGTGTCTGATCAAGTGTCTGCTTAAAGTCACCCCCTACCACCACACAGCCTTGAGCTATTTTACCAAGTGCTGAGAAAAATGTATCTATGAAAGCTTCTGCTTGTTAACTCGGCATAGACATTTTCCAGTGTAATGGGTTGGCCACGGATGTCGCCGATTACAATTAAGAATCGACCATTTTTGTCTTTTTTAACAAGTTTAACCTTTAGTGGCAAACGGTTGTGAATTAGAATTGCAACTCCTCTTTTTTATTTGCTAGCCGAGGTCGAGAACCAATTCTTGTAACTATAATCTATGTACGTCGGGGAACTAGTTTTGGAAAAATGTGTCTCCTGTAACATAAGAATGTCTGGGTCAGATTTTTTATAGTCCGTCATGGCCACTTTTCTCTTCCCGGGGCTATTAAATCCCTTTACATTGTGTGAGAGAATGACTATTTCCCTACTCATTTGTGAAGACCCAAACCTTTGCTTGTCCGTAGGCATTCTGGGCATGTGGGTAGACCCCGAGCGAGGGTTGCTCCGCCGAGCTCCTTTGCTTCATATCTGTGCTCCTTGACTGCGGGGGGGAGAAACAACAGGAAAACATTGAAACATTTACAATGAAACATATAAACACATATAGAGAACATCCGGTGGATGGGCGAGACCAGTCCCCCCCCTTCCGCCTTCTCTGCCCCTGCTGGGCGTGCAGCCTGGGCACAGCTCAGGAAGCACCTCCTTCCACCGCTACAGCCCAAATTGGCTGGCTCAGTGAGGACTTTCATGAGCCACTCAGAGGATACCCCCCTGGTGCTCATGTGGAGACCCATATCAAAGGTGGGAATGGAATCAAACCACCCCCCCCCCCCTTTTTTAGCATGAGCTTTATATATATATAAGCAAAATATCCATATAAGAACCTTCGAGCCCCCTCCCTCTCCCTCTCTGTGGGATGCTCCACTTACGACCCCCCTCGCTATCCTATCGGACAAAACTTTATTCCTTCTTAACAATCTCTTGTAATCTCCCCCACCCCTCCTCGTCTGTCACGCTCCCGCTTTCCTTGACCTTTCGCTGGCGAACACTGTTTCTCCCCTCTACTTGGCTTCCATTCTCTCCCCACTCAGACCCGTCTTTTACTCTCTGATCAATGGAGACAGACAAGGCAAGTCTTATGGCAGAACACTGTGCCAAGTTAAAGGGTTATTTGCTGCTCTGTGGTTTGATGCATCCCGATTCCCTAAGCACAGCTAACCGGCAGGGAGCATGAGCTGTATCCTAGTGGCGCATTATGAAGAGGCGCGTCGACTCTCTGCTCCTATGGGGCACTGGGGCGGCTACTTTAGCCGGTTTCTGGGGCCTATGCTCACCACTTATCCTTCTTCTATCTGCTTAACCCCCTATCCCTCTATCTCTATTGCCTCCTACCTACTCCCATACTCCATCTCTCCACTTAATCTCCTCACCCCTCTTTCCTTAACCCTCTATACCCCCACTTGAGGCCCCCGGGCCCTTTAGTCCCATTCTGCCACGCTCTCCTGGGCTCTTAGTGCTGCTCGTCTGCCGGTCCCAGGTCGCTCTCTCCATCTTGCGGGATCTGGGGAGGTCCCGTCGCCTCTCGATGCCGTCTTTCTTAGCCATTCCATTGCCCCCTCCAACATGGCGTCTTCTCAACTTCTGGTGACGCATATCCGGGTGACGCCATTCTCTCTCCAGAAGCCCTCCCATCCAATCTCCCGCCAGAACGAGCTCTACTTCCGTGGTCCTGCCATGAGGTCTGTGTCCTCCATCATCGCCATCTTGTCGGGTGTGCGTTCCACCACCGACCACCATTGTTTGATCAGGTAATAATTTTTGAAATAATAGTTATTTATTTATTTATATTCTATGGGTATTTCAGCAACACGTCTCACCAGGAAGCTGTTTCTTTTGACTTCAGGGCCCTTACTTTCAGCCGGGAGCCATACAGATTTGGAGGGTCACGTCTTAGGGAGTTCATCATGGGCTTAACTTTAACTTAGACTGAAACTTCGGTAACTTTAGACAATAGAACGGGCATTCAACATACTGGAACCATCTTTCTGCTCAGACCTCTTCTGTGTCTGCTGTGTCCCGATTTTCTCTCGGCTTACCAGCTATCTGCCAGTCTGCCTCCGTCGGTTGCTCCCTGCGGGGACTTTTTGCCGGACCCTCCTTCACCCCCAATTTATTAAGAAAGTCATCACCCTCCTCGATCTCCTTAATGGAGATGGCCCTCCCGTTTCTAATGACCAGCAGGCCAAACAGGAAGGTCCAGCTATAGCGGATTGCTCGTTCCCTCAGGATCTTTGTAATGGGCTGTAGCTTCCTCCTTCTAGCTAAGGTAACCGGGGATAGATCTTGGAATAGCTGCATCTTCAAACCGGCAGTTCCCCTCCGATTTGATTTTCTGAAAAACCGCATCCCTGGTCCGGAAATAATGGAGCCTTGTGATTACATTGAGCGGTTGCTCCGAAGCTGCAGGCCTGCTTCTAAGAGCCCTATGGCAATGGTCCATTAAGAGTTCTCCCTCAGGTAGGTCGGGGAGCAGTGCTACCAACCACTGGGAGACGAAACCCTCCACATCAGTGATAGCCTCAGGGATGCCGCGGACCCTAATGTTGTTGCGGCGATCCCTGTTTTCCGCATCTTCTTGCCTGTAAGCCAATTCACTTATTTGGGTCTGAAGATGCGTCGTTCTCTTTTCAGACTTTTTTTAAATTTTAGATGTAGCCGCCATCTTTTCCTCCAATGCTTCGGTTCTTTCTCCCATACTCTGCACTTCTTTCCGCAGTTCTTGCATTTCAACATGGATGAGGGTTTTCATATCCTGATACAGTCTATCAAAATCACACCGGCGACCTGGCAGTTGTTCTGGTCCTTCTGCTGTATCCTCCTCGCGTTCCGATTCAGAGACCACATTTGAGTTTGGCGCCATTTCTGCCCCGGCGCTCCGTGAGTTAGATCTGCTTAGATATTTTCTTAAATCTCCCCCATTCTTCTTCTTGGGGTTCTGTGGAGCCATCACTGTATATTCCCTGATAATCCTGGGGTATTTTTGGGTACAATCGGTATTTTTATTGTGGATATTTCACTGCTTTTATTGTGGTGGGGAGCGGAGCTCAAACACTTCCATCCACCTCTCATAAATAAACTGTATTGACACTAACAGATTGAATATATAGAAATGCAGACTCTACATTAATGGACTGGGATAGTTACTTTAAAAAGGGAGTCAGCTCTACATAGTCATTCAACCCCCTGGGGTATTTAGTCTGGAGGATGAATATCCAGAACTGCCCCCTTTTTGCAATTTGAAGGTCTCTATCACCAGCTCTAATGTTGGTCATGATATGTTCAATACCCATGTAGCGAACTCCTGTGGTGTTACGCCCATGGACATCTCTAAGGTGAGATAAGAGATGGGTGAGTGGTTTGGATGAAGCTACTAATTTGGGAATATTATCAATGTTCCTAAGGTGTTCCATGATGCACAGTTTTAAATGGCGCTTGGTGCGGCCCACATATTGTAGACCGCATCCACATTGTAATATATATATTACACTAGCTGAGTCTGTCATTTTAGATGTAAAATTGTTTTGTGTTAACATTTTGGGACAAATTTTGCATCTATTACACCAATGATTCCCTTTTAGACCTATCACATCCCTAAGATATTTTTTCTTAGTTGCGATAGTACTTTTAAGGAGACTCGGAGCCAGAATGGTTTTCAAATTATTTGATTTGGTAAAGACAATAGGTGATTTCTTAAATGCAAAATTTGTCCCAAAATGTTAACACAAAACTATTTTTACAAAGGTCTACAATACTGTATGAAGCCGATCATCCCTCCCAACTGTGAGCCGCCAATCATCCCTCCCTCAATAATATTATATATTTAAAACTTGTATAAATCAAATACTAATACATAGCTACTGATGCAGCGGCCGTTATTCGAACGCGCCTTGAATTGGAAATTGATATAATCCCCTAATTCACCCCGGTTTTGGTGCGTTATTTTTTTTAAATGACCACGGCACATTAGATACCCAAAGTAGGGACCCCTGCTGTGTGAATGCTACTGGCGTCTGCCTTTGTGTAATAGACATGCAGAAAGAGAGTCTGAATCAGTCACTGCGCGCCTCTCAAAGGCAATCGCGGGGTTTTTATTAATTAAAATTCTAAAATTACAGTTTTGTAGCATGGGGTCTCCGGAGCTGAACCACATTGATTTCAGGTCCGGGGACCCCCTACTTCCCGAGTTACAGGCCCCGTTATGGGGTGCCGGTACACCCACCATGTTAAAATCCTGTGGGATCAAATCTAAACAATGCAGAGGGATACCAGCACCCCATAACAGGGCCTGTATCACGGGAAGTAGGGGGTCCCCAAGGCTGAAATCAACTTTGTTTAGCTCGGAAAACTCCCTGCTCCCCCCACACTAGTATCAACACCCCCCCTCCAAATAAAAAATCATTACCTTAGCGGGTAGCTGCTAAGGTAATGAAGCTGCTTACATTTTATTTTTATTCATAGTATGCGTGAGCAGGGGGTCTCCTGAGCTGAACACAGTTGATTTCAGGTCCGGGGACCCCCTACTTCCCGAGTTACAGGCCCAGTTATGGGGTGCCGGTATCCCCGCCATGTTAAAATTGTGGGTCACGTGACCGCGGGTATTCTGGAGGCCAGGGTCATGTGTGGGATGATTAGCCCAGAGAGTGTCAACTCGGCCCTCTTTTCAAAGCACAACAAGTTCTGAATCTTTTTTTCACTTTATTTATGGAAAGCAGGGTAAAAGACAGGCACTTGTGAAGAGATGTTGGTGCTTAGATAATGTCTCTCTGTGGGTGCTTTGTAGTTAAGGACATGTGAAAAGGGTAATCCTACCACTACAGTAGTTACAGCAGGGTACTCACTCAGCCGGTGGTGAAGGTGGAAAAGGAAGTGAGGGGCAAGGGTCACACTAAAAGTGAAGTGAGACTGCACTAACTGTCAGCAAGGACAGGGGGGGGGGGATGGGAAAGCCCATAACTGGAGGTCTGGAGATGTTGCCAGAGCAACCAGATGTGTGACAGACTGTAAGGAAAAAGGGCTACATAATGTATCCATTCCATCTGCACTGGGAGTAGACTGCAAGGAAAGTGACATCCAAGTACAGCTAGCAGGCAGAACTGCCAAGGGAAGGGGGGCTGAAACAGAGAAGGAAGACATGGGTATTTCTGTTCCATGACAGTGGGACTAGAGGGATACGGGCACTCCATGGACATACTTGAAAACGAGTGGAAACTCTCAATGTATTAATTCCTGGTAAAATATTTTATAAATAAATAAACTCCATAACGGGGCCTGTATCTCAGGAAATAGGGGGTCCCCGAGGCTGAAATAAACTTTGCTCATTTCAGGAGACCCCCTGCTCACGCACACAATAAATAGAAAT
>NC_134497.1:26707325-26709825 GCF_040206685.1 Ascaphus truei
CCCCATCTGGTGTAACCATGGGATACATTGCTATACATCAACATGGTGCAATGATAATACATATCTAAATCCCACCTATAGATAGAGGGATGATCACACACAGGCCAGTGTGGAGTATATTACTTAAATATTGGTGATGGAACAGGAGATCATATGACATTATATATACATATATGCAACCACAATCAATTAATTATTAAATATTGCACCCAGATGCGTGCATAAATCAAATACCAATTCATATGTTCCCATATGATTGGACTAAGGACAGAATGAAATTAGATATAAATTTATATATGAAATATAAATAATGATGAAAATTATAATGTAAATATAAATGTACATACAAATAAAAACCTAAACTCAGAAGGAAAATTATTGGAGTCTGTATGCCATAAACAAGGCAAGGGCCCGGAAAGTATATCTACATATATGTGTTGTATTGTGATCAAGTGTTGTGTGAAATTATTATGTGTGTGCTATAAACTATATACTATATACCTATTTATGTCTTATTCTATAATGATAACTACCAGGCCCTCGTTGGCCATACTAGTGAATATCTAATTATATGAATTTAATATGTCTATATAAAGCTACTGTCACATATAGGAAAGCAAGGAGTATAAAAAGCATACTAGCTCCCACTAGGCTTAAATCATCTTCCAAGTGTGACACTGTAAAACAGAAGGGACCATTGGGTAATCATCCCTGTGGCCGCAGTCGATGCATTACGTGCAGGCATCTTTTGAATCAAACTCATGTTTATTCTCCAATGAGGGGTACCACGTATGCCATCAGTAGCTCCATCACCTGTCTTAGCACTTATGTTGTGTATCTTATACAGTGCGGTTGCAGTCTGAAATATATTGGACGAACCACCAGGACTCTGGGAACTCGCTTCCTAGAACATAGGAGAAATGTTATTAAAGGTCTGAATAATCACAGTGTCCCCCGACACTTTAAATTATTTCATCAACAGAATCCCAAGACCATGCAAATTATGGGAATAGAGACCATTTCTCCCTGTGTTCTGGGAGGCGACCGGTTCAAGACGCTCTGCAGGCGGGAATCCTATTGGATTCACCAATTGGGCACTCTCAGTCCTGGGGGACTAAACGAATGTTTAGACGTTAGTACTTTAGTTTAGTTTTTCCTCGGATGCCTCTTCCTGTTCTCCTCCTCTGCTTCTCAGGTCATCCCCTGTTTGGATCTCCTCCAGAGGTCCCCCCAATCCTATCCCCCATCCCCCATCCTCCCCCTCTTTCTCCCCCCCCCCCCCCCTTTCTCCTTCCCCTCCCTTCCCTCCCTTACCCCCCCCCCCCCTCCCCCATCCCCACTTTCCATTCCTTCCCTTTCCAGTCCCCACCCCCCTTCCTTCCGTCTGACAGATGGATAATCCATTCATTGCACATTAATGTTGATTTATGAAATAGACACTTTCACTAGGAACACTGGGTTAAATAGATGGTATGAGGAATTTATCTTTTAAACACTTTACACATTGAAATAGCACCTTTATATAGACATATTAAATTCATATAATTAGATATTCACTAGTATGGCCAACGAGGGCCTGGTAGTTATCATTATAGAATAAGACATAAATAGGTATATAGTATATAGTTTATAGCACACACATAATAATTTCACACAACACTTGATCACAATACAACACATATATGTAGATATACTTTCCGGGCCCTTGCCTTGTTTATGGCATACAGACTCCAATAATTTTCCTTCTGAGTTTAGGTTTTTATTTGTATGTACATTTATATTTACATTATAATTTTCATCATTATTTATATTTCATATATAAATTTATATCTAATTTCATTCTGTCCTTAGTCCAATCATATGGGAACATATGAATTGGTATTTGATTTATGCACGCATCTGGGTGCAATATTTAATAATTAATTGATTGTGGTTGCATATATGTATATATAATGTCATATGATCTCCTGTTCCATCACCAATATTTAAGTAATATACTCCACACTGGCCTGTGTGTGATCATCCCTCTATCTATAGGTGGGATTTAGATATGTATTATCATTGCACCATGTTGATGTATAGCAATGTATCCCATGGTTACACCAGATGGGGTCTGATTCACATACAGGATTAGTATTTTCAATCTGGGTTTGAGCCCTAGAAAATTATGTTGTTGTACTAAGTTGTTTTATGTTATTGCCAACTATTTTATATTTAATACATGTTTAACTGTGTGTTAACTTATATGTATGTTTAGTAATATGATTGGCTATTGAATATATATCTTAGTTTTATTCTATCATCTCCTCCAATTCTTTCAGGGTAAATATGTGTATTTTATATAATCATGTTTTCTATAGTGTTGGTAGCACGGATAATGATTGCAGCTGAGTAGGGGTGTTTTTTTCATCAATTACCATCATTGGAGTGTGTATATAATACCGGACCTCCCCCCTCACGTTATCCCTTTGAAAAAGTTAGCCGAGACTGACGAAACGCG
>NC_134497.1:26714825-26767325 GCF_040206685.1 Ascaphus truei
TCACTGAAATGTTGGCAGCATTATCTGGATATTGCCCCAGAATTTTAAAGAAGGTGTGTATTACTTACACTCACGCCTTGATAAAGCCTCTCGCGAAACGTCGGCGGCTCTGTTTTCCAACGTGCACGCGCAGGGGTCTGATCTTCACCGCATTCACAGTCTCAGACTGCGAGGTGATGCGGTTCCCTGCTCGTGTGGTTATACAGGCTCTCAAAGTGCCCCGATGGACACTTTGAGCCTCTTAAATCCTCTCTAATACTGGCATCTGGTGCTCTATTTATGGTAGAGGTACTATGTACTAATTAGGTCCCTTGCTTTACAGCTAGCTGCATTGGACACTATTGCTATTCAGGGACCCCCTGACATCAGCTTATGGGGACTCTAAAGTTAACAACAGCACTCAGACTGTTTATACAGTATATGCAATTTGACTTTACTGATCCCTGGTTGAAGGAGGTATCAGTTATTGTACAGGAGCATACCTGTCCTCAGGGTCCCAATATTCACAGTCTATCACTATAATAAGCAGCTGAGAGCTTGCTATTGCCAAATATCGCCTTTTATTTTTATCGTGTACCAGCTCATATATTCCGACACACTTACTGTTTCTCTGGTTGCTACCCACAGCTATAGATGTTAGTGTGCTCTTTCCTGCATTAGCCTGCACACAGTGCTATTAACCTATGTACACCACCACTGAGGTTATTAGAGGTCATACCCTCACTACTACTCTACACTAAAGCAGGGCATTACAGGTCAACCTGACCAAGCACCGCACCTACCTTATAAGGATACTACAATTACTGACTGGAGTCATAACTCCTTACTTACCTTATTAGTACTGTGAGTGACTAGTAGCAACTTACCTGATATTCCTTGAGCACACAATAATTATTTAGCCTTACCTGGTTCGCTAAAGGCGTCTGCGGCCATTAGTACTCACCTCAGAGCCAGTGAGTATAGATTGGTTTGATCCTCATAAGGATTTATGTTTAGTGTGCTACCTGTATTTTACAGAACACACTTACACTCTAGACCCTAAAACTATATGGTTCTAGTATTGAAGGTCACTATTCCTTCAGGTCGTCAGTTTTTAACACCCATTATTTTAAATATTTGGTACAGTTAATAAAGTTATGTTTTAAATCATTCACTTTACACACAGAGCGTGAACCTGAGTGCTGTATTTGGGTTCTATCTCTACCCCACCTTCTATTGTGCATATAACCAAAGCACCGTTCACTAACTACTTGTCTGAGGCAGTAGCAGGGATCCCCTATTATTTTCCAGAATTTTAAAGGCAAGTTTTAGAATACTCGTGGTTGCACCTCTATATATATCTGTAATATATAAATATCTATTATATATCTGTTATATATATATATATATACAGTGTTCGACAAACCCAGTCGCCTGGAGCGACTCGAAGTTGCCCCTTGGCGATTGGCCCAAGCAGTGCACGTTGTTCTGTTTAATTTCCCAAACCAAAAAATAAAATCCTCCTGATTGGTCTGACGAGACTTGGCAAGCTGCCAATTTTGTTTTTTTTCTGGCGCGCATCCAGGCTCTATATGAGCCTGTGGATGGAAGCAGCCTTACTTTTCTATTGTGATCCTTCGTGAGCATGTAAGTACTGTCCCATATCCCCAATGCCCCCCACATGCCTCCGATGCCCCCAACATGCCTCCGATGCCGTCCACATGCTCCCGATGCCCCCAACATTCCTCTGATGCCGCCCGCATGCTCCCGATGCCCCCCGCATGCTCCCGATGCCCACCGATGTCCCCCACATACCTCCAATGTCCCTGCTGGACACAGTGATCAGGACCAGGAGCTCCATTTCTTGTAGTGTGTGTGTATGTGAGTGTGTGTAAGTGAGAGTGTGTGTATGTGAGAGTGTGTGTATGTGAGAGTGTGTGTATGTGAAAGTGTGTGTATGTGAGAGCGTGTATGTGAGAGCGTGTGTATGTGAGAGCGTGTGTATGTGAGAGCGTGTGTATGTGAGAGCGTGTGTATGTGAGAGCGTGTGTATGTGAGTGTGTCTGTGTGTGTCTGTGAGTGTGTGTGTATGTGAGAGTGTGTGTGTGTCTGTGAGTGTGTGTGTGTATACGAGAGAGTGTGTGTGTGTGTCTGTGAGTGTGTGTGTCTGTGAGTGTCATTGAGTGTGTGTGTGTCTGTGAGTGTGTGTGTGTGTGTGTATATATTGTGACGTGTCAGTCCTAGCGTCGGATCTTTTGTCCAGATCAAAGGCAGGAAACGCTGTACTTTCAAAGCAGGGGTTTATTTACAGGGTACAAAGCAGATACAGGGTTAACTCATAACACAAAACAGAAACAAAAGACCTAACTCCTTCCAGGAGTACTGACTAATACTGCTTAGTCCCTAACTAATCGTGGGAGAACTAAACTCTTTCCCCACTTTACCCAGTGTGCCTGCAGCAGGTCTCCTTTCAGTCTCTCACAGGGCTGTCTGTGTGTGTCTTCAGATCAGTCTAGCAGCAGCGTCTCTCACCCTCTCTGTATAACTCAACAGTGTGTGTCTGGCAGCAAGGGGTGGGGGGGGGGAATCTCTGTATCACTTCCTGACTGTACAGGCTAGGCTAATTAGCTCATTAACTCTCAGCTGAACAGACCTTTCCAAGAGGATTAACTCTATGAGAGCTGTAAAGTCCCACAACTGCCCCATTCTAACCATTAGAGGGCAGTGACGGCATCACATATCCCTCCCCCCAGCGAAACATTGTCCTGTGAGCGGCCCGTGCACTAATCCCGTGCACCAGCCACACTGTCAGACATGTCTGACATCCACCTCTTCTTAAAGGTTTTTTTCGTATTAGACCTCCTGCTGAGCAGTAATAGAGTCCAGCGAAGTGTCCCACTCAGTCTTCAGAGCTTCGAGCTCTTCGCCTAGGTCACGGTGTTGTTTCTCTGCCTTCTTGCAGCAAGCACGCTCAGACTCCAGGTCTTTCCTCAGGTCTTGAAGCTGTCCTTTTATACATCTTTTCTGGCTCAAGGCAGCTGCCAATTCAATTCCTCTCAGGGCCTTCATCTCTTCCCGGTGCTTGCTCTGGGTTTGTGTCAGCGCATCCTTCAGATTTTGGATCTCTGTAGTTTTTGTCGCTAGGATTGCCGCTGCTTCTGGTTTTCCATGCCTCTTTCTCCTGGGTGTACTGATTTTTGGTGATGGAGCAGGCTCCTTTATAGCTGTGAGTTGCTGGGACGTGTGTTCAGTTATCCGCTTTAGCTCTAGAAGCCTTTTATCCAACTTCAGTTTTTCAGATTCCAAGGTTTGGACATTTTTTGTTTTTTTGTATTCTGCTTCCAGTGATACTTGGGTATGGCTCAGGGTGGCCTTCAGCTCATCATGCTGCTCGGCGGGGACCCACTGAGTACTCAGTCGCTCCTGTAGCACTTGTTGCTTTACTTTACCCAGCTCTGTTTTTAAAGTGAAGACCTCTCGCTGAGAAACGTCTAGCTTGCCGATGAGGCGTTGAACGTCTTGTTGGGACACCTCATAGAACCGTTTCC
Source organism: Ascaphus truei (assembly GCF_040206685.1). Lineage (NCBI taxonomy): Eukaryota > Metazoa > Chordata > Amphibia > Anura > Ascaphidae > Ascaphus > Ascaphus truei. The sequence continues at coordinate 26,718,353 of NC_134497.1, forward strand.
AGTCAACACTCTTTTGGTCTGACTCACTTGGATTTCTGCTTATGGTGGTATCGGTAGCCTTTGTCATACCAAGGCTAGTAGTCACTCCTGTGACGATTGCGCCAAGCGCTCTGTGTTGTAGTCCACCTTTGTTCTTTTCTGATGCCACGGGGTAAGCTTTCCCTACAGCTTCTGTTGCACACGGAGGTTGTCCTTTACGTGGGGCCACATAGGAGTCCTCGTCGTCCTCTTCTGAACTGCAAGAACTGCGCTGAACTGTAGAAACCCAGCGCGAACCATGCCCCACAGAAAAGTTACATTCCATTGATTCCGCGTTCCGAGGGCAAACTGCGGCCACATGTCCAAGTTCATGGCATCTGTAGCACTCTATATACCTTCCAAAACTGGGTCGGTGTTTTGTCTCCAGTCTACTGGGAACAATGAGACCAGAGTCCCGCCTAGGTGCTGTGGGAATTCCTACTCCTTTACGCAAATCAATGAGTCCTTGGGGATTCCTATTCGGATGAACAGTCTTATCGGACCTCCTTGGAGCACAGGAAGCGAGAACCGGAGCACTCATCTGGACTTGAACTCTTGGACATCTCCTCGGCAGTCAAGTAACATTCGACTAAAGCGAACAACTGTTCGGCGTCTTTGGGGTCACTCTGGCTCACCCACTTCTGGATGGTGCGGGGGAGACCCCTCAGGAACCGGTCTATAATGACTCTTTCGACAACTGCAGCGATGGAACTTACCTCAGGCTGCAGCCACTTCCTTGCAGAGTGTATAAGGTTATAGAGTTGAGAGCGGGGTGTCTTCTCTATATCATAATGCCAAGAATGGAACCGTTGGGCCCCAAACCGTGAGGGTGACCCCTAGCCGTGCCATAATCTCCACCTTCAGGGTGTCATAGTCTTTAGCTTGCTTGGGCTCTAAGTCATAATAGGCTTGTTGTGAGTCACTCACCAGGAAGGGAGCAATTATTCCCGCCCACTCCTCAGCTGGCCACCCTTCACGTACTGCGGTGCGCTCGAAGATTGACAGGTACGCCTCAACGTCATCGTCATCGAACTAAACTCTTTCCCCACTTTACCCAGTGTACCTGCAGCAGGTCTCCTTTCAGTCTCTCACAGGGCTGGCTGTGTGTGTCTTCAGATCAGTCTAGCAGCAGCGTCTCTCACCCTCTCTGTATAAGGCCGAGTCCATAGACGGACAGGCCGTGCTGAGGCGTGCGGACGCTCCGCGCTGAGCCCCTGCATCCTCAATGAGGATGCCTTGAGAGGGGTCTCACGCGAGCGTCCGCAGGCGTGCTGACGAGTTGGAGGTTTCGGCCGAGCGCCAAGCTGATTTTCAGTGCGCTGTCGGCTGAAAACCTCCAATCACAGCACAGCAGCGTCAACGTCACTGCGCCGTGACGTCGGCGCCGTGACATTGACGTCAGTGCGTCGCGGGCGATTGGCCCAGCGACGTCACTGCCCCGCCTCCAACCACCTCCCCCCGGCTCCCTTCGCGCACGCTGGCTCGCCTGCAAGTCCGTGCAATCGCGCTGACTGAAGCAGGCGAGCCTCAGCGTTAGCGCGCCTCCGCTCTCCCCACACCTCTATGGCCCGGGCCTAACTCTCAACAGTGTGTGTCTGGCAGCATGGGGGGGGGGGGAATCTCTGTATCACTTCCTGACTATACAGGCTAGGCTAATTAGCTCATTAACTCTCAGCTGAACAGACCTTTCCAAGAGGATTAACTCTATGAGAGCTGTAAAGTCCCACAACTGCCCCATTCTAACCCTTAGAGGACAGTGACGGCATCACAATATATATGAGTGAATAAACCCACCCTCCCAGTCACCCACCCTCCCAGTCAACCCTCCCGGTCACCCTCTAACTCCTCTCCCAGTCACCCACCCACCCTGTCACCCTCTCCCAGTCACCCTCTCCCAGTCACCCTCTCCCTGTCACCCTCTCCCTGTCACACTCTCCCTGTCACACTCTCCCTGTCACACTCTCCCTGTCACACTCTCCCTGTCACTCTCCCTATTACACTCTCCCTGTCTGTCTCTCTCTCTCTCTGTCACTCACACTCTCTCTCTCTCTTGCACCCACACTCTCTCTCCTTTCTGTCGCACCCACACTCTCTCTTCTTTCTGTCGCACCCACACTCTCTCTCCTCTCTGTCGCACCCACACTCTCTCTCCTCTCTGTCGCACTCACACTCTCTCTCTCACACATCCACACTCTCCCTCTCTGTCACCCACACTCTCCCTCTCTGTCACCCACACTCTCCCTCTCTGTCACCCACACTCTCTCACACTCTGGATCTGGATATCTTATTTACCCAGTATATTTTAACTGCCCTATACCTACACTGAAATAACCTATTGTAATGCGTAGCTCACCACAAACGAAGTGCGACCGCGGTGCTGAGGTAGGGAATTGAGAAACGCCAACCCACAGCCACGCGGGCGCGCCTAGGATGTAGATTGGTCGTGCAAGCCGGATCAGGGTTATAGAGTGCAGAGTAGTCGTATATACTTGCCAGGTCAGGCTTGGAGAATAGCGGATCGTTGGGGTACTTTGCCAAGGTCAGGATTGTAGAAGAGCGGATCGTCAGGGTACTTTGCCAAGGTCAGGAGTGGAGAGAAGCGGAGTCCAAGTAACTAGCAGGGTTCAGGCAACAAAGGGTTAATCAGGCAGACAAGGCAAAACAAGGTATCAGGAACAGAATGCAGCAAGGCACGGCGTCACACTGACTATGCTCAGCAAAGGTAAGCTGAAAGTGCAGGGTATATAAGGAAGGAGGCTCCAATAGCAAGCAGGGGTGGAACCAGGAAGTGAATCGTCATAGGCTGCTGGTACACACAGGTTTGCCCAATGATGCAGCCGATCAGGTAGGAGGTTACTTGCAGCCCACACGTGTCACAGGGTTCAGAGGGCGGGACTTGGAGTGTGTGATACTCCCACGCCGGTTCCTTGAGACATCAGAGCGGGGGCGGAGCCTGCAACTCGCGTCACTGCCATGCTGGTGGCGACTCCATGAAGGCTTATCCGGAAATTTGTAATGGAAGTTACGGATCATCCTGGAAGCATGAACATGATGACTAGGAACCCAGGATCTTTCCTCTGGGCCGTAACCCTTCCAGTGTACCAAATACTATAATTAGCCTCTTGAGAACTTTGAGTCCAGAATGGATTGTATTTCATACTCAGGTTGGCCTTGTACCATATGAGACGAAGTGGGAGGCGAATGAACCGAGTGAGTATTCTGGACCACTGGCTTAAGTAACGAGACGTGAAAAACGGATGGGATCCGCATAAGAGGAGGTAACGCGAAACGATACGCCATGGGATTAATCCTTTCTGAGATAGAAAAAGGACCGAGAAATCTGGGTGCAAACTTCATAGATGGTACCTTCAGCCTGATGTTCTTGGATGAGAGCCAAACCTTGTCGCCAATCTTGAATTCTTGAGCAGGTCTACGGTGGCGATCAGCCTGGGTCTTCTGCCTATTGGTAGCTGTCTTGATGTTTGCCTGAACCTTTTTCCAAAGATCTTGCAATGCTTTAATCCTGTCGTTTGCCGCAGAAACCCTTGATGAAGATACAGAGAGAGGGAGTGTAGAAGGATGGAACCCGTAATTTACAAAAAATGGGGATTCCAGAGTAGATCCACTTTGTGCGTTGTTATGGGCGAATTCTGCCCAGAGCAAAAGTTTGGACCAGTCATCTTGGGAATCTGAAACAAAACATCTTATGTATTGTTCTAGTGACTGATTGGTCCTTTCAGTTTGACCATTCGTCTGTGGGTGGTACCCAGAGGAGAAATGTAGAGAAATGCCCAGTTGTAGGCAAAAAGCGAGACACAAACTGTGAACCCCTATCAGACACGATAACCAGGGGTACTCCGTGAAGTCGAAAGATCTCTCTGATGAATACATCGGATAGTTTGGAAGAATTGGGAAGACCTTTGAGAGGTATAAAGTGGGACTGTTTAGAAAATCGATCCACGACCACAAAGATCGTATTCATGCCCTTGGATACCGGTAAATCCACAATGAAATCCATGGACAGGTGTGTCCATGGTCGGTTGGGAACAGGAAGGGGCTGAAGAAGTCCTGAAGGAAGATTCCTGGGAGTCTTAGTCCTGGCACAAGTTGGGCACGCGGCTACGAAGTCCTTGTCATCTTTCTGAATCCCGGGCCACCAAAAAGTTCTGGAAATCAGATCTAAAGTTCTCCTGGTACCTGGGTGACCAGCGGCTCTGGAGGAGTGACTCAATTGGAGAACTTTCCTGTGGTGCGTAGGAGAAGTATACAGATGACCCTCTGGAATATTGAGATCTGCAGGGGTGTGATCTTGTTGTCGTACAATATCTTTGAGAACGTTGGAGATGGTTGCAGAAAGAATACACTTAGCAGGGACAATAGGCCTTTGTTGGTCCTCAGATTTATCGTATGAAGAGAATTGTCGGGAAAGGGCGTCAGCCTTGACATTTTTTATTCCAGGCAGATATGATATTATGAAATTGAATCTTGAAAAGAATAATGACCATCTGGCTTGACGGGCTCCAAGACGACGTACCCCTTTGATGTATAACAGATTTTTATGATCTGTTAAGATAGTTATGGGATTCTCAGTGCCCTCCAGAAAATGTCTCCATTCTTCTAATGCTAATTTCACAGCCAGATGTTCCCGATTCCCGATATCGTAATTGCACTCAGCGGAAGAATTTTTTTTGGAGAAAAATGCACAGGGATGCAATCTGGATTGAGGATTCTTCCTCTGGGAAAGGACAGCACCAACAACGATGTCTGATGCATGTACTTCTAGGGTGAAAGGCAGTTTAGGATCAGGATGAATAAGGATAGGTGCAGAGACAAATGCACTCTTAAGACGAGAGAAAAACTGAATGGCCATGGGAGGCCAAGAAGTAGGGTCAGCTCCTTTCTTGGTTAAGGCAGTAATAGGAGCTACCAATGAAGAAAAGATCTGGATAAATCTACGATAATAGTTCGAAAATCCGAGGAACCGTTGAATGGCTTTGAGAGTGGTGGGTTGAGGCCAATCCAGTACCGCTTTGACCTTAGCAGGATACATAGTAAGTCCAGTGTTGGAGATAATGTATCCAACGAAAACGGTGGAGGCTTGGTGAAATTGACACTTCTCGAGTTTGGCGAAGAGTCGGTTTTCTCGTAGGCGAAGAAGTACCTGCTTTCACCTGAGGAAGTGACGTCAGCCACGAAATGCTTAGGGTCAAAGGTCACGGTGCCTTGGAGTTACACTGGCTGTGAGAAGTGTCAGTCAAGTGAAGCAGGAAGCAGCATCATTGAAGCTGCAGTGCTGGCAAGCAGGAGAGTGTGGAGTTCCCTTACTCGGCGTCCATCTTGGAGGGTGTTTTGCAGCTAGAAGGAAAGATACTACACAGGGAGCCCCTGAGGACCCCACTGCTGCAGGCGTCTGCCCAACTTGGTTACACATGCTTGTTATTCCAGTCCTGCTGTAAGTAGGGTTTTGGGTTTTAACCCCTTCATGATCAGCTGCAGCAGGCTCCGTTTGTTTTATTAAATAGTTATTTTTCTTTCAGCTTGATTGTTTTATGTTTGTCTTCTGTTAAGTGTTTCATGTTGTTTGTCCCATTTTAACATTACGTATTACACTATTATTTTTCTTTGTTTCTGTCCCTATGTCACGGACCCCCGGATTGGAGATTTTACAGTGATTGGAGCATTTGGAATATCTTCCCTTCCATCTGTTTGGACTCTATTAGGGACTTTGGATTCTTTTTGGGCGCAGGTCTGTATATGTGCTTTACATGGGACACATGTTCTTGTTTGGATTTGGAGAAAATCAGAATGTCATCTAAATAAATGATCACAAAAGAATTGAGAAGGTCCCGAAAGATTTCGTTGACAAAATCCTGAAACACAGCTGGGGCATTACACAGACCGAATGGCATGACTAAGTACTCGTAATGTCCATCTCTGGTGTTAAAAGCAGTTTTCCACTCATCACCCTGGCGAATCCTGATCAGGTTGTAGGCTCCACGTAGATCCAACTTAGAGAAGATATTGGCGCCTTGTAGGCGATCGAAGAGCTCAGATATAAGAGGAAGAGGTTAACGATTCTTAATGGTGATTTTATTGAGACCCCGGTAGTCGATACAAGGGCGTAAAGAACCGTCTTTTTTCTTCACGAAGAAGAAACCGGCACCTGCAGGAGAAATAGAGTTACGTATGAAACCTTTCTGGAGATTCTCAGTAATATACTCTCGCATGGCATTGGTCTTAGGCATGGACAAAGGGTAGGAAGCCCCTCTGGGGGGAGAAGAACCCAAGAGTAGTTCAATGGGCAATCGTACGGATGATGTGGGGGTAGTACCTCAGACTTAACTTTATCGAAGACGTCGCTGAACTCGGCATACTCCTCAGGCAAAAGTACCCTTTCCTTTGCCTCGGCCGGGGTAGTACCACAAATGCTACTGGATTTAATGATACAGTTCTTGGTACAAAAAGAGCTCCATTGAATGGGATCCTTATTTAGCCAATCCACCCGAGGATTATGAATCTGTAACCAGGGAAAACCAAGGATTACTGCTACGGAAGGCGTATGAATCACATTAAACTGGATGTCCTCCAGGTGATCAGTACCTGTCTTGAGATGAAGTACCAGGGTCTCCAGTAAAATAAAGGCTGGCTGAAGCGGTCTTCCATCAATGGCCTCAAGTCCAATAGGCTTCTTTCTAGGTATGAGGGGGATATTGTGACGTTCAGCAAAGCCTTGATCTATAAAGTTGCCCCAGAGCCGGAATCGAGAAAGGCCTGGGTGGAAACACGAAACCCATTCCCAGAGAGAGTGATGGGAAGAAGGATTCTAGAAGGGTTATCAACAGAAATAGGAGAGAGAGAAATGGTTCCCAGTGAGACTCCCCTAATTCTCATGGGAATTTCACGTTTTTCTAGCTTATTGGGACAAGAGTAGGCCAGGTGTCCAAGTTGTCTGCAATATAGACACCGACCCACGTTCAGGCAACGTTGTTTCTCTGATTTGGAGAGACTCGTACCTCCCAGTTGCATGGGTTCAGAAGTATCCATCGAAGGAAATTCCGTCATGCTCACCTGGACCGGAGTGCTTCTGGATGAGAATGATCTGCGGTGTACTCTCTTTGCTTTGCTTTCCTGAAGACGGTGGTCCACTCTGATGCAGATGGCGACAAGGTCCTCCAGATCTGTGGGATGGTCGAAAGTCGCCAATTCGTCCTTTAGGGTTTCAGAGATGCCCTGCTAGAATGCAGCAGACAAAGATTCATTATTCCAATCCGTCTCTGCGGCAATGGTTCTAAACTCAAGTGCATATTTTGTCACAGGACGATTACCTTGGGATATATAGAAAAGGGTAGAAGCAGCAGATACCTTGCGGCCAGGTGTGTCGAACACCCTATGGAACTCCCCGGTAAAGGCTCCAATGTCCTGAGTGAGATCAGACCTTCGTTTCCAGATAGGAGAAGCCCAGGCAAGTGCGTCATCTGTGAGGAGAGAAATAATGTATGCCACCTTTACGCGTGGAGAGGTGAAGCAGGAGGAGTTTATCTCAAATTGAATGAAGCATTTATTCAAGAACCCCCAACATTCTTGGGAGTCCCCTCCATAACGGTTTGGCGTAGGTAACCGGGGTTCGTGGAAGGAATGAGGAACGGACATAACTTCCCCAGGAGTGGCAGAACTAGGAATAGGCCGGGATTCTTGTACAGAGAGAGTGAGAGTTTTAAAATTCTCCTGGATAGTTTGCATATGATGGTCATAAGATGCAAGTCTTTTCTCAATGCTAGACAAAGCGTTGGCGTGCGTGCTCAGGACTCTTCCTACATCAGCGGGGTCGAAGTTTGTGAGGCTGAGCATACTGTAATGCGTAGCTCACCACAAACGAAGTGCGACCGCGGTGCTGAGGTAGGGAATTGAGAAATGCCAACCCACAGCCACGCGGGCGCGCCTAGGATGTACATTGGTCGTGCAAGCCGGATCAGGGTTATAGAGTGCAGAGTAGTCGTATATACTTGCCAGGTCAGGATTGGAGAATAGCGGATCGTTGGGATACTTTGCCAAGGTCAGGATTGTAGAAGAGAGGATCGTCGGAGTACTTTGCCAAGGTCAGGAGCAGAGAGAAGTGGAGTCCAAGTAACTAGCAGGGTTCAGGCAACAAAGGGTTAATCAGGCAGACAAGGCAAAACAAGGTATCAGGAACACAATGCAGCAAGGCACGGCGTCACACTGAGTATGCACAGCAAAGGTAAGCTGAAAGTCCAGGGTATATAAGGAAGGAGGCTCCAATAGCAAGCAGGGGTGGAACCAGGAAGTGAATCGTCATAGGCTGCTGGTACACACAGGTATGTCCAATGATGCAGCCGATCAGGTAGGAGGTTACTTGCAGCCCGCACATGTCACAGGGTTCAGAGGCCGGGACTTGGAGTGTGTGATACTCCCACGCCGGTTCCTTGAGACATCAGAGCGGGGGCGGAGCCTGGAACGTGCGTCACTGCCATGCTGGTGTTGTTTAACAACAGAGCGGGGATGGAGCCTACCGCGCGCATCAGCGGGGAGACTAGACGAGAGCCCACGACGTACAGCCTGGTGAGGGATGGTCCCTGAACTCCGGAATGGTGAATCCTCACACCTATACTGCTTTCTTCCAGATCTAACTCTCGAGCTTCACAAGGGAGATATCGGAATCCACCCTAACCCAGAAGACAGATAGGAACACCTCCTCTCCAATGTATAACATTGCGGGAATGAGAGTAGCTGGGCATTGAGGGACTGCGGATCAGGTAAGATCCCAGGTAGCATTGCTGCTTTAGATTTTGTGAAGCGGGGGCGTCCAGACACTGGTTAAAGGGTTCAGGAAACTAGTTATTCACATCTGGCTTTTTTTTCTAGATCCGACATTTATATATACACACACACACAGATACACACACGTAATTATGTTACAAGGATTAATTGTAGTAAAGTATAAATGTAATACAATAAATAAACTGTTATGTAAAAAACTACTGTTGTTCTTACTATAAAGTAAGGGGAAAGGGGAAAGGGGAAAGGGAGAGCTCCCGCATCAGCTATAGTACACTAGGTAGTATATATGTATGTAGTCAGAGATCGTTTCTGGTGCAAAAAGGGACAAAGGGATATGCAAACAAACAAATGAAAGGTTCCCCCTTGAATGCACTCAGATTGATCTAATTGATATGATGTAGTATATTAAAATAATTTAATAATAAATTTAAAATAGTAGTTGTACAGAGGGTTGTGGTGAGCAAGTCCAGGGCCACGCCCGAATTACATACCGAATAAGTTTCCGTATTATGTGCAATAAGGAAAAAAGGTTGTTCTTACTAGTAATTTATTACATTTCTTTAAAAAAAATCAGGGATGGGGGCGGGGCTAAGGGCGGACTGGGGGCAGGGCTACAGGCAGAAAAGGGCGGGGCTAATTGGCGAGTAGATTTGGTTCGGCGAGTAGATTTTTGGGTGATTTGTCGACCACTGTGTATATATATATACATATATATAATACTGAGTTAAGTTATGGTGAGTAAAAAAAGGGACAAAAACCCTCAATTGCAAAGCAAATATGCAAATATAACTGTATGCTCATCTGCATGTCTAAGGCAGGTCTGCAACCCCACCCTTCACCATTATCACCCAGCACACAGCACTTCCACTGCAGCAAGGGATTCTGGGAAATGACATGCAAATGAGCACGCAGTGCCACTTTTTGCTTCAAAAACCATTTTTAACATGGTTCCCTATAGGCTTAAGCTTGCTGCATGGTCACAGCTTTGAGCACAGCCAGGGTTAAGGTGCATTCCCAGAAAACCACCCACAGGCAGCTGTTTCGACCTTAATGGGTCTCATCAGTGTGGGGTTGATTAACTGGGTATGCAAAGAAGCTAAGGGATGGGTAACTTAACTCAGTATTATGGTATACCCCATCTCTTAGCTTCTTTGCATACCCAGTTAATCAACCCCACACTGATGAGACCCATTAAGGTTGAAACGGTTGTCTGTGCGTGGGTTTTCTGGCTATGCATCTTAACCTTGGCTGTGCTCAAAGCTGTGACCATGCAGCAAGCTTAAGCCTATAGGGAACCATGTTAAAAATGTTTTTTGGAGGGTGCAAGCGCGACTGACTGGGAGATGGCAGCTTAAGCTGAAAGCTCCTCCAATCCCCAGCGCATTTAAATCAATAAATACAACAAAAACCCACCCAAACTCGGCGCAAAACATACCCTCAGCAGCATTGAAGCGGCGGCTATGCCAATAACTCGGGCCACGACAAAAAGCACTAAGAGAAAGTCCCTGGATCTGAGATCTTATTTTTGGCACACAGAGCAAGTAAAGGCCAGGGACGAGATGGCCATGTCTGCGGGCGGGAGTTCCGACACGGACTCCACGCAGGGCAGGGGAGACCCAGAAGAGGAAGCGGGGATGCAGCTCGTCCTACGGAAAGACATGACTAAGTTCTTAAATGAAATAAAAGACTTTTTCCGCAGTAAAATAGATGGGCTGCGCAAGGACATACAGGGAGTAGGAGAACGCACCCCCGAGCTGGAGCAGCAGATGGACATCTCTATGGAGTGTCACCAGCACACGGGACAAGAATTAACCCACATAAAACAAAGGTTGCTCGAATTGGAGGAGAAGCAGGAAGACGGGGAAAACAGGGACAGAAGAAACAATCTCCGGCTGAGAGGCATACCTGAGGAGGTCATGGACATCGAGGACTTTGTGGGGAGGTGGATGGAGTCCCTGCTGCCAGATAAATCCCCTTCCGAGCTCTAACTGGACAGATGCCACGTGCCTTGCGAGCGAAACCTCTTCCCAACAATCCCCCGCGCGACGTCATCCTGCGCATCCACTATTTTAAAATAAAAGAGACACTTAGTAAAATCACCGGTTCATCCCCCACACTCCAGTTCGAGGGAGTGAAATTGTCTGTCTATCAGGACATATCCCCCACTACACTCAATAGAAGACGGGCGCTACAACCCCTTACAAAAGTACTGAGAGAGAGGGGCATACGTTACAGATGGGTTTTCCCCTTTGGACTCCTCGTCATTAAAGATGGCAAAGCCCACAGCATACAGCATTTGGATGAGGGGGAAGCACTCCTACAAACCCTAGGAGTTAAGGACAAGCTCCCGCAGCAACCAGAGCAGCGCCCGACTGCAGAAACCTCCTGGACACGAGTGAGCAGGGTGGCCGAGAGCAGGAAGACCAACAACAAAAACAAACCCTGAGGTCTGGATGGTGGATCGACCTAGATAATGCCCCCTAGTTATACCCCCCGATGCTCCTGGCTGACCGGGCGGCACGTTGCCCCCTGGGATGTCACGGATTCTGGCTGAAGGGGCAAAGTTTCTATTTATAATCTGTTGCTGCAGTTTGAAGCGGCTTTAAAGTTATCCTCCAGTGAAGCCAAAGCCAGTGGACCCCTGCTAGAAGTGTGAGGAATACCGTGTTCCTGTGCAGAGACAATGGCCACCAAGATGGCGCCTCCTGCACCTGCATTGAGGTGCCAAGAAAGAAGCGGGAGCTCTTCGCGGGCAAACATGGCGCCCCTGCAAAAGGCGCGAACGGACTGATGCGAGGCAAGTGGGCGGGAGGGGAGGAGGTGGAGGCGGAGTTCCGGGAGGAGAGGAGGAAGAGGGAGGCCCTGTGGCGAAAATGGGGGTAATCAGCGCATTAATAAAGGCAGTGGGCTCGGCTGGTTACCCCTATTTCGTATTGGGGATGAAGGGGTTAATTTTATATGCTGTTCCCCTTTTAAGACTGCTAATATAGGAACGGATTGAGCCAGCACTCTGATTTTTGGGGTGCCGCCTCAGTGTAATCCCCCAAGTACACACATATTAAAAATATAACTTTGTCATAAGGGAAACATATATTTTTGATGAAGTGCCTTTCTGGTGCAGTTAATATGTACCGGCAGGATGCTGTTTTTTTCTGCCTGCCTTTGTTTTGCATACCAGAACCAAATGTGTTGACACCTATGAGCTGGGTTACTTACCTATGCAAGCTTCAAAGCTAGCCTGCTAGGCCCACAGCTGTATGTCTCTCTGGAAGTTGCATATCAAAAGACCCCAGATTCATAAAGTGTCACTTAATCAGGATGTTTCTGAGTAGCAAATCCTGCTACTCGTCCTAGATATTTCACACCTTGGGACCAAACTCCAGACATTGCGTCCCCAGAAATGAGTGGCCCCTTTTTACTTAGCAGTGCTACCAAGCTGCTTACTGAGCATGCTCAGAGTTACCTGGGCTGGCTGTAAGTTTTGCCCCTGTGACATGGCAGGTTCTGATAGGAGGAAGATAATTCCTTGCCAATGGGATGAGGCTAATGTATCCCTTCACAGGCCCTTGTCCTTAAAAAGGCCTGTACCCCTCATTCCTGTGTTGTTGCTGTTGCTGTTACCTGATTTCTTCAAGCGGATAAGACCTAAGTACAGCGGCTACGATTCCAGAACGCAAGGGGTTAAAAACATCGCAACAAGGAAACTTGCCCTGCTTCAGGATTTCGTTAGCCCTGGGGATTCCAGCAAATCCCAGAGAACCAGAAAAGACTTTGCCCATTCACAGAAGGATTGGACTGGCTATTTATTTGGCAATTTGCACATGGACTACATTTTAAAGAACAATCTTCTGGTGCTTTGGCACCTTTCTGGACATTATCCTCTGTTTCTCTACCCGTGAGTGTAATTATTAAGTTTATTCTGCAGTTGTCGTGTGTTTGCCTATCAAGGGAATAAATATCAGTTTATTTTGCTCAACCTGTTCTGCTCAATCAGGATCCACGAAATATAAATGTGTTCTTAAGCGCGTCTCCCGTGACAGGCCCCACTTACCCGATCCAAGGACAACAGGATCTGACGTCAGTCGGAGGCAGGGCGCCCGGATATGACGTCATCAACGACCCAACCCGGATGTGAAGAGGGGAACTGTCGGGGACCTGAGGCAGAGGTACGCGCATTCCTCAGCCGAGGGACACGACAGACAGCGGGGGGGGGGGGGGGAGCAGAGACAATGGGAGGGGGGCCCAGGGGAGAGGCTTGGCGGCGAGCTGTACAAAGCGGAAGCTGATATCACACGGAACATCAGGCACCATATTTAGGGGGTGGAGAAGGAGGGGAGGTTGGAGGAAGACAGGAAAGAGGGCAGATAAGGAGAGGATAAGAGGGGGGAGAGAGGGCAAGAAGAGAGTGCTGAGGGTAGAGAGAGGAAAGAGAGAAGGGGGCGGAGGTAGAGTAGAAGGGGAGTATGAGGAGGAGCATACCGGAGGGGGAGGAAAAACAAGAGATTAGGGAGGGCGCTGTTAGATTGGTGACCGCAAAGAAGGGGGAGGTAGGAAAACACATAGAAGGAGCAAGAATACAAAAGAGGGCACAAAAAAACAAAAAAACAAAAAACAAAAGAGGATAGGCAGTTAAGCAAATTAACACATGGTTAGCGCAGCAGGTTAATTAATTAATCCATACAAGGGTGTGGAGGGGGGGAAAAGAGATAAAGTTTTGAGTTGAAGTTTTAAAGTTGGGTTTTCCAGGAAAAATGGGTGGAAGAGTTACAAAATGGCATATACTATAAGAGTATTTAGTTTTACATTAGATAATGCTCCATAGCGCGGGGGGTTAGGAGGTAGCTCCGCTCTCCTGGCAGTGGGCATGGGCCTCAACCACACTGACCAGGGTACATTGAGGTAAGTTGGGAAAGACCCGGGGAATGTGGACTTCCTACAGAACGGGAGCCTTGCAGTGATGAACGGTGCGGTGGACGCAAGGTCACGGGGTCCCCGGGCACATGAGCTCAGACTAGCAAGGTCTGGTAAAAGCTCAGAACAGTTGATATTGCTGTCTATTATGATGCTGTCTATACCACATGTTGTGTTGTCTCCCCTGTCTGTTTTTGTGCGTATCCCCCCCCTATCCCGACCCCCCACATGGAGCGACTACAGGAGCATTCGGAGCCACGTGGTCTAACGGCAACTCAGCCATCGTCCAGCAAAATCACCCGTATCAGTGCACAGAATAGGGTAAGCAGATCTATACACACACCACAATGTCTGTAACCTGGTTATCTCAAAATGTGAAAGGCTTTAATAGTCCGCAGAAGCGGAGGGTTGCCTTTTCTGAATATAAGAAAAAGAAGATAGACGTTTTGTTCCTACAGGAAACACATTTCAGAGCCAGACACAACCCCAAATATCTAGATGCCCAATACCAGCAGTTTTATCTAGCCTCAGCAAGAGAAAAAAAGAAAGGGGTGGCTATACTCCTACATAATAATTTCCCATTCAAAATAGATAAGATTAAAAGAGATGTGGAGGGCAGATATCTTATTCTGATAGGGACAATAAAAAACAGTAGACTGACCTTGGCCTCAGTCTATGCCCCATGTGAGAACGACCCGCAGTTCTTTAGATCTTTCTTCACACTCCTAAACAGGATCGCAGAGGGCAGTATAGTACTGGCTGGGGACCTTAATAAACGCTTGGACCCAGATATGGACAGAACACAGACGAAACATAGAGACAGAGCGGAAGGGGTCACAGCACTCCGACAGGGAATCAGAGAGAATCAGCTGGTGGATATTTGGAGGGAACAACACCCTGGGGAGCGGAGTTACACATTTTACTCAAACCCACACGACAGCTACAGCAGGATCGACTATTTTTTGGTGTCAGCTAGACTGGTCCCCCAGATCACCTACTCAGGGATACATGATATTTCATGGTCCGATCATGCACCAATTGAGCTGAGGTGCTCCCAGATCAAGCTGGTCAGCCCGGGAGCAAACTGGAAACTAAATGAGTCTTTATTAAAGATCCCAGAGACCGCGCAACAAATTAAAGCCGAGATCTCACAATTCTTTAAAGCTAACACCGGCAGTGTGGAATCCCACGTCACCTTGTGGGAGGCTCACAAGGCCACTATGCGAGGGGTCCTGATAAATATAGTAGCGGGTAAGAAAAAAGCGAGGGAAGCTAAAACAAAACTACTAAGGGAGAGGCTCCATGAGCTCTCTATACAACATACCCAATCCGGCAACGCGGACACATTGAAGGAGTTGAAGGACATAAGAATAGAACTTAACCTCCTCCTCAACTCCCAGGCTGAGAAAGAACTGAGTTGGACAAAGAGGAAATTTTTTGAAAAATCGAACAAGCCAGATACCATGCTAGCTAGGAAAATTCGCAATAAACAACACAACTACACAATCCATGCGATTAAGACTAGAACGGGAGAGCTATCAGCCAACCCCAAACACATAGTCGAGGAGTTTAGAACATACTATGCAAAGCTATACGATGGTCAGAAGGTTCGGCATAACGCTAAAACAAATAAGGCTTTAGGCGAATTTTTAGCCAAAGCGAACCTACCAAAATTGACAAGGTTGGAGCGGGAGTTCCTTGGTAAGGAGTTTACAGCGGAGGAACTAAAAGAGGTAGTTGTTAACCTTAAACCTGCTAAAGCGCCAGGCCCAGATGGATTTTCTAACTTGTATTATAAAAAATATATAGGAATCCTATCCCCGCACTTGCTGAGGATGTTAAACCATATTCTAACAGGGGGCTCCTTCTCAGACATGATGTTGCAAGCGTCCATCTCAGTGATCCATAAACAGGGCAAAGATCCCACCAATTGTCCAAGCTATCGGCCAATATCTTTGATTAACTCAGATATTAAAATTTACTCCAAATTACTGGCCAATAGATTGAGTTCGATTCTGCCTAGGCTGATTCACCCAGATCAGGTTGGCTTCATCGCAGGTAGGCAAGCGGCCGATAATACTAGAAGGATAATTGATACTATAGATTACATAAATGCAAACAAGATCCCGGGAATGATTGTAAGCCAAGACGCAAAAAAAGCCATTGACAGAATCGTCTGGCCATACCTGGATGCCACACTTGCAGCATTTGGAATGGGGGAAACGGTAATACGGGCAATCAAAGCGCTGTACACAAATCCAACAGCGCGGGTAATCCATCAAGGGTACCCGTCAGACTCGCTGCAAATTAAAAGTGGTACAAGACAGGGCTGCCCACTTTCGCCACTGTTGTTCGCCCTATGCATGGAACCACTTGCAAACCACATTCGCAGTAATAAAGATATCACGGGAATCCACATACAGTCTCAGGAGTACAAAACCGCGTTATACGCCGATGATGTTATCCTGACACTGTCAAAGCCCCTAGTCTCCCTACCCAACCTCTTTGACCTCCTGGACAAATTCAACTCAGTTTCAGGGTTTAAAATCAACCAATCAAAATCGGAGGCGCTAAGCCTGAACCTCCCCAAAACTACCGAAAAACTAGTAGAGATTAACTTCAATCTGAATTGGCAACCCAAGATGATTAAATACCTGGGAGTTAATCTCACGAAGGAGGTTAGATCGCTATATAAGGCAAATTACCCTTAACTCTTACAATCTTTGAGAAGGGAGCTGAAGGAATGGGCGACGTTCGGTATCTCCTGGATTGGAAGAATTTATAGCGTAAAGATGAACCTTCTGCCCAGACTCTTATACCTTTTCCAGACACTCCCCATACCCATAGATAGAGCGGAGATAAGTGACTTGCAGGCTCAGATCTTTACATTTATTTGGAACAATAGGAAAGCTAGGATACCAGCAACAACACTGATTAAACCCAAAACAGCAGGCGGACTGGCGGTACCTTGCTTGTTCTCATATTACAGAGCGGCACAATTGAGCCAAATTATCCAATGGCACATAAATCCTGAGCGCCGTAGATGGGTGAAGCTGGAGAGCGAGCTGTGTGCCCCATTGGACATTCAGAATCTGATTTGGTACCCAAAACTTAGGTTAAAGAAAATCTCGAGACCGCTATCCTCAATAACTAACTCACTCTCGATTTGGGAAGCCACTAAATTTAAATGCACCTTAACCAAGCGATACTCCCTGATGACACCACTATTCGGCAACCCAGATTTTGCTCCAGGGCTGGACGAGGGACACTTTATAGTCCTGAAGCAGAAGGGATACGGGAGGTTGAGGGATCTGGAGGGCATAAGCACTATTCAAACATTCACGCAAATTCAGGCCGACAAAGGCATCCCCAACACAGAATTTTTTAGATACCTCCAGATCCGGGCATTTTACACCAAATACAAGAACCGTCCTAAAGTGACGAATTTCGAATCACTCTGTGCACGAGGGCACAACACCTCGGGACTTACATCTCGGTTGTACAGAGAGATAGTCGATCCTGGGATCGGCCCCAACACACGTCTTGACTACATGACCCACTGGGAGAAAGACTTAGGAGAGACTTTAGAGGACGAGGACTGGACAGACATACTCGAGGCGACAGCAAAAACATCGATTTGTACGACGTTGAAGGAGAACTCATATAAGGTGTTAATGAGGTGGTATCTCACTCCAGTTAGATTATCAAAATTTGTCACGGGTTACTCCCCCTTGTGCCCTAGACAATGTGGAGAGCCCGGAGACCTGCTGCACATGCTGTGGTCTTGCCCTCGACTGCGCCCAATATGGGAACAGATTCAGAATTGGTTGGAGAGGATCTTGGGCCTCGAAATTCCTCTAGACCCTTGGCTATTTCTCCTAAATCGGCCACTGGAGGGCCTGTCGAGAGCGGGGAACAAATTGATCGCTCATTTTGCGACGGCAGTGAGGTGTGAGAGGGCAGCATTGTGGAAGCAAAATACAACTCCATCGTTAGAAAAGATTCGGAACAGAATTTGGTTCGTTTGCCAGATGGAGAAGTTGACTAGTTTGGTCAATGACACTGGCGCAAATTTCCAAAAAGTCTGGTTCCCCTGGCTGGCACAGACTGACATTACAGGGGTGAGCAATGCCACCATTTGGCTGTAATAATGGAAGGCGAGTTCTCCTTCAACGCGTTCCGGACGGTAACAGGGTGAGTACGAGCCCCAGATACAGACCAGAGAGGTGACGTGGAAGGAACAGCCCAACTCAGGGCTGCACAACACGAGCCGAGAGCTCCAAGGAGTTGCAAGAAGTTGTGGAATACGGGTCAACCCCCCCTCCCCATCCCCCCTACCCCATCTCCGCCCCCCCCCTTGTGTTACCCCCCCCCTTCCCCACATGTGTCTCCCCCAATGTGTCACTACCCTTCCCCCCCTGAGTCGATGTACTATGTGTAAAAGAATCAGCAAGTTATGTAGCAACCTCAGCTAATATTGGCCAAAAAATGTCTTCACACTGCTGTATGCTTGGAAAAAGATGAAAATAAAAAGTTGAAAAAAAAAATGGTTTTTGAAGTAAAAAGTGGCAATGCGTGCTCATTTGCATGTCATTTCCCAGAATCCCTTGCTGCAGTGGAAGTGCTGTGTGCAGGGTGATAATGGTGAAGGGTGGGGTTGCAGACATGCAGATGAGCATACAGTTATATTTGCATATATATATATATATATATATATATATATATATATATATATATACATACATACACACACACACACACACACACACACACACACACACACACACACACACACACACACACACACACACACATATATATATAACACAAAAACAAGCCTGCAACAGACTAAATGAATAACAAATGAACCAAAATCAGTAGAATCGCCTATAGAAAATAATAACAATAGGATACTGAGAGTGCTGGGAATCAAACATGTGTGAAAACAAAAACAGAAAGAAAATATCCCACGTAAAGCACTCCGGTGTACAAAAGTATAACGAAATATTTATTAAAGACACATCACATGACATACAAACATGATAAAATCACTCGCACATGCCTCAAAAGTATGGAAAAACAACCACATGCAACCTGTATAAATGGTGTGAACCAAAGCTCAAGCCAGAAAAATATGCTAACAGATATTGTCTAATGACATGAAGTATCAGAATGGTGAGGCTCAAGTAAAGCCTCACTTCTGTGGACCGGCCGGCCAACAAGGGAAAAGTAAGTCTGCTGAAAATGCTAAATCCCAGACCTAGCTAAGGCAGAAGCCCAGACCATAAAAATCCTGCTACAGAGTGAAAATTCACAGATGAAGTAGTACTGACAAAATCTGTTGAAAAGTGCTGCATCTGAGTCCAGCTATAATGAAAGCAGAAAACAAACAGAATAGCTAAATGATATGTGCAGTAAAGATAGTACTAAGTGCAAAAGAGAATGTGGGCTAATGGAAGGTAGAGTAGACTGCAGCAGTTGATGAATAAATGTCCCGTCACAACTCCCCATAAATGTAAGGTGTACAGTATAGTCAATACGGACAGCGCGTAACTCCCACATGAGATCTCCTGAGAGAAGCGGTGTCGGGTAAATGGGAGCCCGATTAAGAGCAGCCAGACAGCCCGTGCCGTTGTCGTTGCCGTCTGATCATGCGAATGACGTTGAGAGTGTGGAGGCGTGGATGAGGAGAGCAGGGCATGCTGCTGAGTCACCAAAAAGAATAGAGCCAAAACATGAGCAGGAACAGAAGCAAGCAGGGGATGAGGTGTTCAGGAGAGAGTAAGGACAAGAAATGCAAGTATGGGACTATAAGGGCAGACTATGCTACGGAGTGGGTATGCAGTATACCTGACTTCCTGGCATTGCGCTGTATTTCTCACTTTTTTCAACCCTTGGATAACTGCTTCTACAGCATGGCACGCCATCTTGGACTCTTGGGGACAGAAGGAGTGGGAAAGATCTTTCCGAGTTATTCGTTATGCGATTATCATTTATGGATGAGTACCAGTACCTAGTATCTTTCCCTCCAATGAGGTTACATCAAGGTGACATCAAGCATCATTGACTGTTCCCTTCAGGAGAAGTGCTTGTGTTATTTATACTGGTCACTCACAGACCACACCTTATCTGCATACCCACTCTGTAGCATAGTCTGCCCTTATAGTCCCATACTTTGCATTTATGGATGTATATGCATGAAAGTTTCGTCATCTCTGGAGCACCCACTTTCTATATACTTTGAACGTTGAACTACATTGGTTGGGTTTGCTCATTGAAGGAATTTTTTTCTTCAATCAAGAATTTATTGTTAAGGGAGCAGGTGTGTTTTTCTTTGACTGTGTACCATAGCCTATGGGCTGGGAAGGATCTAAGGACTTTCTTACTTAATTTACATTATATCTATTGTTCAGGACATTTACGTACTCTACATTTTTTCTATCCGCTATTATTAACATATTCATGTGATGTCGGATATTGAAGAAAGTGAATTGTGAATCGGTGATGTACGCTTTTAATTGCTTTGATGATTCATCAAGAGGAGGATTTTTTTTCCACCTCCTAGGGTGATGTTTTGTTCCTGTGCTGAATAAATAGAATTTTATTTATATACCACTTGACTCCCTGGCAGTGCGCTGTTTTTCTCTCTTTTTTCAACCCTTAAAAAGATGTCCAACCTTTTTTTGAACAAATCTATTGTATCTGCCATCACAGTCTCCATGGGTAATGAATTCCACATTTTAACTGCCCTTACTGTAAAGAACCCTTTCCTTTGTTGCTGGTGAAATCTCCTTTCCTCCAACCTTTAAGGGATGGCCCCGAGTCCTTTGTACTGCCCGTGGGATGAATAAGTCTTTTGAAAGCTCCTTGCTTTGTCCCAGAATATATTTGTATATACTTATCATATCCCCTCTTAGACGCCTCTTTTCTAATGTAAATACATCTAATTTAGCTAGCCTCTCCTCATAAGTTAGAATGTCCATCCCCTTTATTAATGTGGTGGCTCTTCTCTGCACTCTCTCTAGTTCCATAATGTATTTTCTTAGGATTGGTGCCCAAAATTGTACTCCATATTATTGGTGTGGTCTTACTAATGCTTTGTAAAGGGGCACAATGTTTACTTCCCTTCCATCCATTGCCTGATTAATGCAAGAAAAGATCTTGTTTGCCTTTGCAGCTACTGCATGACTTGGGGCACTATTGCTAAGCCTGCTGTCTACAAGCACTCCTAAATCCTTCTCCACCAAGGATTCCCCCAATTTATCCCCATTTAATTTGCAAGTTGCCTTTTTCTTCTTGCATCCCAAATGCATAACCTTACATTTATCTGTATTAAACCTCATCTGCCATTTACCTGCACACGTTTCCAGTCTCTCCAAGTACTTCTGAAGAGAAATTACATCCTGCTCTGATTCTTTTACCTTAAACAATTTAGTATCATCAGCAAAGATGGAGACTTTGCTCTCGATGCCAACCTTAAAGTAATTAATAAACAAGTTAAAAAGCAGGGGTCCCAGTACTGATCCCTGAGGTACTCCACTCACAACTTTAGCCCAACCTGAAAAAGTTCCATTTATGACAACCCTCTGTTGTCTGTCCTTTAACCAGTTTTCAATCCAGGTGCATATATTATTACTGAGTCCAATTTGCTTTACTTTGTACACCAACTTCTTGTGTGAAACCGCATCAAAAGCCTTTGCAAAATCTAAGTAGACAACATCAACTGCATTACCCTGGTTAAATTCCTACTTACCTCCTCAAAGAAAGAAATAAGGTTAGTTTGGCATGATCTATCCTTCATAAATCCATGCTGACTATGACTAATAATTTTGTTTTCCATTAGGTATTCCTGAATATTATCCTGTATTAAACCTTCAAGTAGTTTTCCCAAAATTGAAGTCAGGCTTACAGGTCTGTAATTCCACACTTGTGATCGAGCTCCCTTTTTAAATATAGGCACCACATCTGCTTTACGCCAATCTTGTAGTACTGAGCCTGTGGAAATGGAGTCCTTGAATATTAAATATAATGGTTTTGCCATTACTGGGCTTAACTCCTTGAGAACTCTTGGATGTGTGCCATTGGGGCCAGGTGCCTTATTTACTTTAATTTTTTCAAGTCGCTTATGAACTTCTTCCTCAGTTAACCAATTGTTCATTAATATGGAGGTTGTGGCTTCCTCCTGTGGCACTACTATTGAACTTGATTCCTCCCTGGTAAACACAGAGCAAAGAATTTGTTTAATACCTCTGCTTTTTCCTTATCTCCAATAATCTGCCTACCCATCTCACACTAAAAAGGTCCTATATTTTCTTTTCTCATTTTTTTGTTATTAAGGTACTTAAAGAATTTTTAAGTGTTGACCTTACTTTCTATTGCCAACCTTTTTTCATTATCCCTTTTGCTAATTTGATTGCCCTTTTCTAATTTTTGTTACATTCCTTATAATTCTGATACAATGTCTCCGTCCTTCTGACTTAAAGAATCTAAACGCCTTCCTCTTCTTGTCCATTTCCTCCCCTACATGTTTATTTAGCCACATTGGTTTTGACTTATTTCTTTTATACTTATTACCCAAAGGTATACACTGATAAGTGTGCTTTTCTAACAATGTTTTAAAGACTGCCCATTTATCTTCTAAAATGTTCCCTGCAAAAACATCATCCCAGTGTATTACTTGTAGATTAGACCTCAGTTTATTAAAATCTGTCTTTCTAAAGTTTAAGGTCTTTGTTGAACCCAAGTAATCTGTTTTTTGATAATTTATTTCAAATGAGACCATGATATGATCAGTTACCCAAATGTTCCAGGACTTGAATATTTGTTATTACTTCTACATTGTTTGTTATTCCCAAATCCAGTACTGCCCCTCTTCTGGTTGGTTCCTCAATAATTTGGGTCATATAATTGTTGTTAAAGCAACCCCAAAAACCTGTTTCCTTTTGTTGTAATGCTAATCTCATTTCCCCAGTCTATGTCTGGATAATTAAAATCCCCCCATTATGCAAACATGACCCAGTTTTGATACCTTCTCCAATTGCAAAAGTATTTTAGCTTCCTCAATCTCTTTATACTTTTACCTCCACTGCTAATTTCTATCCACAAGGTCTCTACATTTTCATCATTCCCTTTATAAACATCATCCCTTATAATAGGTTTTAGAACCGGTTTGACATATAAAACATACTCCACCTCCCCTTCTATTTGTTCGATCCTTCCGAAAAATGGAATAACCCTCCAAATGAACTGTCCAGTCATGAGTTTCATCCCACCATGTTTCAGTAATACCTATGATATCATACTGCTCCCTTGCAGCTATTAATTCAAGCTCCCCCATGTTATCTGTCAGGCTTCTTGCATTAGCAAGCATGCATTTAATGTTTTTCAGCCTGTACTATTATCTTATCTGCTCCTTCCTTTCTGCGCCCACTTGGTTTAGTCTTTAGAAGTTTTCTAGTATCTGTATTTACTATGGGTGTCTCACTACTTGTCAAACTCGCTCTTGCCCCCATTCTACCTCCCTACCCCCTTGTATCCTCCTCTATTCTATTTAGTTCATTATCTGTTTCATTCTCCTCCCCCCTCCATTCTAGTTTAAAGTCTCCTCCAACCTTTTTAACATTCTCCCCCCTAGCACCCAAGATCCCTCTTTATTGAGCTGCAATACGTCCCTAGAATATAGATGGCACCTCTCAGAAAAGGATTCCCAGTGCTCTAAAACCTCAAAACCCCTACTTCCTGCACCCCTTTCTTAGCCATGCATTAACCTCCCTAATCTCTGACTGTCTCCCTGCGGTAGCGCATGGCACTGGTAGTATTTCAGAAAATAGTACCTTGGAGCTTTTGGCCTATATCCCTGTAATCATTTTTTAGGACCCTCCATCTTTCTCTAACTTTGTCATTTGTGTCAACGTGTACCAAGTCCGCCGGGACCCACACCTCAAGACCTTATACTAAAACCCCCTACCCTAAACCTTAAAACCCTTAAATTAACCCCATATCTAAAACAGTAATAAAACTTACATTAGAAGTGGCGGGTGGCGGAGGGTCCATCTGCGGCCTAATACCGGCGACCAATTGGTCGTGGCGAAACTATTCCAATTCAAAGCTAAGTGAGGCTACAGACCACTTCAGCATAATGGGGAATGCGCATTTTATTAGAACCAACAGCATGGAAATATAAAACATTATTAAGAACAACATTTTTCTTTACATAAAAATACAAAAAGAATGATACAAATAACCTGAATTAAAAAAAGGTATAACTTTTTTATCCTTTTAAAATGCTCGTTTTATGCACCATGAACTAAAGTCACTTTTCATTGTGATTTAGCGTAACACAGATACATGTGTGCACTTATATGTGAGCGTTTTAGTCGCTGGTTATCTCTAAGCATGCCTGGCTTTAGAGATAGGTATCTGACCTGTGTGTGTCCCCTTGTGTTTCCTCAGGCTGGATAAATCACTAAATCCCTTCCCACATTCCCCACATACATGCGGTCTCTCCCCTGTGTGTGTCCTCTGGTGTGTGTTCAGGCCGGATAATTGACTAAATCCCTTCCCACATTCCCCACATACATGTGGTCTCTCCCCTGTGTGTGTCCTCTTGTGTGCATTCAGGCCGGATAATTGACTAAATCCTTTCCCACATTCCCCACATACATGTGGTCTCTCCCCTGTGTGTGTCCTCTTGTGTGTGTTCAGGCTGGATAAGTCACTAAATCCCTTCCCACATTCCCCACATACATGCGGTCTCTCACCTGTGTGTGTCCTTTTGTGTATGTTCAGGTGGGATAACCGACTAAATCCCTTCCCACATTCCCCACATACATGCGGTCTCTCCCCTGTGTGTATCCTCTTGTGTTTGCTCAGGCTGGATAAGTCACTAAATCCCTTCCCACATTCCCCACATACATGGGGTCTCTCACATGTGTGTGTCCTCTTGTGTGCGTCCAGGCTGGATGACATAGTAAATCCCATCCCACATTCCCCACATACATGCGGTCTCTCCCCTGTGTGTGTCCTCTTGTGTGTGTTCAGTTTGGATAAGTCCCTAAATCCTTTCCCACATTCCCCACATAAATGCGGTCTCTCCCCTGTGTGTGTCCTCTTGTGCTTGTCCAAGCTGGATGACACACTAAATCCCTTCCCACATTCCCCACATACATGCGGTCTCTCCCCTGTGTGTGTCCTCTCGTGCCTGTTCAGGCTGGATAACTGACTAAATCCCTTCCCACATTCCCCACATACATGCGGTCTCTCCCCTGTGTGTGTCCTCTCGTGTCTGTTCAGGATGGATAACTGACTAAATCCCTTCCCACATTCCCCACATACATGCGGTCTCTCCCCTGTGTGTGTCCTCATGTGTGTGTTCATGCTGGATAAGTCACTAAATCCCTTCCCACATTCCCCACATACATGCGGTCTCTCCCCTGTGTGTCTCCTTTTGTGTATGTTCAGGTGGGATAACCGACTAAATCCCTTCCCACATTCCCCACATACATGCGGTCTCTCCCCGGTCTGTGTTCTCTTCTGTGCGTTCCGGTCTGATAACCAAGTCAGACTCTTGCCACGTTCTCCAAGATCTTTTCCTGTGGCAGCAGCTAATATATGTTTTTTGGAATGAGAAGCAGTTACATTGTTTATTATTTGCCTTGACTGGTTGAAAGATGCATTTTCTGTCATATTTATTGGAATATTGCAAGATTGTTCTGTCCTCATCTTTTCCTTGTTGACATGCGTGGATTATTGGTGCTTGGCTTTGTACTAGACGAGACAAAAAAAAATACATAATTAGAAAATTAGGTGAAATTAGGAATTAGTTATCAAAAAAAGTGTGTGTGTGTGCAAGGCACGTGCATTTTAATTGAAACTTCTTTGTCTTTTGTCATTGTTTTGTAACCAGAATTGTATTTGTGATGGTGATGTTTTTATTTAAAATCCAAACACAATTTCAGTGAGAAAATGTAAAGAAGTTCGACTTAGAATGAGCGTGCTCGTACCCCCCCACCCCCGTTTTAGCTATTTGCACGTCTATATTTACACTAACTGTGAATATGGTATGACTGTGTGTGTGACTGTTTTTTTTTTTTTGGTCTGTGTCTGTTTGTTTTTGTGTGTAGCATTGGGAGTGGGCCCACCTGTGCACCAGAGAGTTTGGTGTGGTACAGTCACCTGAGCATGGAAGTTGTGGCCAAGTTCTGTGTTCGGTGTGGGCCAGGCATTGGAAGGGCAGCTCATTATAGAACTTGCGGCCGACTTCTGGGGTCCTGCACTTGCATGCGGTGCTGGTCGGGCCTGATGCAAGCCGTGCCTGCGCATGGCGCCGGCAGTGCCTGCGTACACACCACTGGCTATACCTTTGAACAGCGCCAGATGTGCCGTTACTGCGAGTGTGCAGCGAGCCTATCTGCCACTGCGCATGTGCGGAGAGCCCGGCCACCGCATCGCTGGCTCCAAGCTCCGTGTGCGCTGGAAGTGAAGGAAGCACTTTGAGGTCTGCGTGAGAGCGGGTGCGGCGCAGGCACAGTGCGGGATAGAAGTGTGGTAGAAGCGCTTAGAGGTCTGGGCATGCGCAAGTGTGGCGCGCGCACAGTAGTAGCATGACGTCACTTCCTTCATGGAATTCTGTTACAACACAGGGGATTTTTCCTATCAAAACTCTGTAGGTACCAGCAAAGAAGTTTCACTTAAAGTCACTGTTACACAAACGGTCTTACAAAAGGTCATGAAGGGGAGGTACGTTGGCATATCACAAGTTCAGGATGAAAGTAAACTGTAGATATACATTGTAAACATGAAGGGTTTAGCACAACATATGCAGCATTAGGGCCGGGAGAGTAGATGTAGTGGATCATACATTTAAAGTGGATCATAATATTTAACGATTTAAAAGGAAATCTCACTAGCTGCAAGTGTTTTGCACTATTAAAGTGGCAGAAATCTTTTGAAATCCTTAGGTAAGGTGAGTATACTGAGGTAATGAAGGGGGGGTTATTAATTTATTTTAATTTGATGATGTATTTATTACTGGGTTACCATTTATCGCCAATGTGGATATCTGGCCCCCCCATTGAGAGGGCCTAGTTATCCACAGTGATAATCAATGGTTATATGTGTAAAATGTATTTTGAATGTTCTTTCTTGTTTTGTTTTAAACGAGTATATTTTTTGTTAATATTTAAAACACCATTTGTCTAATAGGGATATTGGGCATTAGTCTAGAAGGGTGGCAGAGGTAGGGGATGTGGGTGATGACGTTAATTGCCCAGGGGAGGGTGGTTAGGTTTCCCATGGGGGTTGTGGGGGAAGTGGTGGTGGTGGTGGTGAGAGGGGTTAACCCCTTAATTACCTTAGCAACTAGAATGGAAATGCCGTACTGCCCACTAATGGGGTCAATAGGGTAAGGGTAATGTTTTTTTAAATCAAGTATTAACCACTTTGGTGCCTGTGGTATACCATGGTAACCACAGCATTAAACAGGTTAATGTTATTTTGATCATAGGTTTCTTTAATAATAGACATTTACAAAAGCCTATGATAGAAATATTAACCCAATGTTGTATGTAAAGCATTATTAATGGTCGTGTTAATTCCCATATCGCGAGATTGGCTCAAATATCGCACTCAGTAAATTATTACCACAATCTTGATATATACTACCTTAAAATTGCGGTAATAACACCCGTTAGTTTCTTATTTCCCAGGGTGTGATATTAACTTCACTTTAACAAAATGTGATTTATCTGAGCCGTAGTGTTTTGTTTATGCCTTCGGGACAAACCAAGAACTAATCATGGTTTACTAGCCACTAAGGTGCCAAAGGGGGGGTAGCTAGTGTAGAGTAATATTTATATTATCCCCTGTGTGGTCAGCTAGTCATGGAAACCGATGACTAGTTTACCCGTGGACTACTAAGGAGTTAATATGTACTGTAATGTATTTTAACAACTATTTTATCACCTACTCCATGTTGGTTTAGCCCATCTTTCCTATGTATATAATGGGCAGTATATTGGACATTATATACATAGGAAAGACAGGGCTAACCCAGCCTGGAGTAGGTGATAAAATATTTGCGATATTTCTGCCATTCATCCCGTTACGATAAATATCGGAGCTTGATGTATGGTAGTTTTTACTTGAAAATGTGGTATTATGACTGTTTTGTATCGGATCTGATGTTTAACGGGTCCGATAAAAAATGCTTTATTTTTGGCGCTGCAACGCCGATTCATGGCATAATAATAATAAGGCACTTTATTATGAGCGGTAATACAGCATTTTTGGTTACCGCAGCTTGATGTATCTGGCCCTTTGACTCAAATAAAGTTTAGTGATCTAAAGTTCTAGTTGACCCGTAATGGTGTATGCAGATTTATCACTATTTGCAATTTAACATCAGTAATAAGACAATGGAGATGTAAAAACCACGTAACACATATTCCTGATTACCTTGTGTTGGCGCGTTACTTTTCCACAGCGCACCCCCTTCATACCAAGCTCTTTCCCATATTCATCTCCATGCCAGACGACGAGCTCTGTGTGTGTGGGGAGGTCTGTGCAGGTTCTTTAGTAGATTGTCCTGTGGTACTGCAACGCCACAAGGTTCTGTTCTTCCACGTTTCTCGCACAATTTACAAACCTAAAATAGATAGTGAGGTCTCAAAGTAATATATTTTATAAAGGGAGAGCTGAAAAAAGATACAGGTTGTTAATAATGTGGAAACAAAAAAAGAAAAAAGCGCAAGGCCCATAGAGTAGTAAAGTTATGTTTATAAGCAATTAAAAACAGTTATAAACACTCACAAAAAGGTAGTTGGTACAGGCACTTCGGTACTAAGATTGACCGCAGGAACAGAGGCACTTTGCTCGTCTGCTTGTGTGAGTCTCAGCCCTCCTCCTTCTCTCGATCGGCGATCTGTTTCACTTCCGCGTCAGCTGACTCGTGACGTCGGCGCGTGTCATCGATCGGGGGTTGACATTGCTTTGGTTGCTATTGCGTGTTGTGAACCTACACTAAGTTGCTGAGAAGAAGCAGACTGCAGAGTTTCCTGAGCGCCGAGTTTGAAGAGGGAGCTGGAGGCTACCCGTAGTCCAACCCCCGATCGATGACACGCGCCGACGTCACGAGTCAGCTGGCACGGAAGTGAAACAGATCGCCGATTGAGAGAAGGAGGAGGGCTTAGACTCTCACAACCCTAACAAGCAGACGGGCAAAGTGCCTCTGTTCCTGTGGTCAATCTTAGTACCGAAGTGCCTGTACCAACTACCTTTTTGTGAGTGTTTATAACCATTTTTAGTTGCTTATAAACATAACTTTACTACTCTCTGGGCCTTGCGCTTTTTTCTTTTTTTGTTTCCCCTGTCTCTATTTTCTCCTGGTCCCGAGGTTGGTTCCAGATGTAAAGAAGCTGCATACCCATTTTTTTCAAACAAGATTGAACTCTATATTTGGGAACACAATTTGTGAAACTCTTCTAAGTATTAAGTATTATTAAGTATTTTTTTAGTAATTGTTCTCCCTTTATTTCACTGTGTTAATCCCCTTTTAATGCGCAAGCGTGTGTGTGTATATATATACTATTTCTGTCAGTAAGAGCGCCGCTGGACACAGTTACTTACAGAGGGGTTAATACCCACCTGTTTATTCCTGTGTCTTACTTATTTACCTAACTGTTAATAATGTGACTTGTCTTTCCTTTCTTCTCTACAGTTTTTGAGGAGAACAGAAGTTAATGGAGAGCAATGTATATACGATGGCTCACTTGTATGTAGGCAGAAATAGAAATATCCCGTTATGTCGCACTGGAGAAACACCCCTATCTAATTAAAAAATAATTTTTATTAACACATTAATTAAAATATAAATGTAGTGAAGTAAACAGTGAACCAAAATAATAAAATTAAATTTAAATTGTATGGAGACGTCGGCGTGCAGAATCTGAACGCTATTACTGGGAATGAAAAAAGCTCTTTAATCCTATTATGTGCCACAGCTATACTATTAAATTAGATGTGGTAATAGCTATTTCAATATATCCTCAGAACATCAGATACCTGATCCTATATGTACCATGAAACCTCCTCTATGAAGAAGTATAGAGTAGGAGTGCTTGCTCAGTAATGACTAAAGGTTCTGTATGCCTATATACAGTGTTCATTTGTGGGGTATTTGGTAAAAAGTGGACTAATGAGGTCTGAGGTCTATTTCAGCTATACACCTAGTCCACACCCCTAAATACATATAATTTGTCACCAGACCGGCAGGTGCAGAGACTGCTGAACCTGATGGTCTGTAATGGTGAAACACTTGGCAAATAATGACCAAACACTCCTAGTATTGGAGTTTTAAGTCAAGAGACTCATATTGTTAGTAATGCAAGGTACATAAATTATTCTTAAATAGGATCAAAGTCAGAGCGCTGCGCTTCCCACGGTGAAGGCTCCAAAACGCTCTGACAAGGTAACGCACCCGACCTCTCCGATTAGCCTGCGCACCAGGGAGTGACGCTAAGACATACCCAACATATGTTTCACCTGATAGGCTTCATCAGGGGCGATTTTAGAGTGATTCTGGCAAGTATTTAAATATATTGGTCATCATAGATACTGATTACTGCTGATCCTCAATTGGTCTCATAGAGAGTTGCGTCATCATTGCGCGTCACTCTCAGTTGCAGCAGTGTATTGGTCCTCATAGGTACCAATTACTGCTGACTCCTGATTGGTCTCAGAGCGTTGTGTCATCATTGCGTGTCACTCAGTTGCAGCAGTGTAGTGCGCTTCGATTGGCTACCTCTGACCACATGATGATACATGCCGTTTGTGATTTGTCAGAGTCTTTGGTGCACTCGTGTATACCAGTCTGTTTACATTGCTATGGATACCAGAGAATGCTTGCTTCTGATTGGTGCAATTCATTAAAGCATGATGATGCCCCTTTGCTGTCTATGTACGTTGCAGCAGTAAAGTGCGCTTCTGATTGGTTGCCTCTGACCACATGATTATCAGTATTATGTGTAATTTATCAAATCTTGGCACAATCGTGTACATCAGTCTGTTTATATTACTGTAGCTGCCGGGTAATGCTTGCTTCTGATTGATGCAATTGATTAAAGCATCATTGTGTCCTGTTGCTATCTGTATCAGCTCCGATTTATTTACATTGTTCACATGTCTGCATCCTCTGCTGTGATTGGGCAAAATACTAGAGTGAATCATGCTTTTGTATATAGATTCAAACAAGTTTATCGACATTAGAATAGTTACAAATCCAGTGATCTGGATAGAAATTGAGGGGAGCCATATCAATTTAGTGAGTATATATGTAAAAGTCAGCACTATATTGATTGTGTATTCCAATATGATGGCAAAATAGGATGTAGAATTTTGCAAAACATGGGGAAATATCCTATCAACATGCTCAAAAGATCCAATGACACTTATCGTCAAACATGAGAAAGACAAATTAGAAGTTGTGAGCAAAGACCTCAAAGCACTGATCTCAGAGGTGGATACCTGGAATACAAGTGACAAATTTGAGATTTATGAATCACAACTAAAAACCAATGTTGATAAATACATCAAAGATCTAAAGGATAGGAAGCATAGAAAATTTGCTCGTGACAAAACTGATTATAAGGAGGGCAAAATATACAAATTCCAAGCAAAGTACATACAAAATACTGAACCAATAGTTCAGAGTGATTCTTCCACAGATTGGGTGTCCTCGGATACAGAGAACCCTAGTAACCAGTCCAAAACACACAAAAGATTCCAAAAACCAGATACAGTGTCAAACATCAACACTAGATCCAAAACAACAAGCCAAGAATCTACTCCTTTTTTAGGGGAAGCCCTAGCATTAGGCCCCCCAGACCTCTATTTAAGAGAACAAATAGGGGCAAGAGGAGGAAGAGGCAGGAGACCCAGAAACAGAGGGTACAACAAAAACAGACGGGGAGCATATCATTAAATCCTGATTATGAATTACCAGACACTTTCATTATAAATTTGACAGACTTCACTTTAAACGACTATCATATCAAAGTGCTTAAAAGAGGCCTTTCATATTCACCCACTTCAAACATGGACCAATTTGAGTGCATTAAAGACACCAATTTATTTGCTAGAAAATTACTGTTACATAAATACTACAAAAGGATTCAACAAGCAAGATCCCGAAATCTTGACTCTGTAGAAATGAACAGTGATGATCTGGATAACCTGGATATCCTATTAGATCTTTGTAAAGAGAATGAAAGAACACCAGGCACTGGTCCATTTACACAACTCAAACCTAAGGCCTCGTTCAGGGTGCCAGAGACAGGAGTTGGAGGGAGGGCGTTCGGGAGGGAGGGCGGCAGTCTGCTGGGCGATGTGTGTTCATCCTCCCCAGCAGACTTTTTCAGGAGTTGAGGAGGCGGGGAGGGGGCGGGGCTACAGACAGCAGCTTAGGGATCCAAGTTGCAGTCTTGAAATCATTCTCAAGAATGATTTCATTGGCTGCCGAGGTCCCAGTGACGCTGCTGCAGCTTCAAAAAACAAATTTTCTGTTTATTGAAACTGTAACCAGCGTCAACTCCCTACTTCGGAGACAGGGCAGCTGCTACCCTGACAACCACAGTTCACTTTAAATACATTGTATCCCACGACCGCACGCACGTCAGCACGCCCTCCCTCCGAAGCCTGCACCCTGAACGAGGCCTAAGAGTAAATTTACCCCCTCAATGGATGTCTGCAGTAATGTGGAGACATTTGTTAAATTGGTATCAAAAGGTATAGGACAAATGGCAATTAAAGGAAGAGGGAGGAATGATAACATGAATAAAGATGAAAGAATGGCTTTAATAGACTTATCAGAGAGGAAAGAAATCACTATAAAATCCTCCGACAAAGGCGGTAACATTGTGTTGTTAAAAACTGACAACTCTGTAAAGGAGAACCTAAGATTTTTGGGAGACAAAATCGTTACAGAATCCTAGATCAAGATCCAACATTGATTTTCCAAAAAGAACTAAAAACACTTCTAGACAAAGGTCTAGAGGATTCTGTAATATCAAAACAAGAACACAAATTCATGCTTAATTTGACTCCAAAAGTAGCAACATTCTATAGCCTACCACAGGTTCATAAAAATCCTTTACATCCGCCGACCAATTGTCTCGGGCATTGGGAACCTCACCGACGGACCCAGTGTCTACATAGACAAAGTTTTAAGAACTTTTGTAACATCATTACCGTCGTATGTACAAGACACTCGAGACGTTTTGAAATGCTTAGAAGGGATAATAGTGGACACCGACACATTTTTGTGAAGCCTTGATGTTGAATCGCTCTATACAAGCATTCAGCATCGGGTTGGCCTAGGAGCAGTGGCATCTTTCCTCTCAACCCGAAGTGTACAGTACCATATACACAACGAGTTCATCTGTGACCTCTTATCATTCGTCTTAACGCACAATTACTTCATGTTTAACCACAAACTCTACCTCCAGGTACAGTACAGGGAACTGCTATGGGGACTACGTGTGCCCCAACATATGCAAACCTGTACCTGGGGTGGTAGGAGAAGCATACAATGACATGACATTATGACATATGTTCAATGACAATATGACCAAATTCACTGATAATATCATCTTATGAATTCGCTACATAAATGATATCCTGATACTATGGAACGGAAGTAAAGAATCCTTTGCAGCTTTTGTGGATACATTAAACTCCAACCAACACAATTTAAGGTTAACACATGAAGTCAATGAAAAAAGCCTGGTTTTCTAAAGATTTAGGAATCACCATCAATCAGGAAGGTACAATTAGCACTATATCACATGCTAAAGCAACAGCCACTAGCAGTTACTTAAGGGCAGACAGCCACCAATCGGCATCACTCATTAAGGCCTGGGACATAGTAACTTGAAGCTCGCTGAGGCGCGCTCCTGCTCTGCCCCGCCTGCTGAATATGGAGCTTTTTCCTGTCCTTGCAGGCGAGGCAGTAAGCGCGCTCTGGGCGTGGGGCGGGGGCAGAGCAGAGGCGTGCCAGGAGGCAGAGCGGGAGGCGGGGGTAGTCCCCTGCTCCCATTTGATGGGAGCGGTCACGTGACCGCTCCTCCGCTTCCGCGAGCGCCAAATTTGAAACTTCCCTGTCTGTTCCAATTTTCTGAGCCTCCGCACGCATAAGCGCGCATGCGGAAGGGGAAACTATAGCCGCGCTGATGACAGATGCAGGGGGTTTGTGCATCTGCTCAGCGCGGCTCAGCCCACCTCAGTGAGCTTCCATTCACTATGTCCCAGGCCTAAGGGCATCCCAACAGGCCAGTTTCTCCGGATTAGGAGAAACTGTACGAACATCGCAGATTTCTATTCCCAAGCAAAAATGATGAAGGAAAATTTTCAGAACAGAGGCTACAGTAAAACAAATATAAATAAAGCTTTTAAAAATGTGGTTAAAGGAAATAGGGAAAAACTACTGTATACCAACAGGAAAATAGATGTGACGAAGTTGAGACATTAGGGGGTCTGACGTAACAGCATTAGGGTCAATGCAGCCATTTGGTTTGAATATTTTAGTCCACCATCTTGTCTTGTCTCTGTGAGTCTTATTTCTGTGTCTTATTTCTGTATGAACAGACGTGTGAACCAGACATGGAATGTTTTCGCTCCTAGCTGACTTTATTGATCTTTCCTCATCCAATCAGCTTCAAATTGAAAGTGTAAACAGGCTAGAAGTTGTGAGAAACCTTGAGATAAGCTCAGATTCTTACAGGGAAAATGATTCTCATACAATGTGCCAAGTGGCAGAACTGACATCACATTAACCCCATAATGATTTTTAGCTTACATACAGTTATTCAGTATTATTATGTACTAGCTGAGAGCCCCGGCGTTGCCCGGGATGTTTGTGGTGTGGGTGTGGCATTTGGGTGAGGAGTGGTCAACGCGGCCCATGTGCGGTGGTAGTGCTGCTGTGGCTGTACTGATGGTGATTGTATCGGTGTGCTGATTTTGGAGGGTTTGGTGCTGATGTGGGGGTGCGGATGTGGGGGTGCGGATGTGGGTGTGCCGATGGGGGAGGTGCAAAGGTGCCGATGTGTGGGTGCTGATGGTGTTGATGGGGGCTGGGAATGGCGGGGAGCCGAGAATGCCAGTGTGCTGGGGGGGCATGGGATAGCGGTGTGCTGATGTGGTTTTGCTGGGGATAGTGTGTGTGTGTATACGTGTGTGTGTATACACACGTGTGTGTGTATACATGTTTGTGTGTGTGTATACATGTTTGTGTGTATACATTGTATGTGTGTGTGTGTGTGTATACATGTGTACGTGTGTGTGTGTGTACGTGTGTGTGTGTATACGTGTGTGTATACACATGTGTGTGTATACACATGTGTGTATAGACGTGTATACACATGTGTGTGTAGACATTGTGTGTATGTATATATTGTGTGTGTGTGTATACATGTGTACGTGTGTGTATACACATGTGTGTATACACATGTGTATACACATGTGTGTATACATGTTTGTGTGTGTCTATACATGTTTGTGTGTATACATAGTAGGTGTGTGTGTGTGTGTGTACATGTGTGTGTGTGTACATTTGTGTGTGTATACATTTGTGTGTGTGTATACATGTTTGTGTGTGTGTATACATGTTTGTGTGTGTGTATACGTGTGTGTATACATGTGTGTGTATACACGTGTGTGTGTGTGTGTGTATACATGTGTGTGTGTATACAGTATGTGTACATGTGCGTGTATGTCTCCATGTGTGTGTATACACATGTGTATATACACATGTGTATACACGTGTGTATACACGTGTGTATACATGTTTGTGTGTATACATAGTATGTGTGTGTGTGTATACATGTGTGTGTGTACATTTGTGTGTATACATGTTTGTGTGTGTATACACGTGTGTATGTGTGTGTGTGTGTATACATGTGTGTGTATACATGTGTGTGTATACATGTGTGTACGTGTGTGTGTGTGTACATGTGCGTGTGTGTATGTCTCCATGTGTGTGTGTGTCTCCATGTGTGTGTGTACGTGTACATGTGTGTGAGTATACGTGTACATGTGTGTGTGTGTGTACGTGTCTACGTGTACATGTGTGTGTGTGTCTACGTGTACATGTGTGTGTGTCTACGTGCGTGTGTATACGTGTGTGTGTGTCTACGTGTGTGTGCGTATACGTGTGTATGTGTGTCTACGTGTGTGTGTGTCTACGTGTGTGTGCGTATACGTGTGTGTGTGTGTCTACGTCTGTGTGTGTGTCTACGTGTGTGTGTGTACACGTGTGTCTACGTGTGTGTTTGTACGTGTGTGTGTGTGTGTGTATACGTGTGTGTACGTGTGTGTGTGTGTAAACGTGTGTGTCTGTGTGTATACGTGTGTGTCTGTGTGTATACGTGTGTGTCTGTGTGTATACGTGTGTGTCTGTGTGTATAGGTGTGTGTGTGTGTGTATAGGTGTGTGTGTGTGTGTGTATAGGTGTGTGTCTGTGTGTATAGGTGTGTCTGTGTGTCTACGTGTGTCTGTGTGTCTACGTGTTTCTTTGTGTCTACGTGTTTCTTTGTGTCTACGTGTGCCTGTGTGTATACGTGTGTGTGTGTATACGTGTGTCTGTATAGGTGTGTGTGTGTGTGTGTGCGTGTGTGTCTGTCTACGTGTGTGTGTGTCTGTCTACATGTGTGTGTGTGTCTACATGTGTGTGTCTGTGGACGTGTGTGTGTGCCTACATGTGTGTGTGTGTGTGTGCCTACATGTGTGTGTGTGCGCCTACATGTGTGTGTATGTGTGGTCTCTGTGTGTGTGTGTCTCTGTGTATGTGTATGTGTATGTGTATGTATATATATATATATATATATATATATATATATATATATATATATATAGTGTGTGTGTGTGTATGGAGGGTTGAGGCTGGCAATGAAGGAATGGGGGGGTGTGGGGGGAGAGCTGCTTACCTTGCAGTCGGCAGCATGTTCCTCGAGGTGAGGCCTCCTGCAGGGCGGGAGCCCCCCCGGCAGGGCGGGAGCCCCCCCACTGCCCTCCGGCTCGAGGTGAGGCCTCCTGCAGGGCGGGAGCCCCCCCGCTGCCTCCGGCTCGAGGTGAGGCCTCCTGCAGGGCGGGAGCCCCCGAGCCCCCCCGCTGCCCTCCGGCTCGAGGTCAGGCCTCCTGCAGGGCGGGAGCCCCCCCGCTGGCCTCCGGCTCGAGGTGAGGCCTCCTGCAGGGCGGGAGCCCCCCCCCGCAGCCCCCCGGCTCGAGGTGAGGCCTCCTGCAGGGCGGGAGCCCCCCCCGCTGCCTCCGGCTCGAGGTGAGGCCTCCTGCAGGGCGGGAGCCCCCCCGCCGCTGCCCACCGGCTCGAGGTGAAGCCTCCTGCAGGGCGGGAGCCCCCCCGCTGCCCTCCGGCTCGAGGTGAGGCCTCCTGCAGGGCGGGAGCCCCCCCGCTCGAGGTGAGGCCTCCTGCAGGGCGGGAGCCCCCCCGCTGCCCTCCGGCTCGAGGTGAGGCGGCGGTGCCGAGGAGCGTTGCAGGCGGCGCCGGGTAGGCTGGTCTTTGCTGTGAGGGGGGTGGGAGAGGTGAGCCGGTGCCGAGGAGCGTGCGGCGAGGCCCGTGGGTATGCTGCCTCACCCATCCGGCCGCTCCCACGTGGATGTGAGGCGGGAGGCAGCGTGTTGTGGCCGCTCCCCCGCGTGTGTCCCGGGCGCTCGCTCCGCTCCCCCGCTGACTGTAGCGGCGCCGGGGTGTGAGCTTGGGGGGGGGGGGTGTGAGCTTGGGGGGGGGTGTGTGAGCTTGGGGGGGGGGTGTGTGAGCTTGGGGGGGTAAGCTTGGGGGGGGGGTGAGGTGTGTGTGAGCTTGGGGGGGTGGGAATGTGTGGGAATGTGTGTGTGTGTGTGTGTGTTTTTTTTTTTTTTTTTTTTTTGTGGACCTTTGGCCCGTCACTCCGCCTCAGGGGCGGGCCAAGGGGGTGGTGTGAGTGTGTGAGGCCAATGCGAGGTGTGGGGGGCGGGCCAAGGGGGTGGTGTGAGTGTGTGAGGCCAATGAGAGGTGTGCGGGGCGGGCGGCCCAAGGGACCAATGAGATTGCCGCTAGGGACACCGGACATCCAGGCAGGCAAACATACAGTGCTTTCACTAATATAGTATAAGATTACAAAATGACATCAGCTTTAGTATTGTTGTGTATTACAAAATGAGGTAATATTTAGTGACGTGCAAGCCCCCCCCCCATAAAGGGGTGGAGCTTTAGGTTTTAGGATATAAATTTATGCCATATCGTGTTATTTGGGGGAGAGCTTTTTGTTTTGAAGCTGCCTCCGCTGTGTGCACCTGAAATAAACTCATTTGATAACTGAATCTTTGTTGTAGCATTTTTACTGCTTTTACAGATGGTAGCAGAGGATGGTTTTCAATATCTCGGATACAGAGCACCTGGACAGGCCACTCCTCGGACACTCAAACCTGGGCGATCATAAGAATCAAGGTAAAAGGCACCTTTTTGAGGAAAGCCTGATTTTAAAATTGTTTGAGTGCTGTGTAGAGATCTGGTCCTTAAATGGTGTTTCTCTGAGTGACGGAATCCAGCTTTTATCAATTGAGTTTATTATTCTCTGTTCCTGTATTCATTTTAAAGTGTAAGAGTTGTTCAGAGTTGTTAGGGGCTAAGGTGAGAGTCCCGTTAAAAGTTTTGGTGTTTTGGTGATGAAGGTGAGTGTTTGTATGCTTAAAGGGATTGTTTTCAGACCGTCCTGGGTTGTGATAAATATTTTTGTTGTCTGAGCAGGACGGGTCCCTGATTGTACATTTGCTCTGTCTTGTCATTAACAGTTGAGTTATTTATGGATATCTGATTAGAAGGTCTTATCTGTATCCATGTTATAAAAATATAAGGTTTATCAGGACTTGGTTGGACCCGCTGAAGTGATTCAAGTTTTTTCTTTGGTATAGTTATGGTGAGAAAATGTGATTGGGGAACAGTCTTGTGACAGGTCCTTATTGCATATTTACACTATTCAGAACAATAAATGCCGAGTTGTACGTTATCAGCTTGCGCTGATTATTGTAGCCGAAGTATTGTACAGGTCAATTAAATTTGATTTCTGTAGCCGAAGAAATATTGTACAGGTCAATTAAAGTTGATTTCTGTAGCCGAAGAAGTATTGTACAGGTCAATTAAATTTGATTTCTGTAACAGGGGAATAATGGGAAACCAAAAATTCTCAAAGGATTGTGTGTCTGCAGATGAAAATAATAAAGAATGAATACAGAGAACGAAAAGAGACAATATAAATATATTTTGTTGGCCAGAGAATGGCACTGTTTGTACTATTATCAACAAATTGCGCAGATGTTTAAATGAAAGAGGGGTCTTTTTCTGTGGGATTGATAAGCTCAGGGAGCGCCGTCTCGTGTGTTTTTGAATCCCACAGGGAAACATACCTTACGTTAATATGGGTCAAAAGAATTCTGACAGGAGGGTCCCGTTGCATTTATTTTTACCATTGCCAGGACAGAAGTTAATATAATAACAAGTTAAAAAGAAAGTGACTAGGAAAGAAATAGCAAGTGAATTTGCCGATAGATAATCAAGGCATAAGATGGAGTTCAGGAAGTAGATATTGAGGGTTATTTTTATGAAAGGTTTATATGCAGAAATTGGGATACAATTAGAGACTGTGTATATTGTTTGGAAGGGACAGAAAGTGTTTAGAAGGGACAGAAAGTGTTTCGAATTGTAAAAAAAAAAAAAAAAAAAAAAGTAGGACATTTTGCTAGTAATTGCAGAGCAGCCCTAAGAGAGAGAATAGAAGAAAAAGAATGGGATTTGAAAGGTTTGTTCGTACTGGCCACACGAATAGGTCTTTTAAACCAGAAAATATTATTTTTCCTTCTGTTCTAATGGCAACTAGAAAGAGAATCAGAATAACAGCAGCACAGACCGCGAAAACAAACAAAAAAAAAAAAAACCCTTTTCTCCAAAAGATACGAAAAGTTAACTCAAAAGCTCCGGAGCATAACATTTTTTTTTGGTTTTAAAAGCAGGTTATTTATGAGAAGTTGAGTGGCTGTGTAGGAGAGAAGTTTGTGTCTATGTTCTTTGTGTGTCTGTAGTGTGGTTTCTGTGTGTGTAAACCAGTAAAAACACGTCAATTGCATTTCTATAGGATTAGGATATGTTGGAAATATTTTAAGCTCACACGTATTGTTTAAATTATATATGGTGTGTGCAGTTGTATAATTGTCCCATTTTTATTTTTGAGAGGCCATATTTATTTTAAGAGGCCATATTTTTATTTTTGAGAGGCCATACATTTTTTCGTTTTTATTGCTGTGGAGAGAGCTCCATTTTTAACTTTGAGCTGAAGTTTCAATCCAGTAATTAATATTTAGAAGACTGAGAAGCTGTTTTGTTATCTGCACGGCACTCTCAAGGTCTTTTTGGCGAAACGCCCGGGCTGGCTAATTGCCAAGATAAACAAGCTCTGACATTTTTGTGTCTTTAAAAAAATAACGCTGTCAGTGTGTTCGGCACTGTGCAAAGAGATTATAATACGAGAAATTTAGTGTGAAGTCCTATACAAAATCATTTGACTATTATCTGAATATGTGATGTATTTTATAACTTCTACACCATTTATTTTTCCATAGGTGTTCTATTTTATAATAAGCAGTAGTTACTGTTAAAATCCCTGTATAATATATAATTCTAATTCTGCTGATTAAGCAAACAACATCCTAGTTGCTAATTTATTTATTTTATTTGTAGAATGTTTTGCCAGGAAGTGGTGCACTGGGAGTCACCTCTCGTTTTTGGGTGTGTCCTGGGTACAGAGTTAAAGGACAGGTGATATATAGTTGCAAAATACAGTTACATAAGTGAGCAGGGTATATATTATATGCAAGGCATTTCACATTTTTAGCAGAATAGTTACAATGGAGTGTTTGGGGTGGAGGCCAGACTGGAATTGGCTAGGGGCATTTGTCTTAGTATAGTAATTGTTTAATTGGGAGTAAACACATTTTTTCCATGACGTTGGATAGTATTGTATTGTAGTGTATGACTTTATTTTTATATAGCGTCAAAAATTTACTCAGCACTTCACAAAGAATACAATAGAGGGAATTATAATAAAATAGTAAGTGCAGCAAAATCAGACAATAGGAAAGGAAACCCCTGCCCTTAAGAGCTTACAATCTAAGGTTTGAGGGGAATTTACAGAGATAGCAGGTGAGGGAATAAATGCTGTAGATGGCAGTGCTTGGCCACAATGGGTGTGGTAGGAGTGACTGTATGTGGAATAATAGCCATGAGTGCAGGCTATTGGGATGTTTAATTTGTGAGGCAAGTTTTAACGTTAGTTAGTATTTAATGAAAAGGTTGATACCATTTGCATTGGAGGAGATGACAGTGAGGCATAAATGAGAGCAAGTGTGTATTGGGAGAAGAGAGATTGGTCTGTAGTTTGAGACAGTGTTTTTGTCTACACTTTTGAAGATTGGGACAGCTCTGGTAGTTTTCTAGGTCTTAGGGATATGGCTTGCAGAAAGGATAGAGTTGATTATGGAAGCAATTGGTTTGACAATGGCTGAGGCCCAAAGTCTTAGGAACTTAGATTGTAGTACAGTCAAGTCCACATTAGCCGCTTAGTTTTAAATATGAAGAGCATTAATAGGAGATACCTCTGTCTATATGCGGATGTTAAGACAGTAGTAAACATATTGATACAAGAATTTGTTCCTAGGTATAAATTATCTCCCAATGAGACACTTATGGGATGACTTATGACTATCAGTAGTTCAAAGGAACAAATTAAGGACCATCTATTGGTAATAAAACAATTAATAAGTATTGTATGCCACTAATACATTTTTTGAGTCT
Source organism: Ascaphus truei (assembly GCF_040206685.1). NCBI lineage: Eukaryota > Metazoa > Chordata > Amphibia > Anura > Ascaphidae > Ascaphus > Ascaphus truei. The sequence goes on from NC_134497.1 coordinate 26,759,967, forward strand.
CTCTAGGCAAATTTGAAAGTGCACCTACTCGAGAAGGGGTTAATAGTTAAGTAGTTCCTACACAAGCATGCTCTTCATCCCAGATGAAAAGGCCCATACTAACCACCAATACCGCAATTAAAGTGTCAGAGATTCCTGGATCCACATGGCTCACATAAAACTCATTCCAGCTCCAAAAAGACTAAAGTGATCTAAAGCATAGCAGCATCAAGTTAACATTTTGACGAGACATAAACTTTGACCGTTAACCAACGAGGAAAATAAGATACCAGGCTGAGGCCTGATCTTATCAGAACATTTCATTTTTTCAAAGACTCAGAACATTTCATTTTTTCAAAGACTCAATATTTTTATTCTTTTATAGTGTGTGTAAGTTAGAATTTTAAGATTTATGCACCATTGGGTCTGCGAAGGTATAACCCACAGAGAGATGACAGGATTGTCATGATGATGCTCTGCGGAGCTTTGTCAACAATACTCATCTGCCTGTGTTCCTTATACATCGCAGATATCTATCACCAGTGCTCGACAAATGCGGTCGCCCACTCGCCAAGGGCGGCTGCATTGAACCCCCTGGCGACTAGGTATTTTCGGTGGGGTGCTACGGCGGCATTTTCCTCCTTGGCTGCATTTTCCTCCTCCGCCTACTCCAACTTCACTTAAAATGGCTGCCACGCTACGACGTCACGTGGGAAGGAGACAGCGCGCGTCGCACGAGCAGTGTGAGGTCCCCCCTTCTTTACCTCATCCTATTGGAGCGGGTCGCAGTCAGACAATTGCAACTTAAGAGTGTCGCGGGTGCCGGGGAACGTGGCTGCGCACTGTGATGGCGTGTGCTCGGCGGTGCTATCCCAGGAGGCTGTGGTGTGCCGTGCCCGATCAGGTACCGGGGAAGGGGGGGGGGACGCACACGCACACCACCATCCCCTGCAGAGCTGGGGCCGCTATCCCGGGAGGCTGTGGGGACTGGAGCAGGTACCGGGGGAAGGAGCTGGGGATGCACCCCCCCCCCCGCCCTCCGCAGAGCTGGGGCTGCTATTACGGGAGACTGCGGTGTGCCGGGCCCGATCAGTTGCCGGGGGAAGGGGCACACACACACGCACACAATCCCCTGCAGAGCTAGGGCCGCTATTCCGGGAGGCTGCAGTGGGCCGGGCCCGAGCAGGTACCGGTGGAATGGGGGACACACACACTATCCACTTCAGAGCCGGGGCGGGAGGCTGCGGTGGGCCGGGAGCCTGCGGTGGACCGAACCCAGCGCCACCAGCGCCATGTCGGGCTGCCGGGTCCCAGATCTATTCCCCCCTGCAGCAGGCGCCTCGCTCCGCTCTTGCTGCGGCCTCCCGTTTAGGCCACGCGGGGCGGGCGATGTGCAGGAGAGGTGAACGGTGATGCAAGAGGGGAGTGAACGGAGGTAAGGGGGGGGGTGAACGGAGGTAAGGGGGGGGGGTGAATGGAGATAAGGGGGGGGTGAACGGAGGTAAGAGGGGGGGTGAACGGAGGTAAGGGGGGGGGTGAATGGAGGTAAGAGGGGGGGTGAACGGAGGTAAGGGGGGGGAGGTGAATGGAGGTAAGGGGGGGAGGTGAACGGAGGTAAGTGGGGGGAGGTGAACGGAGGTAAGGGGGAGGTGAATGGAGGTAATGGGGGGGGAGGTGAACGGAGGTAAGGGGGGAGGTGAACAGGGATGCAAGGGGGAGACAGGCTGGACTGGGGAGAGAGCAGAGAGAGAGATAGGCTGGAGTGAGGAGAGAACAGAGAGAGACAGGCTGGAGTGGGGAGAGGACTGAGAGAGAGACTGGAGGGGGAGAGGAGAGAGACAGGCTGGGGGGGGGGGCAAAATGCTCCAAGGCAGTCAATCACCCACCCTGTCAGTCACGCAGTCAGTCAACCCAGTCAGTCAGTCAGTCACCCACCCAGTCAGTCAGTCACCCACCCAGTCAGTCTGTCAGTCACCCACCCAGTCAGTCAGTCACCCACCCAGTCAGTCAGTCAGTCAAGGGTCAGTCACCCACCCAGTCAGTCACCCACCTAGTCAGTCACCCACCCAGTCAGTCACCCACCCAGTCAGTCAGTCAGTCAGTCAGTCACCCACCTAGTCAGTCAGTCACCCACCCAGTCAGTCAGTCACCCACCCAGTCAGTCAGTCACCCACCCAGTCAGTCAGTCACCCACCCAGTCAGTCAGTCACCCACCCAGTCAGTCAGTCACCCACCCAGTCAGTCAGTCACCCACCCAGTCAGTCAGTCACCCACCCAGTCAGTCAGTCACCCACCCAGTCAGTCACCCACCCACCCAGTCAGTCAGTCACCCACTCAGTCAGTCAGTCACCCACCCAGTCAGTCAGTCACCCGCCCAGTCAGTCAGTCACCCACCCAGTCAGTCAGTCACCCACCCAGTCAGTCAGTCACCCACCCAGTCAGTCAGTCACCCACCCAGTCAGTCAGTCACCCACCCAGTCAGTCAGTCACCCAGTCAGTCAGTCACCCACCCAGTCAGTCAGTCACCCACCCAGTCAGTCAGTCACCCACCCAGTCAGTCAGTCACCCACCCAACCACCCAGTCACCCACCCACCCAGTCAGTCACCCACCCACCCAGTCAGTCAGTCACCCACCCAGTCAGTCAGTCACCCACCCAGTCAGTCTGTCAGTCCCCCACCCAGTCAGTCTGTCAGTCACCCACCCAGTCAGTCTGTCAGTCACCCACCCAGTCAGTCTGTCAGTCACCCACCCAGTCAGTCTGTCAGTCACCCACCCAGTCAGTCTGTCAGTCACCCAGTCAGTCTGCCAGTCAGTCACCCACCCAGTCAGTCAGTCACCCACCCAGTCAGTCACCCACCCAGTCAGTCAGTCAAGTCAGTCAGTCAGTCACCCACCCACCCAGTCAGTCACCCACCGACCCAGACTAGTCACACACTGAATTCTTATTAGGAATTTATTCCATTTTTTTTAAAAGTGGGGCTAGGGGCGGGGCTGGGTGGCAAGTAGATTTTTGGGTTCGGCGAGTAGATTTTTGGTTGATTTGTCAAGCACTGTCTATCACCATGGTTAAGGTAACACTACACTAATTCACCATCTCACCCACAAACATCACAAAGTCTCAGTAATAGAATGTTGTGTTAATTCTCAAAATATATGATGGTAGAGATAGATGCCATTTTCTTTAGCTAGCAGCAGAAAGGTATAGCATTTTGTATCCATTTTTACACACTACAAACACCAAATATTTCCTGGCTGAAAGTAGTTTATGGAAAGAACAATTCTGGGTTAGTTTAGTTCTAAATGTAGGAGGTGGGTTATTATATGACAGGCTTAATACATTAACAGATGTGTTAGATGATGTCCTCAATCACACCACTAGAGCCATAGCATCACTAAACCAAGAACAGGTTCAGATCAGGCTTATGGCCTTACAAAACAGAATGGCTTTAGATTAAATTTTTGACATCAAAAGGAGGTGTATGTGCCCTAATTAAAGAACAATGTTGTGTTTTCAACCAAGATCAGAATGGCAAGGTACAGCATGAGTTAGATAGAAGAAGTTCAAGAAAGACTTAGGAAGGAAGGTGATACAGACTGGGATCTTTGGGGCTGGGTGGATTGGTTGGATCATTAGGAGCAAATTTTTTGAATGCGGTATGTGTGTGCTTGTGATACTCGTTGTCATCTATATTTGTGTTACGATTGTCAAAGGCATGCTCCACAAATGTGCTACCCCCTCTGCAGACATAATGCCATTGTTTGCAGAACCAATTTACAGCAGTCCCTTGAAGAAAGAAGATGCCAAGTATAGTGTTCTAACTCTGGTAAAGAATTTGGCCGCAACGCCATACGAGACTATGACTAGATTTGGCAGGCACCCTCGTGCACTATCCTATACCCTCAAGCAGAATTATGAGATGATGGAGCACTCCTGTGCCTCCCAACGTGTTTCTGGACTAAAATCATGCTAATAATTCTCAAAAAACAATGTTTTAAAGAATCAGAGGAGGGACTGACGAAGTTGAGACATTAGGGGGTCTGACGTAACAGCATTAGGGTCAAAGCAGCCATTTTGTTTGAATATTTTAGTCCGCCATCTTGTCTTGTCTCTGTGAATCTTATTTCTGTGTCTTATTTCTGTGTGAACAAACGTGTGAAACAGACATGGAATGTTTTCGCTCCTAGCTGACTTTATTGATCTTTCCTCATCCAATCAGCTCCAAATTGAAAGTGTATACAGGCTAGAAGTTGTGAGAAACCTTGAGATAAGCTCAGATTCTTACAGGGAAAATGATTCTCATACAATGTGCCAAGTGGCAGAACTGACATCACATTTAACCCCATAATGATTTTTAGCTTACATACAGTTATTCAGTATTATTATGTATTACAAAATGACATCAGCTTTAGTATTGTTGTGTATTACAAAATGAGGTAATATTTAGTGACGTGCAAGCCCCCCCCATCAATGGGTGGAGCTTTAGGTTTTAGGGTATAAATATATGCCATACCGTGTTATCTGGGGGAGAGCTTTTTATTTTGAAGCTGTCCCCGCTGTGTGCAGCTGAAATAAACTCATTTGATAACTGAATCTTTGTTGTAACATTTTTACTGATTTTACAGATGCCAAACAAACAATAAGATACATAGGTACCTATAACGCTCAATGGGACCAAATAAAAAAGATCTATAGAAAGTATTGGCATATCCTCTTGGAGGATAATAACCTCTGTGAGGGGTTGAAACCATTTCCTACGATGGTACCCAAACGATCAAAAAATCTCAAAGACACCTTGGTTCACAGTCATTATCAAAGTAATCAAACTGTTGAAACATGGCTTCCCCAAAAAACGACCGGAACGTATAAATGCGGCACGTGCAAGGCATGTAAATATGTTCAGTCAAGCAAAAGCTTTAAAAGCACAAATAACATGAAATCATTTCAAATAAAAAGCTTCATAAACTGTAAAACAACAAAAATAATTTATTTAATTACCTGCAAATGTGGGATCCAATATGTCAGGAAGACGGGCCGGCAATTCCGAAGACGCATATTGGAACATATCGGGTCGATCACAAACGAGCTGGATACACCGGTATCCTGCCATGTAAGGGGGAAATATAATGGAGACATCAATGCCCTACAATTCCAAGGAATTTAACGTCTGAAAAGTGATATGAGAGGGGGAGATTGGGATAACCAACTTCTAAAACAAGAATCCCGATGGATCAGCTATCTACATTAAACCCATATGGTTTAATGTAGGGATTTCTCTTCACCCCATTTCTATAACATCTGTAGAGTGACTATACACAATCTGCCAGACATCCTTAGAACACAATTCCTCCACATATGTCCCAAAGAATAATAAACCCTTTTAGTGGTTACATGTGTTTAAACTGGACATCATAGACAATCTCTGATGGGTTGGTCCCTAAATACAATTTTGAGGACTTTGAGAGATATATATCCTCATACCATTTAGGTGTAAAACCATTTTACCACCTAAAACACTATTTTGCCATCATATTGGAATACACAATCAATATAGTGCTGACTTTTAAATATATACTCACTAAATTGATATGGCTCCCCTCAATTTCTATCCAGATCACTGGATTTGTAACTATTATAATGTCAATAAACTTGTTTGTATCTATATACAAAAGCATGACTCACTAGTATTTTGCCCAATCACAGCAGAGGATGCAGACCATGTGAACAATGTAAATAAATCGGAGCTGATACAGATAGCAACAGGACACTATGATGCTTTAATCAATTGCATCAATCAGAAGCAAACATTACCCGGCAGCTACAGTAATATAAACAGACTGATGTACACGATTGTGCCAAGATTTGATAAATTACACATAGACAGCAACAGGGCATCATCATGCTTTAACGAATTGCACAAATCAGGAGCAAGCATTCTCTGGTATCCATAGCAATGTAAACACACGAGTGCACCAAAGACTCTGACAAATCACAAACAGCATGTATCATCATGTGGTCAGAGGTAGCCAATCGAAGCGCACTACACTGCTGCAACTGAGAGTGACGCACAATGAAGATGCGACGCTCAATGAGACCAATCAGGCATAAGCAGTAATCAGTATCCATGACGACCAATACATTTAAATACTTGCCAGAATCACTCTAAAACCGCCCCCGATGAAGCCTATCAGGTGAAACATATGTTGGGTATGTCTTAGCGTCACTCCCTGGTGCGCAGGCTAATCGGAGAGGTCGGGTGCGTTACCTTGTCAGAGCGTTTTGGAGCCTTCACCGTGGGAAGCGCAGCGCTCTGACTTTGATCCTATTTAAGAATAATTTATGTACCTTGCATTACTAACAATATGAATCTCTTGACTTAAAACTCCAATACTAGGAGTGTTTGGTCATTATTTGCCAAGTGTTTCACCATTTATTTATTTATTTATAAAATATTTTACCAGGAAGTAATACATTGAGAGTTACCTCTCGTTTTCAAGTATGTCCTGGGCACAGAGTAAAACAAATGATACATGGTTACAAATACAGTTACGTAAATGAACAAGGTATACATTATATACAAGACATTGCGTGCACAGTTAAAGAAAATATATATTAAGAGCGTATGAAACAGTTACAGACCAGGTTAAAATGTGAGACAGCCTTAGATTTGAAAGAACTTAAGCTGGTGGTGGATATGAGAGTCTCTGGTAGGTTGTTCCAGTTTTGGGGTGCACGGAAGGAGAAGGAGGAACGGCCGGATACTTTGTTGAGCCTTGGGACCATGAATAGTCTTTTGAAGTCTGATCTCAGGTGATATGTGCTGCATGTGGTAGGGGTGAGGAGCTTGTTCAGGTAGCTGGGTAGCTTGCCCAGAAAGTATTTGAGGGCGAGACAGGAAAGGTGAACTTTGCGCCTAGACTCTAGTGATGGCCAATCTAGTTCTTTGAGCATTTCGCAGTGATGTGTGTTGTAGTTGCATTGGAGAACAAAACGACAAATTGAATTGTAGAGGGTGTCAAGTTTGCTAAGGTGGGTTTGAGGAGCCGAGCCATATACTATGTCTCCATAGTCAATAATTGGCATTAGCATCTGCTGTGCAATACGCTTTCTGACCAGGAGACTTAGGGAGGATTTGTTCCTGTAAAGTACCCCTAGTTTGGCATAGGTCTTGGTTGTCAGGGTATCAATGTGCATCCCGAATGTTAAGTGGGAGTCAAACCATAAGCCCAGGTATTTAAAACTAGTGACAGGTGTTAGGGTGGTGTTAGCGTTGGTTCTAATCAGGAGCTCAGTCACTGGAAGCTTTAAAAATTTAGTCTTGGTCCCAAATACCATTGTTACAGTCTTGTCAGTGTTTAAAAACAGTTTGTTTTGGGAAATC
>NC_134497.1:26772325-26842224 GCF_040206685.1 Ascaphus truei
CTTAAAAGCGCCCTCGATGACCACGAAAACCGTGACCGAAGACAAAACCTGCGCTTCAGAGGAATCCCTGAGTCAGTCCCGCCAGAATCCATCCAGGCATACCTCAAGAAATTATTCCTGAACTTAGTCCCTGAGCTGTCTGAGCACGACCTTCAGCTAGACCGAGCTCACAGAGCCCTCGGTCCAAAATCCCCTGACCCAAACCGCTCCAGGGACGTGATTGCGAAATTTCACGTCTACACTGCAAAAGAAAAGATATCAGCGGCTGCGAGAAGGGCCGGAGACGTCCACGTGGAAGATTACACAGTTCAGATTTTTAGTGACCTTTCCAGGACCACGATCATGAAGAGGAAGGAGATGAAGCCCCTCACAACCCTCCTACGAGACCAGGGAGTCACATATCGTTGGTGCTTCCCCTTCAAACTAATAGTGCCCAGGAATGGCAGATTATTCACGATTTCAGATCCAGAGGACTCCAACGACTTCCTAAAGGCCCTCGGCATCACTCCCCCGCGGGAGGAGGACCGTCCCCCTCGCGTCATGACACGGCCTGAGTCTGCGGAAACCCCACGAGCCTCCGAACGTCTTGCCAACCAGAGGACCCACTGAGCCGAACACCACACAGCCGTATGCTGGTCGGCCCTTCTCATCTCCGTTCCCCCACATGCCTACCCCCATACCCAGCGATCTACTAACCTTCCTCTACGTACCCTCCCCTAACCCGTTAGATACCAAGGAGACGTCCCGTTAGCGGCTGGAACCACAGCCCCCCCCACTCCTCCCCCCCTCCCCCCACACAGGGTCATACCCCTGAACGGAACTCTCCGTGTCTCCCAACCCCACCCCTCCTTACCTTGCTCCGTTTCACCCCATCGCACCCGGACTTTCCTCACCAAGCCTCGGCCAGCGCGCATTCTCCAGTGCCGCCGAATCCTGCCCGAGGTACCGCCGGAGAGAAAGAAAGTGTCCAGTGAGACCCATCCGCCCTCCACAACGATGTTCTGGGAACAGCGAAAGACCGCTCGCCAAAGCACCCCATCGCAAAAAGACCCCTGGAAACCAGCTGAGTGGAGGCCATCACTGACTAGAAGCGCTGAGCAGAGCACTCCACAGGCCCGCTTTTCCCTGAGTTTCCCGTTCTTGAAGCTCCCAGCAGCCTGGACAAAGCAGGAGAGTATCTCTCCAGGACTACCAGCTACGACGCAAGCCCGGAACCCCGGAGCAGAGGACATAATTCCCCCGCATGCTGTCCCTGTCTACCCCCCCATTATCTCCCGATCTCCCCAACCCAGTCCCCCATTCACCCCCATAGTCTCCACACTCAACGGCTCCACCCCCCCAAAGTTCGCCATAAACGTACAGCAATTTGTTACAAATGCAAGAATAATTGAGCTCCAAGTACTCCCCTTTGTCACGCGTACCCCCCTCCCCTATCCCCCCCCGATTATATGTCCCTAAAAGAGGGGTGCTCTATGCCCCCATACATGTCCTCAGGTACCACCAGCAGCCCCCAAGGGAAAAGAAAACGATGTCATTCATAATATGATAGTACCATCTTACACGAATGCGATGCCCCCATAAATGTACATCCCCTCCTCCCCCATCCCCCTCCATCCCTCCATCCCTCCCCTCCTCCCCCATCCCCCTCCATCCCTCCCCTCCTCCCCCATCCCCCTCCATCCCTCCCCTCCTCCCCCATCCCCCTCCATCCCTCCCCTCCTCCCCCCCCCCCCGTTCCCCCACCTACTCCCCACTCTCCCAAGGTAAAGAGGCACTCTAAGCCTCCCCTCATAGAAGTCCGCATCCCCCATGGTTCCTTGCACAAAAACGAAGTTGTTCGAAATGTGTTGATAATGTGTTGCTCTTGCCTTAATGCCATGCGCTAAGGAACACCTGTCCTCCTCCCCTCCGCCTCCTCCCCCCGGTTCCCCCTCAGGTTAAAGGGGCTCTCTAAGCCCCCTCTTACAGTTCTATGCACCCCTCTTGGTCTCCTGCACTAAAACGAAGCTGATTGTAATGTGTTGATAATGTGTTGCACCTGTTCCAATGTCTTCTCCCCATGAGCACCCATTGCCCCCCCCTCCTTCCTCCCCCCTCCATCCCCCCCTCCCCTCCTCTCTCCCCCTCCTCCCCCCCGTTCCCCCTCCTACGCCCCCGCACACTCAGGTTAAAGGGGTCCTCTAAGCCCCCTCTTACAGTTCTATGCACCCCTCTTGGTCTTCTGCACTAAAACGAAGCTGATTGTAATGTGTTGATAATGTGTTGCACCTGTTCCAATGCCAAGCCCCCACGAGCACCCATTTCCCCCCCTCCATTACCCTCCCCACCCCCCCACCTCCCCCCCTCCGCTCCCCTTCCACACGCAGATTAAAGGGGCACTTTAAGATCACCCCAATGGTTCTATGCTCCCCTGTGGCCATCCTGTACTAAAACTAAGCTTATTGTAATGTGTTGATAATGCGATGCACTTGTTTTAATATCAAGCCCCCACGAGCCCCCCCCCCCCTCCCCTTCCTTTGCCTCCACGGTGCCTAAGGAAATATCTATTGGGCTCCTGGAAAGCCCGCATCTCTTCCTCCCCATATGTGTCTTCCCACCCCCTTCCCCCCCTGCCCCCTCCCCTCTCTCCGGTCTCTCCCACCCATAAGGACTCCAGAGCAGGAAACACGAACACGTTCTCCCCCCCCCCCTCAAAGAGCCAAATTGCCCCCGTCGTGGGAGACACACGGGGCCCACAGTATTTATCTTTGGGAACACAACACCCAAATAATGTCGTCAATTAAAATTATCTCCCTTAATGTTAAGGGCCTCAACTCAGTTAAAAAAACGTAAGCTAGCACTCCAAGAACTCCGAAAAACTAAAGGCGACATTATCTGCATTCAAGAAACCCACTTTAATACAAACGACCCCCCTAATAAGTTTAAATATGCCTTCCGACAAGCCTTCTTTGCATCATCCCCCAACATAAAAAGAGGCGTTGCAGTACTGATAAAAAACAATGTCCCCTTCGCCCCCGCCAAGATAACTAGGGACCCGGAGTGAAGATACCTGCTCCTGCAAGGCACCCTATCGGGATCTCCGATCTCTATCATTAATGTATATGCCCCCAACGAAAATCAGGCCCACTTCCTCCAAAGTCTGATTGACTCCTTAGACCAATCTGTCCTTTCCTCCTTGCTCTTGGTCGGGGACCTTAACATGGTTCTTTCACCAGACCAGGACAAATCTAGTATGTCCACTACCACCCACTCAGCCCAGACCCAGATAAAAGCCAAAAAGTTCAGAGAGACCATACAAAACTTCTCTCTCATAGATATTTGGAGGGCCAGAGGGACTACACGTTCTTCTCAGCCCCGCATCAGTCCTACTCGCGGATCGACTACTTTCTAGGCACCACAAATGTTCTCCAGGCATCCTCCCCCTCCGATATAGGCCCAATCACATGGTCCGATCATGCCCCAGTCGAACTGACCCTCTCTCTGCCCTTTGTTAAGAGCTCCGCATACAAGTGGAACACAATGACTCCCTTCTCAATGACCCGCAGATAGTGAACCTAATCAAACAAAAACTAACCTCATTCTTTGAAATAAACAGCGGGTCTGTCTCAGCAGCGGCTACGCTCTGGGAAGCACACAAAGCTACAATCAGGGGAGATCTTATCTCGCTAGCATCTCATAAGAAAAAAATGAAGCTCAAAACGCAGAAAGCACTAATGGATAGGATCTTAGCCCTAGAGCAACAACATAAAAAGGCCCCCTCCAAAAAACTATTTAGAATCCTGGATAAAACAAGGACAGAGCTAAAACTATCCCAGCTCGAAGAGGTAGAAAGAGCACTAAAATGGACCAACCAAAGGTTCTTCGACAGGGGAAATAAGGCAGATAAACTCCTGGCCTTGAGAAAGTGCCAGTGATGGCATGAAACGCGTGGGAGAAGTTCTTTTGTTTGTGGATGTCATACCTTTTTATATAGTTTAAATAAAAGGTTTTTTTTTTCTAATTCAATTTTTGGCTGGTGAGTTCCGCTCCTTCAAGGAGCTGCTGTCCTTCTGATCCTTTTTTTGGATTGGAGTGACGCTGTGGTGGGACGCTAAACACCTTCAGTGCATGTTTGTGGCCATGAGAAAAGGGGAATGGTGAATTATTGTGAGTACTATTGAATACTCTACACTGGACACACTAACTGGATATGGGTTACCAGTGGGAGCTGCAGCTGACTTGCTGTGGCAGTTACACCTCTCATTCTAGGCTTTTATGGTCAGGTATTTGCAGACACATACCCTGTTGTTTACCCCAACATCACCTCTCATACATAGTGCCTATAACTATCTATACTCTGTCATTACATCAGATTGGAATAAATTATACAGACTACATATTCAGTTAACCCCTAGATCTTACAGTCGGGTTTTCCGTTTTTGAGGATTACTATGACGTAGCTATTACATCATGGGCCCAAACTCTGTGACAAAGCAGCTACATCAAAATTGCACCCAAAGGGTTAAATGGTGATTTCATCCTTTTCAAGGAAGTTGTGTACTCCAAGTGATTTCATGTTTTCCCATCGCCAGGTTGGATTTAAAGCAGCCGTTCAAGATGCAGTTTAAAAAAAGAAAAAAAAAATGTTTCCCTTCAATCAAAACACTTACAAGTGATTATCTAAGTTGCCGATCGATCCATTCTCCAATGATTAATCGGCAAAGATTTGGCTCGAGGTGTCACTAAATCACTGTGTGATGCAGTCAGTGGAACACATTTATATTCATATGCGTTCCACTGACGTGTGCTCGCTCCCGAGCCCTGGTCCTGTCATATGAGGCTTCTACAGCAGCAGAATCTCCCTGTCGAAGTAAGTATTGATGAAGTAATATTGCTGAAATCAGTATACTGTTGAAATGGACCTTTGTCTCTGGAGAAGGATTGAAGGCGATGGTCCATTCCATTTTGTCTGTTCTGTTTTCAGTATCCTTTTTGTGTGTAAGAATGTGTGTGATTTTGAATGTGTTTCGCTCACAGTAGATTTACGACTGTGGGGCTCATGCAGAGAGGAACGTTAAAAAAGTTTAAAATGGCTGTAAAATAGCCACAGATTTGCCGTTAGTGAAGGTGTTATGCAGAGAACGTCGTTAACTCATTTCGGCAAAAAACTGCAAATTGCCAACTTTTCCTGGCTATTTGAAACTCGCCATACTAATGCACATATTGGCGTGTTCCAGCGATTCGGAGCTTCTGGAATACCACGCTATATTAGCATGGCGAGTTTCAGGTTCTCGCCACGAGTTTGGCAAGTTTTACAGCTCTGAAAATTTTTCAGGGCACTTTTAAAAATCGCGCCATTTTCTCCCGAGTTTAAGGATTTCTGGCTAGTTTTTTCGCCAGAAGATGGCGCTATTTCCTTATCTATGCTCTCTGCATGAGCCCCTGTGTCTGAAGTAACGCCTACATTCCTGGTTTCTATAGAGAGCTATTTTAATCTAGTTTCAACCAGGTTTTAATGATCTGTAAAATGATTGGTTTAAGAATTAAGGAGTGGTTAGTATATTCTGCCTGGTAACCTGTTTTAAATCAGCAAAGGAATCAAAAATGTATAAAAAGGCTGTTTGGACACTCCCTGGCAGAGAGTCTTATAGACTTTTGAATGTGTATGATCATACTGTGCAATACACTTCTCATTATCAACGAGCCCATGTTTGTGAGTTTGCAAACAACGGCAGTATTGTGACTTGAACTAAAGTGGTTCCTGGGGTAAAGTCAGTCTCTACTATTAACCCAGATATATGCGGGTGGCTATACCAGAGACACAGGTTTAAACCTCTGTCACTCTGGCCCACGACTGCTATGGATTCTACTATTCTGTTTATCCCACTTAAGTCTACTCAATTATTATCAATAAGCTACTAGTCAGAATAATTAGGTATAACTGCTCGCCTATATAATCTTAGTCCTAATTGTAAAAAGGTAGGTGCAAGGGAGGTAAACAATATATATAGTACAGAGGGAACTCAAAAGAGATGAGTTCAAAGCACGCCACTATTTGCACTCATTACCAAAGTACACAAATAGATTCTCCTTTATGCCAAAGAATCAGATCCCTTACAGGGAACTGTGAGCGACGAACGAAAAACAAAAAAGTTTTATTACATAGATAATTATACACTCAATAGTTAAAACTAGCTGAGAGACTCAGCGTTGCCCGGAATGTAAATAGATAAAATAAATTGATGTTTAATAATATTGAATTCTTATACTTTTTATTTTAAACATCAGAGGGGGGGGGGTGGAGGGGGGCATTTATCTTATGCCCAGATAAATGTGTAATAATGCTGCTTTTGACTGTAAGCTCATAAAATTTAACCATCTTTTAACTTGCTCCTTTTCAGCTGTAACCCCTTCGTTGTGGCAGAAAAATCATCTAAGAAAGAAAATATCAGCATGGCAGCTCCCAGGTCTTCAGACTAATGTATAGTCATTAAATATCCTTTATGGCACCAATATAGTGCATACTGTACATGTTGCAGTAAGGTGTACGGTCTGAGGAGAGGACGTGTCTGTCCTGAAACGCCACGTGTTTGCATATACCTGCTCTGATGCTTTGGATACAAAGTAAGTTACTTACAGAAAAGGCTCCTGTGTGCTTCCTGCACCACTTTATTTCTTCTTCTCTTTCCCGGAAGTGGAGACACTGACTACATCCAGGTCACAGCTCTGTGTCCTACTGCGCATGCTCACACTAAGGGGATCATGGGAGTTGTAGTTTTAGACTTCAAAACGGATCTCGTGTCACATACTGTGCAGATTAGAAACAAGACAGTAACATTTCCCAGGCACTGTGCTAGGGAAATATAGTTTCTTCTGCATGTAGATGTGTATACTCCTCCTGGTCCTTAATATATTTCAGTAAAGCTGCTTCAGTTCCTCAATTTTGGATATATATAAATATATATATTTGTAGCCCTCTTTCCTTCTGACTAGATGGGTGTACTGATGCTACAGTAACTTTACCTGCTGGCTCACAGAGATCTGAGCCTCCGCTACTGGGAGCCTGGGGTAACAATATATATTAACTGCCAGCGCCTCCACTTGCCCAGGATCCCCAATATGTGAGATTCCCCTGAACAAGAACAACAACAGCTCGCATATATGTATAACGTAATACTTTACTGTATAGAATATATATGCACACATATGTATAACCTTGAGATACCAGTGGCCCCTGCCACACGTCACTGTACAATAGTGTCCTCCCACCACCGTGTATATCCCACACCGTCTCCAGCGTGTGGACAGTCCATTGGTCACTTAACCTCCCAAGTATCCTCAAAAAACCCACCCCCAAGGCGGGATCAGTGCCTGTAGGTACCGGTATGTTGGTGCACTTGTGGAAATACATGCTGGGCGCTCCAGCACCCGTCGCTGACACTTCAAAAACGATCCGCCGATCCAGCGCAGTCTCACAATGAGTTCCCACTGCAGGGGATGTCTCCACGTGCTTTGACTCCGCAGAGTAGTCTGAGCCCAGACTAAGAATGACAGGTTCCTCACTGCAGCACTGTGTTCCTGACTCACACACTCTAAAAGGGAAAGGTCCCTACATAAAGGGCCGGTCCCTACAGCATCACAAGCTGAAGGTGACTCAGGGCACTAACTAGGGCCTAAGGGGGTACACTTGCATAGTGCAGTGGGTCACTGACCCCTGCACACGCGCACACACCACCTTCCCCCTCTAGCTCCCAATCTTCTCTGCCTCGCGTGCTCCAAACCCTGCTTCCTACTTCCCTTAAGCCCTATTGGCTGTCTGACCCCATGTGACCCTGCTGAGGCTCATGGGAATTGTAGTCCCAGCTCATTGCCTTCACCTAATTGGTGCCATCTCGTGCGCTTCCACACTGCACATCCGCGAACCTTCTGAAGGGGGGCCGCCGCATCTCTCATGCTACTGCGCATGCGCGCCATGGCGGCGCCCCGAGATAGTTTTCACCGGGATCCCCTTGCGACGCGGCCGCCCCCGCAGCTCCCCGACATCCAGCTGAAGTGCCCACTCAGCGCGGAGGTAAGGAAAAACACAGAGCACCTGGCTACATCTTGTAAGCAAGGTCAGTCGGCACTCACTTAGCAGAGATATATAGGTTTGTATGTAAACTATACCATGTTAATCCCACAAAATCAGGAGACAGTAATCAATCTTGAAACAGGAAAAAGGTATATTGGTAACAGGGCACAAATCTCCAACGTTTCGGTCCCAAGAAACGGGACCTGCATCACTGAGGATTTCGTGGGATTAACACGTATCATTTATATATATATATATTGTGACAGAAACCAGGGTATGGTGATAAATTCCATATATAGGGCTCCCAGGATACTGAATAGATTCTATCCTGTTTAGGCTGGAAAGTGCAGCCTCAGAATGCATGCACTCCATCCCACAGTTTGGCAAGTGCTGGAACTGGGGGATGAGGCATCCAGACCAGAGTTTGTCTGCTGCCTGATTTCTGTCACCTGTCCTGCTGGTTGGAGATCAAATATTTAAGGCTGATTTACTGGTTCCTCTCCCCAAGAGCCTGGAGGCAGGAAGGCTGCTGGAAGCAGAGAGGGGAAAAGCCTCTCCCCAAACAGGTTAAATCATTCTGTTAATTTTTTCTAAAACAGCAAAGTTCCTTATTTTTTGTTGTTGGAAGTGAAAAAGCCACCCCAACCCTGAGTCAGGGAAAACCTTAGTTAAGTTATTGCTCAGGTGAGCAGGCTTTTGTTTTGCTTGTGTTTCCTTTGTATGCACTGTGGCAGTCTCAGTGCCTGGGACGGAATAAACCAGGCATAGCCTGTTTAAAGGAACAGCACGTTACGCCTCGTCATTTAACCTACCCTAAAAGACCGTGTTCTAACAGTCCCGGACAGGCGGCAGAGCCCCGGAGTAAGCCGTTTGTCACATATGGTGGAGAATGCAGGCAGAACACTAAAAGGTCTGCGGGTTAAAGAACTTTAAAAAAAAAAAAAAAAACTTTTTTTTTCTCTCCAGACAAGATGGAAGACGTGGTGAGTGCGCTGGTACGCAATGTTGCTGCCCAGAAAGACGCGAATGAAACCCAGCAACAGGTGAATGCAACCCAGCAACAGACGAATGCAGCTCTGCAAAAGGCGAATGCCACCCAGCAACAGCTGTTAATAGCCCAGCAAGAGACTAATGCAAACGAGCAACAGACAAATGCAGCCCTGCAAGAGGCGAATGCAGCTCTGCAAATCGCGAATGCAAACCAGCAAGAGACAAACCGCTTGCTGAGAGAGGAGCAACAACGGTTCGCCCAGGGCTTACAGCAGGAACTCGAGATCCTGAGAGAGACTATCATTAAGACTCCACTGGCAGACGCAGCCCCAGGCCCGAAAATGACCAGGGCAAGCCACTACCTTCAGAAGATGGGGCCCTCGGATGATGTTGAAACCTATCTTCTCACGTTTGAACGCACGGCACAGAGAGAGGGATGGCCAGAAGCTGAGTGGGCCAGTCTAATCGCACCATTCTTAAGCAGCGACCACCAGAAGGCTTACTTTGATCTAGAGCCAACCGAAGCTAACGTATATGCAAAATTGAAGTTCGAGATCCTCGCCCGCCTCGGCGTAACCACGGCTGTTCGCGCCCAAAGGTTCCACGCATGGTCCTTCACTTTGGATAAAGCCACCCGAAGCCAGATGTATGACCTCATCCACCTCGCTCGGAAGTGGCTACAACCCGAGATCAACTCAGCATGCCACATCGTGGAACGGTTGGTCATGGACCAGTTCTTGAGGAAACTTCCCTCTGCCCTACGCCGTTGGGTCAGTCAGAGTGACCCGCACAATGCAGACGAGCTGGTGGCCCTCATAGAAAGGTACAATGCAGCAGAAGAGCACCCGCAACCCATAGTCATGAAGCATCCCCACTACCCAAGGTTCCAGGAAACTTCCAGAGACGGTAAAAGGGTACCAGGGTTAAGGGGGGCTGAAGAGCGACAACCGCCTTCACACAGCACCGGCAATAGTGGCTCGCATACTAAGGGCAACATGGGGAGCCGAAAAAGGTCTCTAACTGGGACACAGACTATGTACCTAAATGTGTAAATTGTTATGAGAGGGGCCACACCGCGAAAGTCTGCCCACTAAATGCTGAACCAATGCAATGCAACAGCGTTGAACCTTATTCGTTGTGGTCCCAATGTATGGGCCCTAGCCCAGAGGACCCCTTGAATAACCATCTGTGGGCATTTGTAAAGGTAAATGGTAAGAGGGTTCGGGCACTTCTTGACTCTGGGAGTATGGTTACACTAGTGTCCGAATACCTGTTGCCTATTGGGAAAAAACAGGTAAACCGTTCACAAAGAGTGGCAATTTGTTGTATACATGGGGATAATCATGAATATTCCACTGTTGATGTTCTTATTGAAACAGAGTTTGGTTCTTTAGATTTCAAAATGGGTATAGTACCCAAACTGGCACATGATGTGTTAATAGGGACCGACTTTCCCCATTTTCTAAAATCCTTTCCCTTTTTCAGAAATGGAGGTTGACGAGGGCCCAAATAAAAAGGGGAAAGAGGAAGAGTGCTGTAAAATCCCCTTTCCCATGGCCATCTTGGTAGGGAATACCCCAAATCAAGATGTTGAACAGGCGCTTACCACCCCAGAACAGGATAAGACCTTCGCTGACCTAGAGGTCAGTCCTGGGAGTTTTAAGAAGGCCCAGTGGGAAGACCCCACATTAGCTGAAGCAAGGGGGAATATACGGGACCAGAATAGTACTCCGGGCCAACCAGATAGGTCACTTGCCTACCCCTACTTCGAGGTAGAGAATGACCTAGTATATCGGGTTGATAAAAGGAAATCAATTATAACTAAACAATTGTTGGTACCACGGACATTCCGTAATGTAGTATTACACCTTGAACATAGTCACCATTGGGGGGACACCTAGGGGTGGAAAAGACAAAAGAAAAGGTTCTCTGAAGCTTCTATTGGCCTGGGGTTCTGGCAGAAATTATAAATTATTGCTCCTCATGCCCAGAATGTCAGATCACCGCCCCGTTCAAAGCGTATCGTAGCCCATTGGTACCCCTTCCCATAATAGATGTACCATTTGACCGGATTGCTATGGATCTAGTAGGACCCTTAATAAAGTCTGCTAGGGGACATCAGCATATATTGGTAATATTAGATTATGCCACCCGATATCCGGAGGCAATTCCCCTACATAGCACTTCTGCTAAAAACATAGCAAAAGAGTTAATAGTCCTGTTTACCCGAGTCGGAATTCCTAAAGAGATCTTAACTGACCAGGGAACACCATTTATGTCCCAAGTAACAAAAGAGTTATGTAAACTCCTAAAAATCAAGCATCTCAGAACCTCAGTCTATCATCCACAAACTGATGGTTTAGTGGAACGATTCAATAAAACCTTAAAAAGCATGTTACGCCGGGCGGTCGATAAGGATGGGAAAAACTGGGATTGTTTGTTACCGTACCTGTTATTTGCCAAAGAGACTTGGGAACACGAGGTTACCCCATACAGAAGTGTCATAGAGCATGTTGCCCAGATGCAGGACCGCATAACTGCAGTCCTACCTACAGTATAGTGAGGGAACACATGGAAAAAGCTCAAGAGGCACAGAGGAATACGTATAATAAGGGTGCTAGGGTCAGAATTTTTTTTCCAGGCGATAGGGTGCTAGTTCTGGTTCCCACCGTAGAGAGTAAATTCCTTGCTAAGTGGCATGGGCCATATGAGGTCTTGGAAAGAGTGGGAGAAGTAAATTACAAGGTGAGACAGCCAGGTAGGAGGAAACCTGAGCAAATTTACCATGTAAACCTACTTAAGCCCTGGAAAGATGGAGAGGTCTTGTTAACCCTAGTACCCCCAGGTCCGTCAGAGAATCAAGAAACTGACCCAGAGGTTAGCATTGCTGAAACCCTGTCCGTTCATCAGAAACGAGAGGTCCAGAATTTAGTGAGAAGAAACAAAGAAGTCTTCTCTACACAGCCAGGTAGAACTAGTGTAATTGAACATGACCTAGTCTCTGAACCGGGGGTCTGAGTTAACCTTAAACTGTACCGAATCCCAGAGGCCAAAAGAGAGGCTATAAGTTTAGAGGTTAAAAAATGCTAAAACTAGGCGTAATTGAAGAATCCCAAAGTGGGTGGAACAGCCCTATAGTTTCAGTCCCGAGCCAGACGGTACAACAAGGTTGAGCAATGACTACCGTAAACTAAATGCTGTGTCAAAATTTGATACTTATCCTATGCCCAGGGTTGATGAACTGGTAGAGAGACTGGGCAAAGCCCAATATCTCATGACCCTAGATCTAACAAAAGGGTACTGGCAGGTTCCCCTCACAGAAAGGGCAAAAGAAAAGATAGCCTTCTCAACCCCAGATGGCCTCTTTCAGTATAGGGTGCTGCCTTTTGGCTTACATGGAGCTCCCGCCACATTCCAAAGAATGATGGATAAAATTTTAAAACCACATGCTCGGTACGCTGCCGCCTACCTGGATGATGTGGTAATCCATAGTGAAGATTGGCAATCCCACCTTCCAAAGGTCCAAGCTGTGCTTGACGCAGTTCGGTCTGCTGGACTAACTGCTAACCCCGCTAAATGCACTATTGGTCTGGAGGAGGCCAAGTATCTAGGGTATTCTATTGGCAGAGGTTTACTTAAACCCCAAACACTCAAAGTAGAGGCGATACAAAATTGGCCAAGGCCAGTTACAAAAAAACAAGTAAGGACCTTTTTGGGATTAATTGGTTACTATAGAAGGTTTATTCCCAATTTTGCAACTAAGGCAACCCCACAAACCGACCTCACAAAAGCAAGAGGGCTGCTAATGGTAAAGTGGTCCCCCGAAACCGAACAGGCCTTTAGAAGCCTGAAAGAAGCTCTCTGTGCCCAACCAGTGTTGGTCACACCTGACTTTTCTAAATAGATTTTAGTCCAAACCGACGCATCTGAGGTAGGGCTGGGGGCTGTACTCTCCCAGGAGTCTCAAGGTGAGGAGCACCCCATCCTTTATTTAAGTAGGAAACTAAATCCCCAGAAGAAAAATTACTCCATAGTCGAGAAAGAATGTCTCGCAATAAAGTGGGCTGTAGAGACGCTCAAATACTATCTGTTGGGGAGAAAATTCCGGTTGGTCACAGATCATGCACCCCTCACCTGGATGTGTCAAAACAGAGAGAAGAATGCTAGAGTGACCAGGTGGTTCCTAAGCCTACAACCCTTTAAATTTTCTGTGGAACACAGGTCAGGGCACAAACATGGCAATGCTGACAGGTTGTCAAGGATGCACTCCCTAATATCCATGGTCGCTTATCCCTCGGGGTCTGAGCTGGGGGGGAGGATATGTGACAGAAACCAGGGTATGGTGATAAATTCCATATATAGGGCTCCCAGGATACTGAACAGTTTCTATCCTGTTTAGGCTGGAAAGTGCAGCCTCAGAATGCATGCACTCCATCCCACAGTTTGGCAAGTGCTGGAACTGGGGGATGAGGCATCCAGACCAGAGTTTGTCTGCTGCCTGATTTCTGTCACCTGTCCTGCTGGTTAGAGGTCAGGTATTTAAGGCTGATTTACTGGTTCCTCTCCCCTCTCCCCAAGAGCCTGGAGGCAGGAAGGCTGCTGGAAGCAGAGAGGGGAAAAGCCTCTCCCCAAACAGGTTAAATCATTCTGTTCCTTTTTTCTAAAACTGCAAAGTTCCTTATTTTTTGTTGTTGGAAGTGGAAAAGTCACCCCAACCCTGAGTCAGGGAAAACCTTAGTTAAGTTATTGCTCAGGTGAGCAGGCTTTTGTTTTGCTTGTGTTTCCTTTGTATGCACTGTGGCAGTCTCAGTGCCTGGGACTGAATAAACCAGGCATAGCCTGTTTAAAGGAACAGCATGTTACGCCTCGTCATTTAACCTACCCTAAAAGACCGTGTTCTAACAGTCCCGGACAGACGGCGGAGCCCCGGAGTAAGCCGCTTGTCACAATATATATAAAATGTGCTCACAAGTGATCTTTTTATTTGCTACTAGCTGAGAAACCCGGCGTTGCCCGGGATGTGAAGTGTGAATAAGTATGTGTAAATGTTGTATGTGAAAGTTGTAATGTGATGCCAATGTTATGTAATATTAGTTAGAATTGTGTTTGTAAATCAACAGTAGTAGAAAGCACATGTATATGAGGGCAAATGTTTGAAGTGTATGTTAGTTGTTACGGTAGTTATTTTTGAAAATTTTATTGTTGGAAATGCTTCTTGAAAGATGTGAATGTCCATTGTTGAGAGGAGTGTATTTGATGTAATGTTAAAGTGTGTGTTGTAAAATAATGTAGTAATAAAAGATGACAGTAGTGTATTGAGTATCTTTCATTTTTTTGTAATTTCTTATGGCAATATGTAGAGTTCATGGAAATTGAGGAAAGTCAATGTTCATTGTAATGCTTGTTTGTAAACGACATTTTTGGTAGTTCCAGTTGGAGCAAAGATGTACAATTGTTGGGGGGATCCAACTCTAGAGCACGCAACATATAACTGGCAGTGGGAGAAACATGGTGATTCTAAGTTGATACCAGTGCACTTTATAGATTGTCCTTGTGCTTTGTTAATGGTGATAGCAAAAGCTAGTTTGATGGGGAACTGTAGCCGTTTGAAAGTAAAAGGCATGTCTGTAGGAATGAGTGGAATGCGGGGGATGAAGACATCTTGGCCTTTGGCGTTGCCAGTTAAGATAGTAGCTTCAATTAGGTTGGGCATCAATGTTTTTATGCACAGTCTGGTTCCATTACAAAGGTTAGGTGTGTGTAGGTTGCGAAATAGCATGATGGGTGCTCCAACTTTGAGGCGAAGATGATGTGGTGGCATCCCTGATGGTTCGAGGGAGTGTAGGAATTCAGGTGGATAGTTAACGGCTTCATCGCAATCCACAACTGTATCGATTGAGTTGTATTGAGTAATTGTGTTTGGAATAATGTCTTGAATTTGATGATTGATGTCATTGACAGAAGTATTTTTGGCAGCAAGGATGGCTCTTTCACAGAGCCATTGGTGGTTTGTGTAATTGTGTAAGAGATTTGGATAGACGTGATGTATGAGATCTTCAAGTGATGTCATCATGTGACAAAAATGTGTGGGAAAAGCAATTTCACCTGATGTTAAGTCAGTAGGTAAAGTACCTTCACCTATTTGAAGAAGTGTGCGTGCAAAAAGTTGTTCATTTGAGTGGCCGAGAAGTTGGACTCGCATATTGGTTGTTAATGGAAAATGTTTGACATGTCGCCATAAAATAGAGGATTTAAGGCATGCATGAAGTTCGTCTGCTGGTGTGGATCGTGGTATGACTGGAAGTGTTTGTCTGAAATCACCAGCTAAAAGAATGACAGCACCACCCATTATTTGTTTATTGTTACGCAAGTCTTGCAAGGTTCTATTAAGGGCTTCAAGTGCTTTTTTTATGCGCCATGGTACACTCATCCCAAACAATAAGTTTGCAAATTTGAAGAACACGGGCTTGGCCAGATGTCTTGGTAATATTACATGTTGGGTTTTCTTCATGAGCAATGTTTAGTGGTAATTTAAGAGCTGAGTGCACAGTTCTTCCTCCATCCATAAGAGTGGCTGCAATGCCAGATGATGCAAGTGCAAGTGCAACATGATTGTGCATTCTTATTTCTGCAAGGAGTAAATTTATGAGAAATGTTTTGCCTGTTCCACCTGGAGCATCAAGAAACAGGATTGCACCTTGTTCGTTGTTTATGTGCTGCATGATGTTGTCATAGGTGTTAAGTTGTTGTGGAATTAACATTGGTTTTCTTGTGGCAACATATTCTTGTAGTATGGAAATATTGTATTGTTTCTCTCGCATAAGGTCTGTATTGAGTACATCGTGATGATGACGTTGGGGAGCTTCTAAACCTAATTGAAGTAGTGTTTTGTTATTGATAGAGAGACATGTATCTTCTAACAATATGAGTACCTCGTTGAAAATGTCAGGTGAAAAGGTAACATTGAGTGATGGGTTGTGTCTCTGTGCTTTGTGAAGTATATCTTCACTCATGCTTTCTCGATATGTGTTCCATAGAGTGTTGGGGTTTGATGGGTTGCACGTGGTAAGGATAATGGCAAAAAGATTTCGAATTTTGGTTGGCAATGACTGTAATGCAGCTTCGGCTAATGTAGTATTCCAGTGTTGATCATCCTCTAGTAATCCAAGTTTTTGGCAAGCTTCTCGATAAGTCTCACACACTTGACCGTTGACAGTTTTTATAGCGTCAAAAGATGTTGGGCCTGGAACGGTATGAAGTAGAATTCTGAGAAAGAAGCATTCAGCGTTGTTTGGGTGAACTGTGTAGACACGCCCTAAGGCTTCACTTGCAAGGGCATCAGTTCCGGGAACAGGTGTGCCCTGCTTTCTTTTCTTGAACTGTTTTGTGGATGCATTCCAAGTGTAATATCGTGGAGTTTGTGGATAAAGCAATGTGCGTGCAAAAGAGTCGTGTTGACATAATTGAAAGAAGGCAGTTAAAGTAGTGTTTGGTGGTTGAGCAGCAAGTGCCTCTGCGTTGGCAGGTGTGAAATATACTCTCTGTCCATTTTCTAAATGAATAGTCAGGTGAACAACGGTTGGGTGTCGTTCGTGAATGGGAAAAGCGAAAATCCTCCAAACGGCTTCATTACTACTTATATATCTTCCTAGCTGGTAGAGTGTAACTTCGTCATGGATGTGTTCATTTGTGATTCCAAAAATGGCCATGTCGCTTCCTTTGTTGACATACTTGCAAATGTATTTAATTGATTTAACAGAATTACAGTATTCCACATTAATGTGTGCGTTATAAATTTTTGTTAGAAGTGGACAATATGGAACAACCCATTTGTTGTCGACTTGGATGTGTTTGTTGTTGCGAATAGTAATTGTTGCTGTGTATCCGCCGTCTGTGGGAGCGCGTCTTCGATATTGAGGATATCCATCATCTCCACTTTGTGTGTCTGCAATGAATGTTTTAGGGAATTGTTTGGTGCATTTACCGTCTTTCATACATGGTGCATGAATATTGATGTTTCCACATGGTCCGTGAATCATATTTTTAGTGACTATTGCAAATAGTATAGGGTCTTCTTGAGGATTAGGCAACTCAGCAGAGATAACGTTATCGATGTCAATGGAATGTAGTTTTTCTTTGAGCCATATAAGAATATGAGCATGTGGAAGACCTCTTTTCTGCCATTCTATTGAGTACATCCAGCATCGTGTTTGTCCAAATATATAAGTCTTAGTGATGATGTGAATTAATGTGATGAGTTTTTGGCGAAATACTCTTGCGATTAAGTCGTGTCGATCACTGTGAGCCTGTCCATCCTGAAGTTCTTGTTTTATTTCTGGCCAAGCTGGATTACATGTAAATGTAATAAAAAAGTCTGGTCGTCCATATGCGCGAACATATGCCATAGCGTCCTGAGCATATTCGTGCATGTGTCGAGGACTTCCCGTGAATGTTGCTGGTAGAATGAACATTTTTCCAATGTTGTCAACGTTACCATCGTTGCCAACAGCATCCCTGAGATGTATGTATTGATCAACGCGTAGTTTTTTTTGATGTAAGCGTATGTATAGAAGACGCTCACTTTCAATTTTAGCATACATGTCAACAATAAACTGATGAAATAGTTGTCGACAATGTAAAATGTGGTTTTGCGATGCATCTCGTATCATTAATCTGTAAGCGTAGAAGTCCATAGCGGATACAGTTTTGTTAGTGTTTGCCTTTGAAGTTGGGTGTACTTGCATGATGTTGAAGTGATAGCCATCGTCACCTTTCCAAAGTATGAGAGGGTATTGAAGAGCATCATATGAGCGATGTGTTTCAGAAATGCGTGTGAGTGAATGAGCGCGCCGCTGAAGAATTATGTCCCGTGTATTAAATTGTTCCCCCGCTATAACAATAGCGACTTCGTTGATTTGAGGTGCATTAAAGCGACGTTCATGTTGACCCACTGGTGTTTTGTCGGCTCGGATAATGACTTGATAGTCATCAGTTGGCATGCGTTCAAGTGATGTTTTGAATGTGTTAATGAGATGGTTGTGTTGATGTAACATCCTTTGTAAGGAGATGACAATGTCACGTCTTGTATTGGGTATCCAATGGCATCGTTGATCAGCTTCTTGTTGTTCATCGCCCATGAAGTAAATTTGCAAGAATTGTGGATCTTGGTCTGGTAATGGGAGAAGAGAGCCGGCCCTGTGGTAAACTTGACCTTGTACTTTAAAAGTACTTTTAAATCCAATTTGTTCAACTATGGATGTAGCACCAAAGGATGTCATTTGGAAACAGGAGTTGTATTTGCGTATGTTTTGTAGGAAATGTTTAGATTCTGAAGTTGTCCCTGACATGTATGAAAGAAGTGGATTTGGGGGTGAGTGTAGAGGTGGTAGCTGAACTTTGCCATTGCTGCAGCACATTCCAGCTGCTTCATGTTGGAATTTTTTTGCTTGACAGTAGCGACATATAGTGTCCATGTGTCCAATGTTGACCTTTGGATGTTGCTGGTATAGTATGTGTGGATTATATATGAAAGCGGCACGTAGCAAAGTGTAATTAGTTGAATGTGTACATGTAGTATGTGTGTCTTGTAGTGCTTGTTGTACTGTGTGTGTTGGTGTGTCTTGGTGTTGTTTTGAAGTGCGCCGTATTATTCTGTCTTTAGCAAGGCGTGTTTCATGTTGTTGTGGAGTCTCGGTGGCTCTTCTTGTTGTAGCTCGTAGTCGCATTTTCTGCAGACGTATTTCATGTTGTTCTGTAGTCTCTGCGTCTCGTGATGTTGTAGCACGTTGTTGGTCTTTTGCAAGGCGTGCCTCATGCTGTTCTGTAGTCTCTGAGGGTCTGGATGTTGTAGTACGTTGTTGGTGTTCTGTATTGTGAGCGTCTGTTGATGTAGTGGGTGTGTCTCTGTGTTTTTGTTGTTGTTGTTCTCGTTGTGTTGCTCTTCTGATTCTGGCTCTGTCTCTTTGTTGTGCAAGGCGTGTTTGGCGCTGTAGTGTTTCATTAGCAGGTGATGTTGTGTGTGTGTGTGTGTGTTGTTGAGTAGTTGTGTTAGGATGCTGTGTGTGTATTTGTGCGTTTGATATACCTGCTGTGTGTGTATTAAATGGAATTAGTGTGTGATGTTGTTGTGTGTAA
Organism: Ascaphus truei; assembly: GCF_040206685.1. Classification (NCBI taxonomy): domain Eukaryota; kingdom Metazoa; phylum Chordata; class Amphibia; order Anura; family Ascaphidae; genus Ascaphus; species Ascaphus truei. The sequence continues at coordinate 26,791,500 of NC_134497.1, forward strand.
TGTGTTGGTGTTGATGTTGTGGTTGTGAGGATTTGTTGTTGACCTATTGTGTATTCCGTTGTGAGTTGTTTGTTAGCATTGTGTGCGTGGATTTCAATGTGTGTGAAATGGGTGTGTGCATTGTGTGGTGCAGTACATATAATTTGTGTGTGTGTGTGCGTGTCACGTTCATTGTCAGGGTGTGTATGTTTTGTTTTGCGAAGGTGTTTTTTGGGTGGCATGTTTTGTGTTGTGAAGATGTGTGTTTGGTGTTGTTGTTGTGATGTGCGTTATTGTAGGTGTTGTAGAGGTGTTGTGTGTGTAAGTTGTGATGTGTTGTTAAAAGTTTTTGATGTGTGTGTTGAGGTAGGTGTGTGTGATGTTAGTGAAGTGTTTCAGTGCGATTGTGTTTACAATACTTCCTGATGTTGTTGTGTCAAGGCGCAGTTCGATCCAATGATTGTATTGTGTGTTTTGGCACAGCGTTGAAGCGTCGAGGTGTTGAAGGCATCCGGTTGTGGTCTGTGAAAAGTTTGTAAATTGATAAAGTGTGACAGTATTGAGGGGTATTTATTTGTGTTTGGTGTGCATTTGTGTAGGTGTTGAAATGTTGTGTGTGTTTTTGTTTTGTGTTAATGTTGGCTGTGTGTGTGGCAGAATAGTGTGTGTATGTAATTATTGTGTGTGATTGTTGATTGTGTGGGGTGTGTGTGTGGATGAGTGAGTGTGTGATGTGATAGTGAGTGTGTGGTGTGTGAGTGTGTGTGTCAGTGTTGGTTAGTTGAGTGTTTGTGTGCAATAAATTAGACAGATGTGTAAATAGTAATGTTTTGTGTAAAATATGTTATTGAAAGGAAGAGGTGATTTATTGTGCTAGGTGTGTTGGTAGCGGAGGTGTTGTGTTGTTGTATATGTTTGTGTGTGGTGGGATGTTGATGTGCAATGGGAGTGGGTGGTGAGACGTGTAAATGTGCATTGTATTCAGTGTAGTGTGTATGGTGAAGGGTAGGTAATTGGAACAGTGGGTTGGGTGTGTGTGTTTGTTTAGTGGTGGTTGTGTTGTGTGTGGTAGTTAAGGTTATGTTGAAGTGTTGTTTTGTGTGTTGTATCAGCAGAGGAGGTTGGTGTGTGTGTGTGAGTACGTGTGTTGCGTGGTTGAGGGCGTGTGGCGTTGCTGAGTGCGTGTGTGTGTGCATGTGTTTGTGTATTTGTGTGTGTGTTGTGTGTGATGGTGTGTGGTGTGTGTGAGAGCATGTGTGTATGTGGCGTGTGTGATGGCATGTGTGTGTGTATGACGCATGTTGTGTGTGTGACGTGTGTGAGTGCGTGTTGTTGGTCATAGACATGTTGTAAATTGCATGTTTTTGAGTGTAGTGTGTGTATTATGAGGGTGAAGGTGAGGTGTGATTTGTTGTTATGTGTGGCATAGAATGACAGGATGTTTGCGTGTGTGTGTGTATGAGGGGGTTTTGTGTGGGTGAGTGTTGTGTGTGAGTGGTGGTGTGAGAAGTGTTTTAGAATAAATTATACAGACAGTGAAATTGTTAGGAAAACATATTTTATTGTAAGGAACAGCTGAGTTTCAGTGGTAGGTGTTGTCATACAGTGTGTGAGGTAGCGGGAGTGACATTGGTGGCATGCTGTTTGACTGTAGTCTGCGGCGTCGCGGTCCGGTTGCGGAGGGAGATGTGTGAGGTGCAGGAGATGTCAGGCGTGCTGGGCATTCCGCGGGAGGTAGAGTGTGTGAGGTAGCGGGATAGCGGGAGTGACATTGGTGGCATGGTGTGTGGTGTGTGTGAGAGCATGTGTGTGTGTTGCTGGTGTGTGATGGCGTGTGTGAGTGCGTGTTGTTGGTCATACACATGTTAAAAATGGCATGTTTTTGAGTGTAGTGTGTGGCATAGAATGACAGGATGTTTGCGTGTGTGTGTGTGTGTGTGTGTGTATGAGGGGGTTTTGTGTGGGTGAGTGTTGTGTACATTATACAGACAGTAAAATAGTTAGGAAAACATATTTTATTTCAACGAACATCTGATTTCCAGTGGTAGGTGTTGTCATACACTGTGTGAGGCAGCGGGATAGGGGGAGGAACATTGGTGGCATGGTGTGTGAGTGTAGGCCGTGGCCTCACGGTCCGGTTGCGGTAGGGAGCTGTGTGAGGTGCAGGAGATGAGGCGTGCTGTGCGGTCCGTGGGAGCTACACTGTGTGAGATAGCGGGATAGGGGGAGGGACATCGTTGCCATGGTGTGTGAGTGTAGGCCGCGGCCTCGCGGTCCGGTTGCGGTAGGGAGCTGTGTGAGGTGCAGGAGATGTGGCGTGCTGTGCGGTCCGCGGGAGCTACACTGTGTGAGGTAGCGGGATAGGGGAGGGACATCGTTGCCATGGTGTGTGAGTGTAAGCCGCGGCCTCGCGGTCCGGTTGCGGAGGGAGCTGTGTGAGGTGCAGGAGATGTGGCGTGCTGTGCGGTCCGCGGGAGCTACACTGTGTGAGGTAGCGGGATAGGGGGAGGGACATCGTTGCCATGGTGTGTGAGTGTAGGCCGTGGCCTCGCGGTCCGGTTGCGGTAGGGAGCTGTGTGAGGTGCAGGAGATGTGGCGTGCTGTGCGGTCCGCGGGAGCTACACTGTGTGAGGTAGCGGGATAGGGGGAGGGACATCGTTGCCATGGTGTGTGAGTGTAGGCCGCGGCCTCGCGGTCCGGTTGCGGAGGGAGATGTGTGAGGTGCAGGAGATGTGGCGTGCTGTGCGGTCCGCGGGAGCTACACTGTGTGAGGTAGCGGGATAGGGGGAGGGACATTGGTGGCATGGTGTAGCGGGGTAGGGGGCCTCGCGGTCTGGTTGCGGTAGGGAGATGTGTGAGGTGCAGGAGATGTGAGGCGTGCTGTGCGGTTCGCGGGAGCTACACTGTGTGAGCTAGCAGGATAGGGGGAGGGACATTGGTGGCATGGTGTAGCGGGGTAGGGGGCCTCGCGGTCTGGTTGCGGTAGGGAGATGTGTGAGGTGCAGGAGATGTGGCGTGCTGTGCGGTTCGCGGGAGCTACACTGTGTGAGCTAGCGGGATAGGGGGAGGGACATTGGTGGCATGGTGTAGCGGGGTAGGGGGCCTCGCGGTCTGGTTGCGGTAGGGAGATGTGTGAGGTGCAGGAGATGTGAGGCGTGCTGTGCGGTTCGCGGGAGCTACACTGTGTGAGCTAGCGGGATAGGGGGAGGGACATTGGTTGCATGGTGTAGCGGGGTAGGGGGCCTCGCGGTCTGGTTGCGGTAGGGAGCTGTGTGAGGTGCAGGAGATGAGGCGTGCTGTGCGGTTCGCGGGAGCTACACTGTGTGAGGTAGCGGGATAGGGGGAGGGACATCGTTGCCATGGTGTGTGAGTGGAGGCCGCGGCCTCGCGGTCCGGTTGCGGGAGGGAGATGTGTGGCGTGGAGGGGAGGGGGGGTTTGAAGAGGCAGTCTGCAGTGTTTGGTGTTGTGTGAATGTGTGTGTGTGCTGTGTTTGTGCGTTGTGTGTAGATTCTGTACCTGATTCGGCAGTCTGTGGTAGCAGACGTGAAGGTTTTGATAGCTGTGAAGCGTCGCCCCAGAGCAGGTTGAGGATTAGAGGATTAGGTGTTGCAAAAGCAAAGCGTTCCCAAAACTCAGTGAGGGGTGGGACAGTGTGGAAGTATAAGGGCATTGGTGTTGGACGCAGGCCAATGAGAGGTGTGCGGGGGCGGGCATTGGACGCAGGCCAATGAGAGTCAGTGAGGGGTGGGACGCAGGCCAATGAGAGGTGTGCGGGGGCGGGCATTGGACTGATGAGAGTCAGTGAGGGGTGGGATGCAGGCCAAGTGAGGGGTGGGACAGTGTGGCATTGGTGTTGGACGTAGGCCAATGAGAGGTGTGCGGGGGCGGGCATGGCCTGAGCCGGAGTGACAGGCCCAAGGTCCAATGCGATTGACCCTTGGGACGCAGACATACAGTGATTTCACAAATATATAGTAGATATGCAATACGGTGGAGGTTTCTTGTTGCCTTTGATGTAGACATTTGCTCTTCTCCCTGTTGTCTCAGTTAACCCTGCACAGGTTCTGAGGGTGTAGGGTGAGGCATTGTCTTGTGCGTTGAACAAGCTGAAGAATTCCATCTTCGCCAATGATCTGTTACTTTGATCGTCGATGATTGCATACATCCGAATAGCCATCTCAGGTTGTCCCTGGGGGTGCACTGAGACAAGGCATATTTTGGAGCAGGACCTTTTGTCACATCCTTTTCCGCAAACCTCGGCGCACTAAGATGTGACAGATGTTGGCTCTCCTTCTCCTTCCTCCCCGCCATGCTCTGCTATGGAGGATGGGTTGTTGAGTTGGTGGAGTGTCAGCGCCTCTGGATGTCGAGAGATGTTACATGCTTGTCACTTTTGCAGACTGCACATTTGATGGTTTCTTTATAGTCTTTGGCTAGGTGAGTTGTGGAATCGCCGCACCTGAAGCAAACTCCGAATTCTCTGAATAACTTCTTACGTTCCTCTATGGACTTCATCCTGAACCCGAAGCACCTGTTAAGTGGGTGTGGCTTCTTGTGTATGGGACATTCCCTGTTTGGGTCCCTCGGTTTCTTGTTTTCAGCAACTGACTGGTCGGGACTTGTTTGGGTCGTGGGGGACACATCCGTCCTGTGGACCGAGATGGGTGTTCGAGCGTTAACCGTATCTCGCCACTGGTCTCTCATTCCTCAGGTTGCTTCTACTGTGTGTGGTCTGCGCACCTAGGATGAAACTGGGATCGTTCCTTGTCCTTGCTGCTGTCACACTTGCCTCTGATCCGCGCGGAGACCGACTCAGGGAAGCACCACGGGGCAGAGTCATGCGCCCACGCACTGCCAGGGCAGTGCAGGCGCAGCGGCGTGATGGCGGAGCTCCGCGAGACGCATCGCGCACACGCACGGGTTGCTCGGCAACCAGGAAGCAGGAGAACGTGAGGGAGCTGCTGGAGCCTCCCACAGGCGGAGACTTGCTGAGTAAACCGCATGACGTCATCACGTCGCAACGCGCATCGCGCACGCGCGCGGGTTGTCCGGCAACCAGACCTAGCATCAGGAAAGCCTAATTGCAAGCTGTTTTTGATCAGTGTCTCTCTGACACCATTGGTGGATCAGTACACACCCCTGCAAGGTAATTGGACCCTTCCCACATATATACCTGCTTCTGCCTGTCCTTGATTGCTGAGCATAAACTCCTGTTTATGCATTGTGCTCACCGCTGCTGTCTAGTTTTGTCTTGAACTTTGTCTGTCCTGTTTGACCCTGCCTGTTACTTGGATTTCTACACTCTCCAGCACTTTGACCCCGGCTTCGTTACTCGACTACTCTACCTTCTATTACCCAGGACCTTGGCTACGAAACTCTACCTACCCGGACTCCCCAACCCTGGAACACGGCAAGTACCCTGACTACCCTGACCTCTCCAACCCTACGACGCGGTACGACTAGGACTACGCATTCCGGACAGGACTGCGTGGTTGTGGGTCGGTGCCTATCCATCCCCACCTCAGCCCCGCGGTCTTCCGTCCTGTTTGTGGTGAGCGCAGCGTGACAATATGCTCAGCCCAACAAACATGGACGCCGCTGAGGTGGCCCGACGCTTAGACACCCATGAGGAATGCTTCCGGCAACTTACCGGCTCATTTACACACAAAGAACAACTAGTTTCCCAACTTAAACAAGACATGGATACCCTGACTGAACAAGTTAGACGTTTAACTGTATCTACCACCAACCCCGTCCCACTCGCAGCCACTCCTGCACTTATCACACCTACCTCCGAACCACGACTACCTGCGCCCAACCGGTATGCAGGGGATCCCAGCGGTTGTCGGGGGTTTCTGAACCAGTGCTTCATACAGTTTGAGCTGATGCCCTCTCACTTTCCTTCTTCACGAATAAAGGTCGCATACATAATCTCCTTGCTGACTGACGCCGCTCTGGCATGGGCATCCCCTATCTGGGAGCAACGCCCAGATTTGATCTCTGACCTCACTCTCTTCATCACCGAATTCAGAAGGGTGTTTGACACCCCAGGACGGAAGGTTACGGCTGCATCTTCTCTGCTTAATATTTCTCAGGGAGACCGTACTGTGGCTCGTTATGCTCTGGACTTCCGGACGGTGGCAGCCGAGACCGGCTGGAACGATGTGGCTCTATCTGCAGTCTTCTGGCAGGGTCTGTCCGAACGGTTGAAGGATGAATTAGCAGCTCTGGATCGTCCCGCTGGACTGGAGGACCTGATAGACCTGTGCATCCGGATGGATCAGCGCCTCCAAGAGAGAAGGATGGAGAGAAACAAACACCCCCGAGGTATACAATCATCTTCCTTTTCCACCATAGGTTCTCTACTCTCTACAACTCCCGTTCTAGATGAACCCATGCAGCTGGGAGGAACTAGCCTTTCGCCTATCGAGAAGCAACGGAGAAGACGAGCGGGACTATGCCTCTACTGTGGCAATAACGGCCACCTGGTATTCAACTGTCCGCTGAAGCCGGGAAACGCCAAAGCCCAGTGAGTATAAGGAGGATCACGCTGGGTACTGCAACTTTTTCCCCCCCTCAACCCTCTACGAGGTTTTATCTACCTATCTCCATATCCGGTGAGACCTTCACAGTACAGACACGGGCCTTTCTGGATTCGGGGTCAGGAGGAAACTTCGTGGACCAAAAGTTCGCCTTCAAGAATAAAATACCGTTGGTACCCAAAGATCGACCGGTAGGTCTTGAAGCCATTGATGGATGACCATTGCAGCCCGCGATCATTTCCTTACAAACCATACCCCTTAACATCATGACTAGCGACTTTCACTCCGAGACTATAACCTTTGATGTCATTCACACCCCCTTCTCGAACATCATTCTGGGACTTCCGTGGCTCCGGATCCACAATCCTGTCATTGACTGGACAGAGGCCACACCACTTCGTTGGAGTTCTTTTTGCTTGGAACATTGCATGTCTGCTCCTAAGGCAGTGGCAGGAATGGAGGTCATGGATCCTGACAGGGTACAGCTGCCGGGGATATACGAAGATTTCCGCGATGTCTTTGACAAACGTCAAGCAGAGGTACTTCCGCCACATCGGACGTACGACTGTCCTATCGATCTTCTACCCGGGGCCATACCTCCCAGAGGCGGGTCATACCCACTATCGATTCCTGAGACCCAGGCCATGAGAACATATATTCAGGAGAATCTCCAGAGGGGGTTCATTAAGAAATCTTCATCACCTGCGGGGGCAGGATTTTTTTTCGTCAAAAAAAGGACGGAACCCTCAGACCCTGCATTGATTACCGGGGCCTCAACAAACTCACCATAAAAAACCGCTACCCCCTTCCGTTGATAGCCGAATTATTCGACAAACTCCAGGGAGCCAGGATCTTCACCAAACTGGACCTCAGAGGAGCCTATAATCTGGTTAGAATCAGAGAAGGAGATGAATGGAAGACAGCATTCAATACTCGCGACGGGCATTACGAGTACCTGGTCATGCCATTTGGATTGTGTAATGCTCCTGCGGTCTTCCAAGACTTTGTCAACGACATTTTCAGAGACCTTCTGGACCACCATGTTATAGTATACCTGGACGATATATTAATTTTTTCCAGATCCATGCCAGAACATATGATGCATGTCAAACTAGTCCTGCAGCGTTTAAGAGAGAACCATTTGTATGCCAAGCTCGAGAAATGCCATTTCCATCAAACATCCACCTCTTTTCTCGGCTACATCATATCGGATACCGGTCTTGCTATGGATCCTACCAAGGTCAAGGCGGTACTCGAATGGCCCTGTCCCCTCTCCCTCAAGGCCATCCAAAGGTTCCTCGGTTTCGCTAACTACTACCGGAGGTTCATTCAGGGATTCTCATCGGTAGTAGCACCCATCACGGCACTCACACAAAAGGGAGCTGATCCTACAAAGTGGACTGAGAAGGCCCTCCAGGCTTTCGAGAGAATAAAGACGGCATTCGCCTCAGCACCCATCTTAACCCATCCAGATCCTTCATTACCTTTTTTTTTGGAGGTCGACGCCTCCGATGTAGGAGCAGGTGCTATACTTTCACAGAGAAAGAATCCTCAAGCTCCACTTCATCCTTGTGCATATTTTTCAAAGAAGTTTTCCTCCGCCCAAAGGAATTACGATGTAGGTAACCGGGAGCTCCTCGCTATCAAGCTGGCTTTGGAAGAGTGGAGGCACTTACTGGAAGGCACAGAGTCGCCAGTCACGATACTTACGGACCATAAGAATCTTCTGTACATTGAGGGAGCACGGCGACTAGGATCTCGCCAGGCAAGATGGTCCTTATTCTTTACTCGCTTTAACTTCCTCATTTCCTACATCCCTGGTTCAAAAAACATTAAAGCCGACGCCTTGTCACGACAGTTCCTGGTAGAGGATAACAAGGTGGATCAACAGGAGACCATTCTCCCTTCCACTTGTATTTTGGCTGCAAATACTTTTAGTGCCTTAACGGACATTACTAAGGCTCAGAACAACATCCCGGCAGGACTCAACGTTCCGGAGGACCGGTTGTTCACTCCCCGTAAATTCCAGAGGAGAGTCATGGAGTGGGGACATTCATCCAAGACTGCAGGCCATCCTGGCACCAAAAGAACTACTGAGTTCATCGAACGCACATTCTGGTGGCCCTACATGCGGAGAGACATACAAGCCTTCGTAGCCACGTGCGCTACTTGTGCTCGAAGCAAGACGCCACACAACAGACCAGCAGGTCTCCTTCAACCACTACCCATCCCAGTACGTCCATGGACACATATATCGATGGACTTCATCGTTGAGTTGCCCAAATCTAGAGGCATGGACACAATACTTGTGGTGGTGGACAGATTTTCCAAACAGGCACACTTCATCCCTATGAAGGGTTTACCCACTGCACCAATGTTATCCGAAGTTTTCATCAGGGAGATCTTCAGGTTACATGGGTCCCCTCAGGTCATAGTGTCCGATAGAGGATCCCAGTTCATCTCCCGGTTCTGGAGGGCGTTTTGTAAAAATCTGGACGTTACCCTACACTTTTCATCAGGATATCACCCCCAGACCAATGGACAGACGGAACGCACCAATCAGTCTCTGGAACAGTTTTTGAGGTGCTTTATCGCTGACACTCAGGACGACTGGGCGGAACTTCTCCCATGGGCAGAATTCTCCCACAATAATCTACAGAACGAATCATCCCGACAGTCACCATTTATGGTCAACTATGGCTTCCATCCGTCGGCACTTCCTTCCCTCATCTCCAAGTCTGGAGTCCCGGCCGCAGAGGACAGGATTCTCCACTTACAAGACCTATGGCAGAAGATCCATCGGAATCTACAGCACGCTGGTATATTACACAAGAGACAAGCGGATCGTCACCGAAGAGAGGTCCCAGGGTACTCTGTAGGACAAAGGGTTTGGTTATCTACCAAAAACATTCGGCTAAAGGTAGCTTCACCCAAACTGGCACCACGTTTTATCGGCCCATTCCGCATCACCAAAAGGATCAACCCAGTAGCCTATCGGCTTGAACTGCCAAAAAATATGAGGATTCCTTCTGTATTTCACTCATCCCTTCTCAAACCTTATCATCAAGACTCATCCTCCAAAGGACAATCTAAACCTCCGCAAACCATACTGGTAGAGGGCCAACAAGAATACGAGGTTCAGACCATTCTCAACTCCAGAATATCCAGAGGAGGATTACAATATCTTGTACACTGGAGAGGCTATGGCCCAGAGGAGAGAGAGTGGATTCCTCATCATCAGGTACATGCCAACCGCCTCATCTCTGCCTTCCACCGTAGGCATCCTGAGAAACCATCTCTGGTTCGCCCGGAGGTCTCCCCTCAAGGGGGGGATACTGTCACACTTGCCTCTGATCCGCGCGGAGACCGACTCAGGGAAGCACCACGGGGCAGAGTCATGCGCCCACGCACTGCCAGGGCAGTGCAGGCGCAGCGGCGTGATGGCGGAGCTCCGCGAGACGCATCGCGCACACGCACGGGTTGCTCGGCAACCAGGAAGCAGGAGAACGTGAGGGAGCTGCTGGAGCCTCCCACAGGCGGAGACTTGCTGAGTAAACCGCATGACGTCATCACGTCGCGACGCGCATCGCGCACGCGCGCGGGTTGCCCGGCAACCAGACCTAGCATCAGGAAAGCCTAATTGCAAGCTGTTTTTGATCAGTGTCTCTCTGACACCATTGGTGGATCAGTACACACCCCTGCAAGGTAATTGGACCCTTCCCACATATATACCTGCTTCTGCCTGTCCTTGATTGCTGAGCATAAACTCCTGTTTATGCATTGTGCTCACCGCTGCTGTCTAGTTTTGTCTTGAACTTTGTCTGTCCTGTTTGACCCTGCCTGTTACTTGGATTTCTACACTCTCCAGCACTTTGACCCCGGCTTCGTTACTCGACTACTCTACCTTCTATTACCCAGGACCTTGGCTACGAAACTCTACCTACCCGGACTCCCCAACCCTGGAACACGGCAAGTACCCTGACTACCCTGACCTCTCCAACCCTACGACGCGGTACGACTAGGACTACGCATTCCGGACAGGACTGCGTGGTTGTGGGTCGGTGCCTATCCATCCCCACCTCAGCCCCGCGGTCTTCCGTCCTGTTTGTGGTGAGCGCAGCGTGACAGCTGCTTCACGGATGAAGCTCAAGAAGAATGAGAAGGGAGGGAAGGCGACTTGCTTCTCCCTTTTGTATTTGGAGCCTTGTGAAGTCCATCTTTCTTGGAGGTTGTAGGGTAGCTCCTCCAAGATGGGTCTCACTCCGCAAGCTGAGTCTAGGACGTTGAGACGTGTTAGGGATTGGTCTGTTCTTGCAGACTCCAGCTCCTGCATCAGATCCCCGAGCTCTCGTAACTTCGAGTAGTCCTTGGCTTTGATTCTAGGAAAGTCGTCGACTCTTTGAAGAGTGCGTCTTCGACTGCTTCGGGGCTACCATAGCACTCAGAAGAGTTCTAAATGAGGTACTAAATCGAGACGTACTTGGGGGTGGTTCACGTTTCCTGCTCTGAGTCTCTTCGCATGTTCTATGGATTCTTTCCCCAGCCATTTGGTTAGCAGGCTGAGTTCTTCCCTTGCGGAGAAGCGCAGACTCTTGATTGCGTCTTTGAATGAAGCGCAGACTCTTGATTGCGTCTTTCCATTTCCGGTAGTTCTCAGGACGGTCGTCAAAGTTGGTAAGTCCTGTTTGAACCATGTCACGCAACATCGTGTACTTGCCCATGTCTGTTAGGCCTGAGGCATCGGTGTGTTGGTCGTGTTCTGAGATAGTTGCCGGGAGAGAACTTGCGGTCACCTCTTCCTTGGCGTGGATGTGTGATGACTGCTGGTCAGTGTGAGGGGCTGTTTTTCCCCGTGTGGGTGTACCTGGATTGCGAGCCTGCTGTAGTGCATCCGTGTGCGCGCTGGCGTTTGGATCACTGTTGCGGCTGTGGCTATCCCAGGTAGCGTGTACCCTTGAAGGAACAGCGTGTTCTCCATGTGGACCTAGCAAGTCTTCGGTGTCTGTGGCGTCACCCTCGTCGTGTTGAGATGGTGCGCTGGTGTTTACACTGAAGTGGCTCCTCACATAGTCTTCAGTGCGTTGGACTGGATCCTCTGAGGCTGTCCGTCTGTACGGTTGCTCTCTGCCATCCTGTTGTGCGGCTACTTCCAAGACTTCGGCTTGGGCTATGGCGGTGGCTGCGTCCTCTTCCTTGCTTAGAGCTTCTAGGTCCACGACCAATTCGGCCTTACTACGCGCAGCGGCATTGGCTGCATTCTGCTCCTCCTCTTCTACGCGCGCTCTCTCTGCTCTTATGGCTGCCTCTTTCCGACCATATTCGGCCCTAGCTTCTGCGCCTTGGTAGTGCTTGCGCTGGACGCATTAGATTACACTGGCTTAGCTGACATTGATGAGCGCCTGGATGTGCTGGAGCTTATTCTCAGCTTCCGTGATAGAGGTTCGCACGTGGCAGTCATGTGTCAGGTTAATATTATGCTGTAAGTCTCTTTCTTGCAGGCTTTCGCCGGTGTTAGCCCTGGTCAAGTAAGTGATGTATGCCTCTGACAGCTCTTGGTAGCACGAGTGATCTATCTTTAATTGAGTTATTGCCTGCTCGAGCTGTTGTACATAATTGCCGTCGACATTGCGTATTCCAAGTGTGGTTATTTCCCAGGCCTTCTCTAATTTAGCGCTGTGCTCTTCAATGTCAGTTTCGTACCTTTTGCGCGCTTTTTGTGTCAGTGTAATTGTCCGTTTAGGCCTTGCGCTTTCCTGCGTCTGTTGCAGTTGTGTAGCGGTCTCTGTGTCTGAGTTGTCACTCTCCTGCGTGGTGTCTGATGAGGATCTGAGTTCTGCCATGCTGCAGGTGTATGTAGGCCTTTAGCCAGTGCGTGTGGCGTGTGGTCTGTTACCTGCGTCAGCGATGGATGACTGTCTCAAATAGTGCCGGTAGGTGTCCTGCAACGGTTAGCGTAGGGGTCAGCTGTACTCTAGTGCCGGTGGCTATGACCCATGTCCTGGCGAGTGTCCGATGGCATGGCCCTTGGTGGCACAAGCCCTGGGATCGTGGCACATGGGTAGGTGTAGTGGTAGCGCCTCACTGTGTAGCTGTGCAGAGGGTGGACTCAAACAGAAAAGGCAGTCAGAGTTCTGTGTATAGTGCACTGTTTGTCTGCAGTGCTGCTGCCTTTTGTGTAAGGCTGCTTATTTGTGCTGCTGTAGAAGCTGTGCTCTGTATTGGCAATGTAAAGCTGCTTGCTTTGCTAGTGTGCAGAGACTGCTCTGTATTAGCTGTGTAAGCTGCTTGCTTGTGCTTGTGTGCAGAGACTGCTCTGTATAGCATGAAGTCTGTGAGTAACGGCTTGTGTGTGCTAACCTCAAAGCACACAGTCATCCTTTATACAATCCTGGAACCAGGGTCACGTGTGATGTGTGAATAGTTCCAGTTAGCTTAACTCGGCCCCCTTGCCAAAGCACACCAAGTCCTGCTATATATTTCTTCACTTTATTGGGAAAGCATAGATAATGTACACACACTTGTGGATGGTATGGTTTGGTGAGAAAGTGCGTCTCTGTGTGAGCTATATAATCAAGGGCAGGTAAAAAGGAAATGGCCTTGCCAAGAGGATTATAGCATAGAAGGGTTCTCACTCTGCCAGTGTCAGGAAGGAGACGGAAGTGAGGAGCAAGGGTCACACAATAAATGAAATGGGACTAACTAACTGTCAGCAAGACAGGGGGGAGGGCAGAATAGCCCATTCTGATAAGGATCTCAGAGGTTGCTATAGCAACCCACTGATTACATGTACAGAGGCAGGGATTGCAACATTGTGTCTATCACATAGGCACTGTGTTTCCAGTGCAAAATACATGTAGCTGAAAATAAGGAACTGAGAGAAGAAGAAAATGAATCTTGTTCCAAGCTTTGTTGACAGCAAGCATTAGCTTATATGGGCTCCATGTAACAATGGTTTTTCAGATAAAAGGTGACACATTGCGTGCTCATTTGCATGTCATTTCCCAGAATAACTTGCTGCAGTGGAAGCCCTGTATGCTGGGGATAATGGTGAAAGGCAGGGTTGCAGACCTGACATGTGAATGTGCTCAAAAGTGATTTTATATATATATATATATATATATATATACAGTGTTCGACAATTCATTATAACTACACGCCCGTGGCGGGTGGATTTTGGCCGATGGCGAGTAGGTGCTGCGGCTCTATGAATTCCCCTGCTCGCGCAAATGTTTTTTTTTTTTTAATAATTAAATAAGTAATCTCCCTCCCTCATTGGAGGAAGGGAGACGGTTGGCAGCTCTGGGTCAGCCCCTCCCCCCCCCCTACACCCGATGCTAGCTTGCTGCCCGGGGCGGGATGTAGGCTGGGAGGGGGGGTCCCCGGATGTAGGCTGGGAGGGGGGGTCCCCAGATGTAGGCTGGGAGGGGGGGTCCCCGGATGAAGGCTGGGAGGGGGGGTCCCCGGATGAAGGCTGGGAGGGGGGGTCCCTGGATGTAGGCTGGGGGGGTGTCCCCGTATGTAGGCTGGGAGGGGGGGTCCCCGGATGTAGGCTGGGAGGGGGGGTCCCCGGATGTAGGCTGGGGGGGTCCCCGGATGTAGGCTGGGAGGGGGAGTCCCCGGATGTAGGCTGGGGGGAGGGGTCCCTGTGGCTGCTGCTGCCCAGGGCTGGAAGACAAGGTAGGCACTTCCCCTCCATCCCACGCTCCTTTGGCACCCGCGCGGGCAGGGTAATAGGAGCGGGGAAGAAGGGAAGCAGCCTGGCGGGAGGTAGAGGGAGGGGGGTGCGCGTGCGCATGCGCTGGAGGGTGGGGTGGGCGGGGGGGGGGGTGTTGGCAATGTTTCCCGGCCACGTTTCCCATCGGGGAAGGTTGGTGTAGCCCGTGCGGCTGTTCCCAGCATGGCTGCCTGACCCCCCTCCAGGCTGCAGCCTGGGCGCACGTGCGGCTTGCCACGTTTCCCATCGGGGAGGTTGGATGGCCGCGCGCCTGTCCGGCTGTCCCCCCGCTGGTCCCCGATCCTCCCGCTGGCCCCTCGATCCTCCCACTGCCCCCCCCCATCCTCTCACTGGCCCCTCGATCCTCCCGCTGGCCCCCCATCCTTGCGCTGACCCCCCCGATCCTCCCGCTGGCCCCCCGATTCTCGCGCTGGCCCCCCCATCCTCGCGCTGACCCCCCGATCCTCCCGCTGGCTCCCCCATCCTCCCGCTGGCCCCCCCCATCCTCCCGCAACTCCTGCCCGATCCTCTGGCATGTGGAGCAGCATGTGGAGGACAAGCAGGCCCTGGAGGAAATGGTAGGCCCCCTCCCTTCCAATGAATACCAACCCAGTCACCCACCCAGTGGGTGTGTGTCTGAGTGTGTGTCTGTGAGTGTGGGTGGGTGTGTATGAGTGTGTGTTTGTGTGTGTTTGTGTGTGGGTGAGTGTGGGTGTGTGTGAGTGTGGGTGTCTTTGAGTGTGGGTGGGTGGGTGTGAGTGTGTGTATTTCTGTGTGTATTTGTGTGTCTGTGAGTGTGGGTGTCTGAGTGTGGGTGTGAGTGTGTGTCTGTGAGTGTGTCTGTGAGTGTGTGTGTGTTTGTATGTTTGTGTCTGTGTGTGTGTCTGTGTGTGTGTGTGTGTGTGTGTGTCTGTAAGTGTTTGTGTGTTGGTGTCTGTGAGTGTCTGTGAGGGTGTCTGTGTCTGTGGGTGGGTGTGTCTGAGTGTGAGTGTGGGTGTCTGTGAGTGTGGTTGTCTGTGAGTGTGGGTGTCTGTGAGTGTGGGTGGGTGTGAGTGTGTGTATTTGTGTGTGTATTTGTGTGTGTGGGTGGGTTAGTGTGGGTGTGAGTGTGTGTCTGTGAGTGTGTCTGTGAGTGTGTGTTTGTATGTCTGTGTGTGTGTTTGTGTCCGTGTCTGTGAGTGGGTGTGTGTGTGTGTGTGTGTGTGAGTGTCTGTGTGTGGTCTGTGTGTGTGTCTGTCTGTGTGTGTGTCTGTCTGTGTGTATCTGTCTGTGTGAGTGTATGTGTCTGTGAGTGTGTGTCTGTGAGTGTTTGTGTCTGTGAGTGTTTGTGTGAGTGAGTGTTTGTGTGAGTCTGTGTCTGTGAGTGTATGTGTCTGTGAGTGTATGTGTCTGTGAGTGTTTGTGTGAGTGAGTGTTTGTGTGAGTGTCTGTTTGTGTGTCTGTTTGTGTGTCTGTGAGTGTTTGTGTGTGTTTGAGTCTGTGAGTGTGTCTGTGAGTGTTTGTCTGTGAATGTTTGTGTCTGTGAGTGTTTGAGAGAGTGCGTGTTTGAGTGAGTGTGTGTGTCTGTGAGTGAGTGTGTGTGTCTGTGAGTGTTTGTGTGTGTGTCTGTGATTGTGTGTCACCCTCTCCCTGTGTAACCCTCTCCCTGTGTCACCCTCTCCCTTTGTCACCCTCTCCCTTTGTCACCCTAACCCTTTCGCCCTCACCCTTTCGCCCTCACCCTTTCCCTGTCGCCCTCTCCCTGTCGCCCTCTCCCTGTCGCCCTCTCCCTGTCGCCCTCACCCTTTCCCTGTCGCCCTTTCTCTGCCGCCCTCTCTCTGCCGCCCTCTCTCTGCCGCACTCTCTCTGTCTTTGTCTCTCATTCTCTGTGTGTGTGTTCTTTATCTCTCTGTGTCTCTCTCGTTCTCTCTTGTTCTGTGTCTCTCTTTCTCTGTGTGTCTCTCTTTCTCTGTGTGTCTCTCTTTCTCTGTGTGTCTCATATCTGTGTGTGTGTGTGTGTGTGTCTCTGTGTGTGTCTCTCTGTGTGTGTGTGTGTGTCTCTGTGTGTGTGTCTCTCTGTGTGTGTCTCTCTCTCTACCCCTCCCTCTCTACCCCTCCCTCTCTACCCCTCCCTCTCTACCCCTCCCTCTCTACCCCTCCCTCTCTACCCCTCCCTCTCTACCCCTCCCTCTCTACCCACCCCTCCCTCTCTACCCCTCGCTCTCTACCTCTCCCTCCTCTCCCTCCTCTCTGTCTCTCTGTCTCTCTGTCTATCTCTCTCTGTGTCTCTCTCTGTCTCTCTCTCTGTGTCTCTCTCTCTCACACTCTGGATCTCTTATTTACCCTATATATCTTAACTGCCCTATACACCAAAATAACCTATACTGTTTTATTCCAGCTCTGACGCAAGCTTCACACGTGAGACATCGGAATCCCCTCTAACCCAGAAGACAGGTAGGGAACACCAATGTACTGTATAACATTGCGGGAATGAGGTACCTGGACATTGAGGGACTGCGGATCAGGTAAGAGCCCAGGCGGGATTGTTGCTTTAGATATTGTTAAGCGGGGACGTCCAGACACTGGTTAAGGGGTTCAGGAAACTAGTCATTCACACCTGGCTTTTATTTCTAGATCCGACATTTACACACACAACACACACACACACACACACACACACACACACACACACACACACACACACACACACACACACACACACACACACACACACGTAACAAGGACTAATTGTAGTATAATGTAATACAATAAATTCATTTATGTCAAAAACGAATGTTGTTCTGACTAGGAATTTATTAAATGTATTTTATTTATATATTTTATTTTAAAGCGGGGTTAGGGGCGGGGTTGGGGGCGGGACTAGGTGGCGAGTAGATTTTTTGGTTGGGCGAGTGTGACGATAGCTTCCACAGGCTATTAATATTACACAAAATAACTGGGTTTGAACTGAACAAGGCTTAAGATATAATAAAGTGATTTTATTCCTTAGGATAGGTGAACACACAAAATAATGCAGTAACAGACAAGAAGTACACTTACTTAGGGGTTGGGAAGATGAGAAGTATTTTGCACAGCATTTCTTCAGCAATCAAGATGGTTTCAAGAAGAGACAATGGATATAGGGTGGACACAGTTTATAAACCTTTTACACCCTATTCTTAACATTGAGTACTGGGGATTGGTTTTCAATTACCTCCAGCCACTCTCTAACGTGGGAAAGCATTCTGACCCATGCCCCCCTGCTAGTTGGCACATGCGCAGTAGAACTCTGGGGTCTCATTTCTGTGCCCCCACATTTGTATCTGGAATGCCAGCCAGTCTAGGGCATATAATTCCTGGCAGGAAAGCCTTTGTTGTGTTGTTGCAAAGGAATTTCCTCTGGATCTTGTCCATACCTTGGGACACAGTATTACACATAAAAGATAAATGTATTATAATATCCGGTTTCGTTAGGCCCAGCAGGTCCAAACTTCCCAGTTCTCAATGCCGGAACTGGGACACCATATGGTCCAAAAAGCGACATGCTATGACCTTCGGAACCGGAGTTACACAAATGCACCTTCAAATCATTTTTCATTTTAATACAAAAATCTCCGCTAAAAAGAAATCTCAGCTTTTCACTAAATCCCCATTGAAAACAATGGGCTCCGCCGCCATGGGTTTCAATGGAGCAACTCCGCCGTTGTAGTCAATGGAGTTTCCTGCCATAGACTTTCAATGGGAAACTGCCGCCATTGAAGTCTATGAGAAAATCCACAAATCTTTACATGCGTCCATACTCCGTCTGGTTGGTCTGAGGGGGCTGGGAATGGGCATGCATTAAAGCCGGAATCTTGGCTACATGCCACCCAAATCCCATCCCTCTGGGCATTCCAGAACCGGAGATATGGACTTACACTTTTCAACATTTCACACTTAGTCATTTTTCACCATGCGGCTTTTCTCCCATTAGAATCAATGGCAAAAGTCCCACACTTTCAAGGTGGTCCATACTCTGTCGGGTTGGTCCAGGTGGGTCAAGGATGGTTCTGCAGTGATGCCGGAGCAGTGACTACAGATACACCAAACCTTGATCCGCTGGGCCCTCCGGAACCAGAGATATGGATTCCTAAATTACAGCTTTTTCCACTTAGTCGTTTTTCTGATCTGTTTCTGCCACCGCCATTGAAACCCGCTCTTCTCGGTTCGACCCTTATCGGGGGTCCAGGATTCGGGGACCCGGTTGTGGTCGTGTGGGGGGAGGTCTAGGAACTAGGGGCAAAAAGAATTTTATTTCTAGGTGCTCTAGAACAGTTTATTCCCACGCCACTTAACGTTGAACTTGATCAAAGTGATTTAACTCTTTTAAAGGACATTGTATCCGCTTTGCGGTTTTGTGGTTTGGACGGCAGCCAACTCGTTCTTGGAAAGCTCTTTCGAGGAACCTCCATTGAAGTCAATGGGCCCATTGACTTTCAATGGGAAACCGCCGCTCTCCCTCTCGGACGCCACCTGCTGGTCTTTACAGGAAACAGGACTGAAACAGCAAGATTCTCCATTAGAATGCATTGAGCCCTAATGGCGGCCAATGGGGACCTGCAAAATGGTGCCTGAAAAGGCGGGAAAATTATACAAAGAGCTATAATCATTAAAGAACTATTAACCCTTGTGCTCCCTGATGACTCCTAGTGTGTGTGATGCAGACACTGGTATAACAAGATATCACAATAAGGCATGGGGACGGGAAAATACATTTACATGTTATAACAAGGGTTCAATCACATTTCTGGACCTCAGCCCAGTTAACCCCTTGTCTCCCTGGTGAGGTCAGGGGATGGCCAAATGGGGTGCAACCCCTTTAATCCCGGGCCACCCCCTTTCTCCCTCTACACCTCCCAGTCTTAATGAGTGTCCCGTGGCCCACTGGCCCTAACGGGGAGTGGGGCACTGCTGGCACCATTAATTAATTCAGTCTCAGAGGGATAGTCCTGGCATGAAAGTCCATCAGCATTGCTGTTTTCACTGCCCTTTTTGTGTTGGATGGTAAATTCAAATTCTTGTAGAGCCAAGCTCCATCTCAACAATTTGGCATTTTCCCCTGATAGCCTCTGTAGCCAACTCAGGGGATTGTGGTCTGTGATGACCGTGAAAGCCCTCCCATATACATAGGGCTGGAGCTTTTTGAGTGCCCACACAATGGCCAAGTACTCCTTTTCAATGGTGGCATATGCCACCTCCCTGGGGATCAGTTTGTGACTCAGATACACCACAGGGTGCTCTTTGCCGTCGTCCCCCACCTGGCTCAACACAGCCCCCACACCAAAGTCTGAGGCATCAGTCTCAATAAGAAAATGCTTGGTGTAATCTGGGGCAGCCAGTATGGGAGCCTCATCCAGCGCATTTTTCAGGGCCTGGAAAGCAGTTTCACAGGCAGGAGTCCAGGTAATAAGCACAGGCAGTTGCTTCTTAGTCAGATCAGTCAGGGGTTTGGCCACGGCGCTGTACTGTGGGACAAATTTCCTATAGTACCCTGCGGTGCCCAAAAATCCCATGACCTGTTTCTTGGTTTTTGGAACAGGCCACTCAACTATGGCTTTTACCTTGGCTGGCTCTGGTTTGAGATGCCCTCCACCCACCCTGTGCCCTAAGTACAGGACTTCTGCCATTCCTACCATACACTTAGTGGGTTTTAAGGTAAGCCCAGCCTCCCTGATCCTATCCAGCACCGCAGCTACATATCCTATGTGGGATTCCCAGGAACTACTAAAGACAGCAATGTCATCTAAGTAAGCCCTGGCATAGCTCTGCATCCCTTCCAGTAACCTATTGACCAGGCGTTGAAAGGTAGCCGGGGCATTCTTCATCCCAAATGGCATCACCAAAAACTCATAGAGGCCACTTGGAGTGATGAATGCTGACTTCTCCCTAGCCTCCAGGGTCAGTGGGATTTGCCAATAGCCTTTGCTCAAATCTGTGGTGGTCAGATACTTTGCCCCCGCGAGTTCATCCAGTAACTCATCCATGCGGGGCATGGGGTAGGCATCTGACACCATCCCAACGTTGAGCAACCGGTAGTCCAGACAAAACCGGGTGGTCTTGTCCTTCTTAGGAACTAGGACTACTGTTCTTGCCCAAGGGCTCTGGGACGGAGTAATTACCCCTAGGGTCAGCATCTCCTCGATCTCTCTCTCCATACTTGTCTTGACCTCTGCTGACACTCTATAAGCGTGCTTATGCAGAGGCTGCAGGTCCCCTGTGTGCACTGGGTGTTTTGTGAGATGTGTGGTCCCTGACATGTCAGTGAAGAGGGCGATAAACTTAGCTAGCATGTCCCTGGCTTCTTTCTTCTGCCTAGCACTCAACTGTGCCCCTATCTCTACCTGCTCTACAGTGTTTCCCTGCCTAGCCTCCCCTAGGAGATCAGGCAGAGCATTGCTTGCCGGATCCTCCAGCAGTGGGCTGCAAATGGCCATCACTGCTCCCATACTCGGTGCTCTGTATTCCTTTAACATATTAATGTGATATGTCTTGTGCCTCTCAGGCGCTACCTGTACAACATAGTTGCACTCATTCACCTTTCGGATAACCGAGTACGGTCCCGACCAGGCAGCCATCAGCTTGTTCTCCCGAGTGGGTTTGAGAACAAGTACCTGCTGTCCTGGGATGAATTCTCTGCTACGGGCGTGCTGGTCATACCATTGCTTTTGCTTGGTCTGAGCAGCCCTGAGGTGGTCCTGGGCCACCCCAGGAGCATCTCTAATCGGTCTCTGAGATCTACTACATACTGGATCATGGAAGCATCAGTAGCAGTAGTCTCCCCTTCCCATCCCTCACGGAATAGGTCCAGAGGTCCACGTATCCTGTGGCCATATAGTAGCTCGAAGGGGGAGAAGCCTGTAGATTCTTGCGGTACCTCTCGGTATGCAAACAGCAAGTGCTGCAGGTGAATCTCCCAGTCTTTCCCCTCCGCCTCTATAAAGGTCCGAAGCATCTGCTTCAGGGTACCATTGAACCTCTCACATAATCCGTTTGTCTGGGAATGGTAAGGGGTAGTGCGCCGGTGCTGTACACCGCCAGCATCCCAGAGACAATGTAACAGTTCACTCATGAACTGCGACCCCTGATCGGTTAGGATCTCACTAGGGAAACCTACCCTAGCAAAAATGTTCAGCAAAGCTGCTGGCACTGTCTTGGCAATTATGGTGCCAAGCGCTACTGCCTCAGGGTAGCGGGTGCCAAAATCCACCACCGTGAGGATGTAGCGCTTCCCTGACCTGCTAGGAATCATAAGGGGTCCTATTAGGTCCATCGCTACCTTCTGGAAGGGTTCCCCTATTATCGGTAGGGGTCTCAGGGGTGCCTTCACACGGTCGCCCGCCTTACCCACTCGCTGGCAGGCATCACAGGAGCGGCAGAAATTGCTCGCATCCCGGGATGCCCCCGGCCAATAGTAATGCTGTAATAACCGGGCTCGCGTCCTAGTGACCCCCTGATGTCCCGCTAACGGAATAGAGTGAGCTACATGTAACAATTGCTGTCGGTACCCCTGGGGCACTACTAGCTGTCGTTTACCGGTCAATCCCTCCTCTATCCCTGGGTTCCCTTCTTCTCTGTATAGGAGTCCCTTATGCCATAGGCATCGCTCAGTGCCTTCCCCTGCCTGAGATTCGGACGCCCGAAGTCTCACGCCGGCCAGGGTAGGGTCTGTCTTCACTGCCTCCCTAAACTGGGCTCCTAAGTCTGGCCACCCCCCAGTCATGTCATTGTTAGGGGCAGGGGACAAGGTGAGAGGGTACAGTAAGTCAGTCTGTGCTTGCAACTGATCCTGGCTTACCTCCCCAGGCTCCTCTGTGCCCTCCGCTAACATTGGTCCCAAAGGCTGGGGGACTGGAGCGACCGCCGCCGGCATTGCCGTGGTCTGGCTCCGGGTAACCGCCGCCACTGCAGCGGGCTGGGGCTCACGGTCGTAGGTGCAGGTCATCGGTCCCAGGTCGTTGCCCAAAAGAATTTCAGCATCCAAACCGGGTAAAACCCCCACCTCCCGCACACCCTTGCCCACCCCCCAATCCAAAAAGATTCGGGCCACCTGCAGAAAACGTGGCTCTCCGTCGGCCACAGTGATGTGCATCCCAGGGCCTGGGAGCAATTCCTCTGTCCGGACCATATCAGGTCGGACCAGGGTCACTGCAGCTCCTGAATCCAGTAAGCCGACTGCTGGCCGGTCACGGACTGTGACTGGCGTGAGATGTTTGCTCCGGCCGTCTGTCTGCTGCAGCTCTGCGCTGTGATGTCCTCTGCTCCTGGCTGTAGGCACCGATGAAACCGGGGTAGGGGTGACATGGGACGTCTCGCTGGGAGTTGTTTCCATGACCGGTCCGGATTCTTTGGTGGAAGCCACCCGCACGCGGGCTACCGGCTTCGCAGCTGGGGTGCGTTGCCCCCGATGGGGTCCATTGGAACGCAGGGGTTCCGGGCAATCTGGTCTGAGGTGACCAGGGCGGTTGCAATTGTAACACCGGCGCTCATGCCGGAGCTCCCCCACCTTCGGTGAACTGCTGCCCACAGGCGGCTTTTGGGTCCACTGGGGGGTATTTGCAGTCTTCTTGGCCGGCGCTCGCGCTGGCGCTGCCGCCGCCGCTTTGGCTGGTGCCTTGTCAGTCATCTGGGCTCGGCTGACCACATAGTCATCGGCAAGCCTCGCCGCCTCTGTTTAAGTCTTGGGCTTTTTATCATACACCCAAGCCCTCACCGCCGGCGGGCACTGCTGCATGAGCTGCTCCTGGAAAATGAGGTCCAGCAAGCGGTGAAGAAACAACGACAAAAGAAACAGCGCAAAAAACCTCATAGTGTAGTACACTGGCGACACACTTTATTCGAGCTCGGCTAGTCCCACGAATTCGGGTATACCCGGGTGTATTGAGGTTTGTGACTGTTTTCTTCCCGAGTGCATTGGGTTATTTTCCAAGCAGGGATTGAAGCATTTTATTCCCACTGGCTGCAATACTGCACAGTATATATATATATATACTGCATTACAATTCATGAATTTATGCCATCTGGTAGACACGCGAAGCATTGCAGCCTATTAAATCCTAATCATTATCATTTAACAGATCAGCCGCCCGTCAGCCAGGCATGAACCCAGGCTGGGAAGGCAAACGCAACGAGGCTTGTCAGAGGTGAGGAGCGGCGCATTCCAGGTATCTGCCAGGTACATACTGGGTATTTGCTCGAATAAAGTGTGTCGGTGCAGTATATATAAAATTATAATGTGATAAAACAGGTGAGTATTGCACGTACATCAATTTAAAATTTACTAGCAGTACATGTTGTGGACATGTTACCAGTCAGCAACAGATGGTGGGTAACGGTCACCGGATGAATTCCCTTCTCCTTTCACGTCTCCCTTGAATGCTTCTTGTGCCGCTCAAGCCGCTGTGATGCAGGGCAGCAGCCCCACAATGTGGATACAGCAGCCCGATGGAGTACAGCTGTCCCACGGCGTGTTCACTGTGGCAGATTGCAGGGGAGCAGGCTCTCGATCACTGGCTTTCCGGCGTCTGTATGCACGTGTGGCATCCACTTTCAGCGTGCATCAGTGACGTCATCAAGTGGCGCCAATCACTTAGCAGTCTCAGCCGGCCAGGGGAGCGCTGGATATAACGGAGATGGAGCCGGATAGCAGATAGGGTAAAAGCACACAGCAGGTAGTAC
Organism: Ascaphus truei; assembly: GCF_040206685.1. NCBI lineage: Eukaryota > Metazoa > Chordata > Amphibia > Anura > Ascaphidae > Ascaphus > Ascaphus truei. The sequence goes on from NC_134497.1 coordinate 26,815,429, forward strand.
TAGGAGTGCTTTTACCCTATCTGCTATCCGGCTCCATCTCCGTTATACCCAGCACTCCTCCCGGGAGGTGCACTTGTTCCCTCCCCGGGATTCTGCCGCCCCAGCACTGGGTTCAGTCCCTGATCTCCGGGTGGTTGTATAAGGGCAAGCTGAGTTGTTTCCAGAGCCTCTGGATGCTCGGCTTCATAGGCTGTGATTGCGGCAACCATGTCCTCAACCTCCTGGTCTGCATTTTCCAGTCCATAGTCACGGCACTTTTCTTTTAGCTGAGTTCTAGTCCTCAGGTAATAGATGCTTTCCTCTTCACTCATGGTTCTGGGTCGCAGCAGTGAGGTGGTGTGACAACTTGCGTTACTTGTTACACTAACGTGTGTTCAATATCTTTAGACCCAGGAACTTGCAATTACTATCAAGTTCCCACTGGATCACAGTACCCCACAGAATACTGTAATCCAGGTCCAGTTCAGTCCCGCCGCTGCCACCAGTTTTATTAATAAGCCTGTGACGATAGCTTCCACAGGCTATTAAAATTACACAAAATAACTGGGTTTGAACTGAACGAGGCTTAAGATATAATAAAGTGATTTTATTCCTTAGGATAGGTGAACACACAAAATAATGCAGTAACAGACAAGAAGTACACTTACTTAGGGGTTGGGAAGATGAGAAGTATTTTGCACAGCATTTCTTCAGCAATCAAGATGGTTTCAAGAAGAGACAATGGATATAGGGTGGACACAGTTTATAAACCTTTTACACCCTATTCTTAACATTGAGTACTGGGGATTGGTTTTCAATTACCTCCAGCCACTCTCTAACGTGGGAAAGCATTCTGACCCATGCCCCCCTGCTAGTTGGCACATGCGCAGTAGAACTCTGGGGTCTCATTTCTGTGCCCCCACATTTGCATCTGGAATGCCAGCCAGTCTAGGGCATATAATTCCTGGCTGGAAAGCCTTTGTTGTGACGTGTTAACTGGAACACTTAAGGCCTGCTCTGGTTTGGGCCATCTCCGCCCTCAAATAAACAGTGAGGGTGACAAAACCCTTTGAACAATACTTAAGTCCTAGACATTGGGTCGCCTCTAGGGCCATCTGCTATCCTGGTATGCAAAGGAATTTCCTCTGGATCTTGTCCATAACTTGGGACACAGTATTACACATAAAACATAAACGTATTAAAATATCCGGTTTCGTTAGGCCCAGCAGGTCCAAACTTCCCAGTTCTCAATGCCGGAACTGGGACACCATATGGTCCAACAAGCGACATGCTATGACCTTCGGAACCGGAGTTACACAAATGCATCTTAAATCATTTTTCATTTTAATACAAAAATCTCCGCTAAAAAGAAATCTCAGCTTTTCACTAAATCCCCATTGAAAACAACGGGCTCCGCCGCCATGGGTTTCAATGGAGCAACTCCGCCGTTGTAGTCAATGGAGTTTCCTGCCATAGACTTTCAATAGGGAACTGCCGCCATTGAAGTCTATGAGAAAATCCACAAATCTTTACATGCGTCCATACTCCGTCTGGTTGGTCTGAGGGGGCTGGGAATGGGCATGCATTAAAGCCGGAATCTTGGCTACATGCCACCCAAATCCCATCCCTCTGGGCATTCCAGAACCGGAGATATGGACTTACACTTTTCAACATTTCACACTTAGTCATTTTTCACCATGCGGCTTTTCTCCCATTAGAATCAATGGCAAAAGTCCCACACTTTCAAGGGGGTCCATACTCCGTCGGGTTGGTCCAGGTGGGTCAAGGATGGTTCTGCAGTGATGCCGGAGCAGTGACTACAGATACCCCAAACCTTGATCCGCTTGGCCCTCCGGAATCGGAGATATGGATTCCTAAATTACAGCTTTTTCCACTTAGTCGTTTTTCTGATCTGTTTCTGCCGCCGCCATTGAAACCTATGGCGCGACCCGCTCTTCTCGGTTCGACCCTTATCAAGGGTCCAGGATTCGGGGACCCGGTTGTGGTCGAGTGGGGAGAGGTCTAGGAACTAGGGGCAAAAAGAATTTTATTTCTAGGTGCTCTAGAACAGTTTATTCCCACGCCACTTAACGTTGAACTTGACCAAAGTGATTTAACTCTTTTAAAGGACATTGTATCCGCTTTGCGGTTTTGTGGTTTGGACTGCAGCCAACTCGTTCTTGGAAAGCTCTTTCGAGGAATCTCCATTGAAGTCAATGGGCCCATTGACTTTCAATGGGAAACCGCCGCTCTCCCTCTCGGATGCCACCTGCTGGTCTTTACAGGAAACAGGACTGAAACAGCAAGATTCTCCATTAGAATGCATTGAACCCTAATGGCGGCCAATGGGGACCTGCAAAATGGTGCCTGAAAAGGTGGGAAAATTACACAAAGAGCTATAATCATTAAAGAACTATTAACCCTTGTGCTCCCTGATGACTCCTAGTGTGTGTGATGCAGACACTGGTATAACAAGATATCACAATAAGGCATGGGGACGGGAAAATACATTTACATGTTATAACAAGGGTTCAATCACATTTCTGGACCTCAGCCCAGTTAACCCCTTGTCTCCCTGGTGAGATCAGGGGATGGCAAAATGGGGTGCAACCCCTTTAATCCCGGGCCACCCCCTTTCTCCCTCTACAGCGATTAGATTTTTGGGTGATTTGTCGAACACTGTATATATATATATATATATCAGAATAAATTAGTTCTTCAGTATTAAGTGATACCTTTTGAAGTGAAACTTCTTTAGCGGCACCTACCACATCAGCAAAATTTCCTGGGAGTGAATGCAGTTGATTGATGCGGAAGTCAGTGGTGATGGAAGTTACATAACTGCTGGCAGAAGAGGCCATCAGCAACATTCACTGCCACTGAATTCTTCCACCAGCAGGAGCCAGGACACACACACCGATCATCCCTCCCATCCTCCACCCCTGTGAGCCGATCATCCCTCCCAACAATGAGCTGCCGATCATCCCTACCCCTGCCCCCTGCCCACTGTGAGCCGATCATCACCGCCTGCCCCCCCTGTGAGACAATCACCCCCCCCCCCGTGATCCGCCGATAATCCGCCGCCCCCTGTGAGCCGATCCACCCACCCCTATGAGCCGAACATCAAATGTGAGCCGATCAGGGCCGCCAACAGAAATCGTGGGGCCCAGGACAAACATTTTGAGCATGGCCCCGCCCCCCCTCTGTCGGCGGTATTGGCTGCCGCCGCCCCCCCCTTTTCACACCTCACGAGCCCCCTCTCTTCCCTCCCCCCTCTTCCTGTGTATTTATCTTCCTTCCGTCTCACCCCCTTTCACTCTCCCGCCTCGCATGTGTATTTCTCTCCCCTGCGTCTCACTCTTACTCACCTCTTTTCCTCACTCACCCTCTCCCTCCGTCAAGTCAATTATCCCACGCTCACTCATTCCTTCCCCCCTCACACAATTCCCCCACAAGATATATACCACAAAACTTCCCACCCCCAAATACATACAAAAAAATCCCCCCCACCACAAATATATACAACCTCCCCCACCCCCCCCAATGCATACAACAAACCCACCTACCCCAATAGATATATAAGAAAACAATACATATATCGTCCCATACATACATATATACACACACACACACACACACACACACACACATATATATATCATATACACAATACATATTAAAAAAAACAATACATATAAACCCACTCAAATACATATTTTAAAAAATCCCAAAGCATCTAAAAAAAAAAAAAAACCCCAATGCATATAAAAAATGACCCCAATACATCTACAAAAGAGCTAAGAAAGAAAACACAGGAGCGCACCAAGGTAAGGATACTGGTATATTTAGATACAAATAACAACAATAGTAGGGACTTACATGTAGGTAAGAATCAGTTCATAAGCAGGTCAGATGGTCTCCTCGACGCATCGGCTTGGCAGTGAGTGAGGTAAGGGGACGGAATGTAGTTTCCTATACAGCAGTCCCGCGCGCTGGGACTGAGTCAGTGACACTCACTAATGAATTACTTCCGGGTTCATGCGGATGTAAACATAATCGGAGTGCCCGTATAAGGAAAAAGCCCCTTAGTCCTATACACTTAAGCCGTCCCGTGTAAGGAGTCAAGAACAGAACAAGTATACTTGAGTGTAAGCTAACCATTAAATAATGGGTTAGGAAGCTACACTCTTCGCTACACGTTTCGTATATCTTGTATACTTCATCAGGCTTAAACTTGGGCACCCACGGGGGGGGGGGGGGGGGGCTACTTATATGTCTGCCATGCTTTACCATTGGTTGTTTGATTCAGGAAGCAAACCAATAGTAAAAGTGAGATAATTGAATATGTTAATTCGTTTTGGTCCCGATTTTAGTCAGAGTAAAGACACCCATTCCGCAGCTGTGCCAAAATGGAAATATTAACCCCTTGTTGGGCGTTAGTGCTATTGATAACAATATAATAAAGTTATCCTTTATGGCATAATTGAATACTACCATATCCAGCATGGATAGACATAAAGCAATTGTCCCGCGGGCACTGCAAGGTTAATGAGTGTACATAAATTGGAAAAAAATAAAAATATGCAATGTCATATACAATACTATGAGCAATAATACGCAATAATCACGTACATACAACATACAAACATACAAAAACCCTGAAATACACACATATAAACACACACACTCATAAATACACATACATTGTGTCATGACAAAAAATTGATAGACTGTAAGAATGAGAGAATAGTTTGGAAATGAAAGGATGGGAAAAGGGAAGGGGACAACCCAAAATACAGATTAATACAAAAACAGTACTGTATTGACACTAACAGATTGAATATATAGAAATGCAGACTCTACATACTGTATATGGACTGGGATAGTTACTTTAAAAAGGGAGTCAGCTCTACATAGTCATTCAACCCCCCGGGGTATTTAGTCTGGAGGGTGAATATCCAGAACTGCTCCCTTTTTGCAATTTGAAGGTCTCTATCACCAGCTCTAATGTTGGTCATGATATGTTTAATACCCATGTAGCGAACTCCTGTGGTGTTACGCCCAGGGACATCTCTAAAGTGAGATAAGAGATGGGTGAGTGGTTTGGATGAAGCTACTAATTTGGGAATATTAACAATGTTCCTAAGGTGTTCCATGATGCACAGTTTTAAATGGCGCTTGGTGCGGCCCACATATTGTAGACCGCATCCACATTGTAATTTATATATTACACTAGCTGAGTCTGTCATTTTAGATGTAAAATTGTTTTGTGTTAACATTTTGGGACAAATTTTGCATCTATTACATCAATGATTCCCTTTTAGACCTATCACATCCCTAAGATATTTTTTCTTAGTTGCGGTAGTACCTTTAAGGAGACTCGGAGCCAGAATGGTTTTCAAATTATTTGATTTGGTAAAGACAATAGGTGGTTTCTTAAATGAAAAATTTGTCCCAAAATGTTAACACAAAACTATTTACAAAGGTCTACAATATGAAGCCGATCATCCCTCCCAACTGTGAGCCGCCAATCATCCCTCCCTCAATAATATTATATATTTAAAACTTGTATAAATCAGGTACTAATTCATAGCTTGATAGTAATAATAGTAATGGTGCTATAAATACTACGGGTCATTTGTAATAATAAGGGCCAGATCCCCACTCAATAATAATAATAATAATAAATGTGTCCTCGCCTCCTCCTGTCTCCTTTCCCTTACTCCACCCAACTCCCTTCTCCTCTACTAGTCCCTTTGCTTTGTACCCTTCATTTCCTATTCCCCCCCCCCTCACCAACTCCTGTAGGGCACCTCTCCCCCCCTCACCAACTCCTGTAGTGCCACTCTCCCCCCTCACCAACTCCTGTAGGGCCCCTCTCCTCCCCCCTTCACAAACTCCTGTAGGGTCCCTTCCTCCCCCCTAACCAACCCCTGTAGGGTCTCTTCCTACCCCCTCACCAACTCCTGTAGGGTATTTTCCTCCCCTCTCACCAACTCCTGTGGGGCCCCTCTCCCCTCACCAACTCCTGTAGGACCCCTCTCCCCCCTCACCAACTCCTGTAGGGTCCCTTCCTCCCCCCTCACCAACTCTAGTAGCGCCCCCCTCACGAACTCTTGTAGGGCCCCTCTCCCCCCTCACCTCCTCCTGCTCCAGCACAGACAGCCTCTTCCTGTCGCGATCTCTGCTTCCTGTGACTTCCACCTCCCACACACTGCTGCTGCCTGTAGCCCGAGTCCTGCGCAGGGCTCATGGTAAGGAGGTGCACGCTGTTCTCAGGGGTCAATGTACTACAAGCGCGCGGAACGCTTGGCGGGCGGCCAACTTTAAAAAAATTTTTTTTTCATCAAATTTAATTAACTAGCGCCCGGCCGCGCAGGGGGCCTGGGAATCCAGTACCCTTTGTCCCCCCCTGTTGGCGGCCCTGGAGTCGATCATCTTGTGAACCACCGATCCCGCTCCCCCGCCCCCCTGTGGGCTGATCATCTGCCGCCCCCTGTGAGCCGATCATCCCCCTCCCGTCCCCGTGAGCCGATAATCCCCCTCCCTCCTGACTGACACACACACAGACACTGACTGACAAACACACAGAATTCAGCTACTATAAATATGGAAGTGCAAATAGCTAAAACACACGTTCTAAGTCAAACTTCTTTGCGTTTTGGCACTGAAATTGTGTTTTGATTATTAATTAAAAACATCACCATTACAAACACAATTTCTGTGACAAAACAGTGACAAAAGACAAAGAAGTTTCACTTAAAATGAGTGTGATCAGCACAAACACAATTGTTTCATAGAATCCACTGAGCCCAACAATTTCTCTGTCTCTCACATTCACACAGACAAGCTTCACAGAAATCAGCACATTAAAAAATGGAAGACAGACACCGCTTGTAAAACTGAATGACACAGAAAACGTATAGCAAACAAGACAAAATGGCTGACAAGAATAGTCTGCCAAAATGGCTGCTGAGTTTTTAGTGCCGTTTACATTAGACCCCCTTCATGTCCAACATTCTTAGACCGGTGAAAACAAAGAAAAGACAGCGCAAAAAAACCATTGTGTAGTATATTAAAAATATTATTTATATTGTAAGGGTGAGTATTGCACGTACATCAAAAAACAGGGTTAATAGCATGACATGTTAGGGACATGTTATCACTCTGCACGCACAGCAGGACACGAACACAGGTTACTTAGACGTCCTCCCTCAAGCTGCTGGTATCCAAAATCGGCATGTACAGCTCAGCATTGGGGAACCTTCCCGCGTGTTCAAGGAGCTCCCGGCGGTGGTTCAGAAGGGTTGATCGCCGCGTTACTTCCTGGTTAGTCAACGCTAGCGTGTGACGTCATCCGGCAGCGTCTCTCGGCCGGTCGCGTCTTTGGTGCGTCACTCCTTGGCGATATGCGATCGAGTGGTCAAACGAGTCCCAGACAAGTCCCACAATAAAACAAATGTTCAAATATAAAGCCGCAATGGGGATATATGTAAAGGATAAAGGAACGCGCCCTCTCCTACGCGTTTCGTACTTTCGTACTTCGTCAGGGAAAGATAGAGGAAGTTCCGGGGGCGGTTCTTATACTCTCAGCTTCACTGTTATTGGCCAAACTGATTTAATTCAACTCCCCCCACCTGGAGAGGTGATTACTCGTCCCGTGGAGGGGCTCAGTCAGCACAATCAATCTAATATATAAACATATATGGGGTAAAAAAACACTTATAATAATAATTAGCTTTAATAGCATACAATGATGCGGAAAGAACTCTAAAAAATAAAGAGACAAAAATTAATCACATAATAAAATCACATATCAAAAGATGTAAAGTGCTATATCCCAATGGTTAAAAATACCATAGATTTATATATGACTTCTAGCGAGTATATATAGGTTCATATAAAAATCTATATGATAATGTAATGGTCTAGGAATAGATCTTTAGGAATGGACATTAGTCTAATTTGTTCAGAGAGAAAGGTATTTTAAAAAATCTTAAAAAATTATATTTAAGAATGAAATCACTGGTATTAATCAAATATCTAATTAAAAATCTAATTAAAAGAGAGACCATACGTCAATCTCCTCATTTAGACCTAGTGGAGACAGAGTCTGGAGTTTGTAAATCCACAGACTTTCTTGTTTAGATAGTTTTTTATCTCTGTCTCCACCACGACTATCTAAACAAGAAAGTCTGTGGATTTACAAACTCCAGACTCTGTCTCCACTAGGTCTAAATGAGGAGATTGACGTATGGTCTCTCTTTTAATCCTCCCGAACCTGAATCAAGGAAAGCAAGCGTAGTTTCTTGGAAGCCCTCCCCAAAGAGAGTGATGGGGATAAGAATGCCAGAAGGATTGTCAGCAGAAATAGGGGAAAGAGAAAGCATTCCCAATGAGACTCCCCCAGGTCTCATGGAAACTTTGCATTCCCGACTTTTGGGGACAAAAATATGCAAAATGTCCTGAAGTAATGCAGTAAAGGCATAAACCGGCATTCTGGCGTCGTAATTTCTCGGATTTGGAAAGACTAGTACCTCCTAATTGAGTAGATTCAGAAGTATCCGGGAGCGGAGTCTCAGCTTGGATCACCTGACCGGGAGTGATCCGGGATGGAGTGACACGATGATGAACCCTCTCTGATCTCCTTTTCTCAAGGCGATGATGCACCTTGATGCAAACGGCGATTAGTTCTTCCAAGTCGGTGGGGCGGTCGTAGGTCTCCAGTTCACCCTTCAGAGCTTTGGATAGACCCTGCCAAAAGGACGCGGACAGGGCTTCGTCGTTCCAATCTGTCTCTGCAGCAATAGTCCTAAACTCGAGTGCGTATCTAGCAACAGGGCGATTCTGTTGAGAGACATGAAATAGTGCAGAGGCAGCAGATACCTTACGGCCGGGTGTATCGAACACCTTCCGGAACTCCCTGGTGAAAGCTCTGATATCCTGTGTGAGGTCGGATCTTTGTTCCCAGATGGGAGAGGCCCACGCAAGAGCGTTATCTATAAGAAGTGAAATAATATATGCCACTTTGGCGCGGGGTGATGAGAAGCGGGACGGATTCATTTCAAATTGAATAATGCACTGATTAAGGAATCCCTGGCATTCATGAAGGTCACCCCTATAGCGATTAGGGGCAGGTAACCGAGGTTCTTGGGAAAAGTGTGAAGATGGCACAGTGGTAGACTTGGGAACAGCAAGAGAGAAGCGAGGCTCTTGGAGAGAACGAGTGAGAGACCTCAAGTTCTCCTGAAGGGAGCGCATACTTTGATCACTAGCCACTAATTTTTTCTCGATACTGGACTGGTAGCTTGCGTGCGTGCTCAGGACTCTTCCTACCTCAGCAGGGTCGAAGTTTGTGTGGCTGAACATACTGTAAAGCATGCTCACCACAAACGAAGCGCGACCGCTATGCTGAGGTAGGAAATTGAGTAACGCCAACCCACAGCCACGCGGGCGCGCCTAGGATGTAGATTGGTCATTCAAGCCAGGTCAGGATATAGATGTGAGAGTAGTAGAGGGTACTTGCCAAATCAGGAAAGGAGAGTTGCGGATCATTGGGGTACATAGCCAAGTTCAGGATTGGAGAGTAGCGGATCGTCGGGGTACTAGCCAAGGTCAGGAGATGTGCAGGAGGGGGAGGAGTCATGCAGGAGGGGGAGGGGATGTGTTGGGGGAGGAGACGTATAGGAGGGGGAGATGTGGTCTGGGGGGGAGATGTGCAGTGGGGGGAGAGATGTGCAGTGGGGGGGACGTGCAGTGTAGGAGGAGATGTGCAGTGGGGGAGGTGAGGGGAGGAGATGTGCAGGGGGGGAGGAGAGGGAAGGAGATGTGCAGTGGGGGGGAGATGTGCAGTGGGGGGAGGGAGAGGGGGGGAGATGTGCAGGGGGAAGTGAGATGTGCAGGGGGAGGGGGTGAGGAGATGTGCAGGGGGGGTGAGGAGATGTGCAGGGGGGGTGAGGAGATGTGCAGGGGGGTGAGGAGATGTGCAGGGGGGGGTGAAGAGATGTGCAGGTGGGTGAGGAGATGTGCAGGGGGGGTGAGGAGATGTGCAGGGGGGTGAGGAGATGTGCCGGGGGGTGAAGAGATGTGCAGGGGGGGTGAGGAGATGTGCAGGGGGGGTGAGGAGATGTGCAGGGGGGTGAGGAGATGTGCAGGGGGGGAGGAGACGTGCAGGGGAGGAGGAGACGTGCAGAGGGGAAGAGAGGAGATGTACAGGGGGAGGTGAACAGAAGTGCAGGGGGAGGTGAGCAGAAGTGCAGGGGGAGGTGAGCAGAAGTGAAGGGGCAGGTGAGCATATGTGCAGGGGGAGGTGAGCAGATGTGCAGGGGGGGGGTGAGGAGATGTGCAGGGGGGGTGAGGAGCTGTGCAGGGGGAGGGGAGGAGATGTGGGGAGGGGAGGAGATGTGGGGAGGGGAGGAGATGTGGAGAGGGGAGATGTGGTGGGGGGAGGAGATGTGGGGGGGGAAGGAGACGTGGGGGGATATGAGGTGGTGGGGGGAGATGTGGTGGTGGGGGGGGGAGATGTGGTGGGGAGATGAGGTGGTGGTGGGGTTGATGTGGTGGGGGGAGGAGACGTGCAGGAGGGGGAGGAGACGTGCAGGAGGGGGAGGAGACGTGCAGGACGGGGAGGAGACGTGCAGGAGGGGGAGGAGACGTGCAGGAGGGGGAGGAGACATGCAGGAGGGGGAGAAGTCGTGCAGGAGGGGGAGGAAACATGCAGGAGGGGGAGGAGACGTGCAGGAGGGGGAGAAGACGTGTTGGGGGAGGAGACGTGTTGGGGAGGAGACGTGCAGGGGGGAGACGTGCAGGGGGGAGATGTGCTGTGGGAGGTGAGGAGATGTGCTGGGGGAGGTGAGGAGATGTGCAGGGGGGGAGGTGAGGAGATGTGCAGCGGGGAGGTAAGGAGATGTGCAGCGGGGAGGTGAGGAGATGTGCAGGGGGGAGGTGAGGAGCTGTGCAGGGGAGGGAGGTGAGGAGATGTGCAGGGGAGGGAGGTGAGGAGATGTGCAGGGGAGGGAGGTGAGGAGATGTGCAGGGGAGGGAGGTGAGGAGATGTGCAGGGGAGGGAGGTGAGGAGATGTGCAGGGGAGGTAGGTAAGGAGATGTGCAGGGGAGGTAGGTGAGGAGATGTGCAGGGGGGGAGGTGAGAAGATGTGCAGGGGGGGAGGTGAGGAGATGTGCAGGGGGGGAGGTGAGGAGATGTGCAGGGGGGAGGTGAGGAGATGTGCAGGGGGGAGGTGAGGAGATTTGCAGAGGGGAGGTGAGGAGATGTGCAGGGGGGAGGTGAGGAGATGTGCAGAGGGGAGGTGAGGAGATGTGCAGGGGGGAGGTGAGGAGATGTGCAGGGGGGGAGGTGAGATGTGCAAGGGGGGGAGGTGACATGTGCAGAGGGTGTGCACGGGGGGAGGTGAGATGTGCAAGGGGGGGAGGTGAGGAGATGTGCAGGGCGTCTGCAGGGGGGGAGGAGAGGTGCCAGGGGAGAGGAGACGTGCAGGGGGGGAGGACACGTGCAGGGGGTGTGCAGGGGGGAGGAGACGTGCATGGGGGTGCAGGGGGGGAGGAGACGTGCAGTGGGGTCCTGGGGGGGAGGAGACGTGCAGAGGGGGAGGAGACATGCAGAAGGGGAGGAGACGTGCAGGGGGGGAGGAGACGTGCAGGGGGGGAGGAGACGTGCAGGAGGGGAGGAGACGTGCAGGGGGGGAGGAGACGTGCAGGAGGGGAGGAGACGTGCACGGGGGAGGAGACGTGCAGGGGGGGTGGAGACGTGCAGGGGGGGAGGAGACGTGCAGAGGGGGAGGAGACGTGCAGGGGGGGAGGAGACGTGCAGGGGGGGAGGAGACGTGCAGGGGGGGAGGAGACGTGCAAAGGAGGAGGAGACGTGCAAGGGGGGAGGAGACGTGCAAGGGGGGAGGAGACGTGCAGGGGGGGAGGAGACGTGCAAGGGGGGAGGAGACGTGCAAGGGGGGAGGAGACGTGCAAGGGGGGAGGAGACGTGCAAGGGGGGAGGAGACGTGCAAGGGGGGAGGAGACGTGCAAGGGGGGAGGAGACGTGCAAGGGGGGAGGAGACGTGCAAGGGGGGAGGAGACGTGCAGGGGGGAGGAGACGTGCAGGGGGGAGGAGACGTGCAGGGGGGGAGGAGACGTGCAGGGGGGGAGGAGACGTGCAGGGGGGGAGGAGACGTGCAGGGGGGGAGGAGACGTGCAGGGGGGGAGGAGACGTGCAGGGGGGGAGGAGACGTGCAGGGGGGGAGGAGACGTGCAGGGGGGGAGGAGACGTGCAGGGGGGGAGGAGACGTGCAGGGGGGGAGGAGACGTGCAGGGGGGGAGGAGACGTGCAGGGGGGGAGGAGACGTGCAGGGGGGGAGGAGACGTGCAGGGGGGGAGTAGACGTGCAGGGGGGAGGAGACGTGCAGAGGGGAAGAGAGGAGATGTACAGGGGGAGGTGAACAGAAGTGCAGGGGGAGGTGAGCAGAAGTGCAGGGGGAGGTGAGCAGAAGTGCAGGGGCAGGTGAGCATATGTTCAGGGGGAGGTGAGCAGATGTGCAGGGGGGGTGAGGAGATGTGCAGGGGGGGTGAGGAGATGTGCAGGGGGGGTGAGGAGCTGTGCAGGGGGAGGGGAGGAGATGTGGGGAGGGGAGGAGATGTGGGGGGAGGGAGGTGAGGGGGGAGATGTGGGGGGGAGGTGAGTGGAGATGTGGTGGGGGGAGGAGATGTGGGGGGGGAAGGAGACGTGGGGGGGATATGAGGTGGTTGGGGGGAGATGTGGTGGTGGGGGGGAGATGTGGTGGGGGGAGGAGACGTGTAGGAGGGGGAGGAAACGTGCAGGAGGGGGAGGAGACGTGCAGGAGGGGGAGGAGACGTGCAGGAGGGGGAGGAGACGTGCAGGAGGGGGAGGAGACGTGCAGGAGGGGGAGGAGACGTGCAGTACGGGGAGGAGACGTGCAGGAGGGGGAGGAGACATGCAGGAGGGGGAGAAGTCGTGCAGGAGGGGGAGGAAACGTGCAGGAGGGGGAGGAGACGTGCAGGAGGGGGAGAAGACGTGTTGGGGGAGGAGACGTGTTGGGGAGGAGACGTGCAGGGGGGAGACGTGCAGGGGGGAGATGTGCTGTGGGAGGTGAGGAGATGTGCTGGGGGAGGTGAGGAGATGTGCAGGGGGGGAGGTGAGGAGATGTGCAGCGGGAGGTAAGGAGATGTGCAGCGGGGAGGTGAGGATATGTGCAGGGGGGAGGTGAGGAGCTGTGCAGGGGAGGGAGGTGAGGAGATGTGCAGGGGAGGGAGGTGAGGAGATGTGCAGGGGAGGGAGGTGAGGAGATGTGCAGGGGAGGTAGGTGAGGAGATGTGCAGGGGAGGTAGGTGAGGAGATGTGCAGGGGGGGGAGGTGAGAAGATGTGCAGGGGGGGAGGTGAGGAGATGTGCAAGGGGGGAGGTGAGGAGATGTGCAGGGGGGGGAGGTGAGGAGATGTGCAGAGGGGATGTGAGGAGATGTGCAGGGGGGAGGTGAGGAGATGTGCAGGGGGGGAGGTGAGATGTGCAAGGGGGGGAGGTGACATGTGCAGAGGGTGTGCACGGGGGGAGGTGAGATGTGCAAGGGGGGAGGTGAGGAGATGTGCAGGGGGTGTGCAGGGGGGGGAGGAGACGTGCCAGGGGAGAGGAGACGTGCAGGGGGGGAGGACACGTGCAGGGGGTGTGCAGGGGGGAGGAGACGTGCATGGGGGTGCAGGGAGGGAGGAGACGTGCAGAGGGGGAGGAGACATGCAGGGTGGAGGAGACATGCAGAGGGGGAGGAGACGTGCAGGGGGAGGAGACGTGCAGGGGGGAGGAGACGTGCAGGGGGGAGGAGACGTTCAGGGGGGAGGAGACGTGCAGGGGGAGGAGACGTGCAGGGGGGGAGGAGACGTGCAGGGGGGGAGGAGACGTGCAGGGGGGGAGGAGACGTGCAGGGGGGGAGGAGACGTGCAGGGGGGGAGGAGACGTGCAGAGGGGGAGGAGACGTGCAGAGGGGGAGGAGACGTGCAGAGGGGGAGGAGACGTGCAGAGGGGGAGGAGACGTGCAGAGGGGGAGGAGACGTGCAATGGGGGGAGGAGACGTGCAAGGGGGGAGGAGACGTGCAATGGGGGGAGGAGACGTGCAATGGGGGGAGGAGACGTGCAATGGGGGGAGGAGACGTGCAATGGGGGGAGGAGACGTGCAATGGGGGGAGGAGACGTGCAGGGGGGAGGAGACGTGCAGGGGGGGGAGACGTGCAGAAGGGGAGGAGACATGCAGGGGGGGAGGAGACGTGCAGGAGGGGAGGAGACGTGCAGGGGGGAGGAGACGTGCAGGGGGGGAGGAGACGTGCAGGGGGGGAGGAGACGTGCAGAGGGGAGGAGACGTGCAGGGGGGGTGGAGACGTGCAGGGGGGGAGGAGACTTGCAGAGGGGGAGGAGATGTGCAGGGGGGGAGGAGACGTGCAGGGGGGGAGGAGACGTGCAAGGGGGGAGGAGACGTGCAAGGGGGGAGGAGACGTGCAAGGGGGGAGGAGACGTGCAGGGGGGGAGGAGGCGTGCAGGGGGGGAGGAGACGTGCAGGGGGGGAGGAGGCGTGCAGGGGGGGAGGAGACGTGCAGGGGGGGAGGAGACGTGCAGGGGGGGGAGGAGACGTGCAGGGGGGGAGGAGACGTGCAGGGGGGAGGAGACGTGCAAGGGGGAAGGAGACGTGCAAGGGGGGAGGAGACGTGCAAGGGGGGAGGAGACGTGCAAGGGGGGAGGAGACGTGCAAGGGGGGAGGAGACGTGCAAGGGGGGAGGAGACGTGCAAGGGGGGAGGAGACGTGCAGGGGGGGAGGAGACGTGCAGGGGGTAGGAGACGTGCAGGGGGGGAGTAGACGTGCAGGGGGGGAGTAGACGTGCAGGGGGGAGGAGACGTGCAGGAGGGGAGGAGACGTGCAGGAGGGGAGGAGACGTGCAGGAGGGGGGGAGACGTGCAGGAGGGGAGGAGACGTGCAGGGGGTGTGCAGGGGGGGAGGAGATGTGCAGGGGTTGCAGGGGGGGAGGAGACGTGCAAGGGGGAGGAGACGTGCAGGGGGGGAGGAGACGTGCAAGGGGGGAGGAGACGTGCAGGGGGGGAGGAGACGTGCAAGGGGGGAGGAGACGTGCAAGGGGGGAGGAGACGTGCAAGGGGGGAGGAGACGTGCAGGGGGGAGGAGACGTGCAGGGGGGGAGTAGACGTGCAGGGGGGGAGTAGACGTGCAGGGGGGAGGAGACGTGCAGGGGTTGCAGGGGGGGAGGAGACGTGCAGGGGGGTGCAGGGGAGGAGGAGACGTGCAGGGGGGTGCAGGGGGAGGAGACGTGCAGGGTGGGAGGAGACGTGCGGGGGGAGGAGAGGTGGGGGGGAGGAGACGTGCAGAGGGGGAGGAGACGTGCAGAGGGGGAGGAGACGTGCAGGGGGGAGGAGACGTGCAAGGGGGGAGGAGACGTGCAAAGGGGGGAGGAGACGTGCAAAGGGGGGAGGAGACGTGCAGGGGGGAGGAGACGTGCAGCGGGGGAGGAGACGTGCAGGGGGGGAGGAGACGTGCAGGGGGGGAGGAGACGTGCAGGGGGGGAGGAGACGTGCAGGGGGGGAGGAGACGTGCAGGGGGGGAGGAGACGTGCAGGGGGGAAGAGACGTGCAGGGGGGAGGAGACGTGCAGGGGGAGGAGACGTGCAGGGGGGGAGGAGACGTGCAGGAGGGGAGGAGACGTGCAGGGGGGGAGGAGACGTGCAGGGGGGGAGGAGACGTGCAGGGGGGGAGGAGACGTGCAGGGGGGGAGGAGACGTGCAGGGGGGGAGGAGACGTGCAGGAGGGGAGGAGACGTGCAGGAGGGGAGGAGACGTGCAGGAGGGGAGGAGACGTGCAGGGGGGGAGGAGACGTGCAGGGGGGGAGGAGACGTGCAGGGGGGGAGGAGACGTGCAGGGGGGGAGGAGACGTGCAGGGGGGGAGGAGACGTGCAGGGGGGGAGGAGACGTGCAGGGGGGGAGGAGACGTGCAGGAGGGGAGGAGACGTGCAGGGGTGGAGGAGACGTGCAGGGGGGGAGGAGACGTGCAGGGGGGGAGGAGACGTGCAGGGGGGGAGGAGACGTGCAGGAGGGAGGAGACGTGCAGGGGGGGTGGAAACGTTCAGGGGGGGAGGAGACGTGCAGGGGGGGAGGAGACGTGCAGGGGGGGAGGAGACGTGCAGGGGGGGAGGAGACGTGCAGGGGGGGAGGAGACGTGCAGGGGGGGAGGAGACGTGCAAGGGGGGAGGAGACGTGCAAGGGGGGAGGAGACGTGCAGGGGGGGAGGAGACGTGCAGGGGGGGAGGAGACGTGCAGGGGGGGAGGAGGCGTGCAGGGGGGGAGGAGACGTGCAGGGGGGGAGGAGACGTGCAGGGGGGGAGGAGACGTGCAGGGGGGGAGGAGACGTGCAGGGGGGGAGGAGACGTGCAAGGGGGGAGGAGACGTGCAAGGGGGGAGGAGACGTGCAAGGGGGGAGGAGACGTGCAGGGGGGGAGGAGACGTGCAGGGGGTAGGAGACGTGCAGGGGGGGAGTAGACGTGCAGGGGGGGAGTAGACGTGCAGGGGGGAGGAGACGTGCAGGTGGGGAGGAGACGTGCAGGAGGGGAGGAGACGTGCAGGAGGGGGGGAGACGTGCAGGAGGGGAGGAGACGTGCAGGGGGTGTGCAGGGGGGGAGGAGATGTGCAGGGGTTGCAGGGGGGGAGGAGACGTGCAAGGGGGAGGAGACGTGCAGGGGGGGAGGAGACGTGCAAGGGGGGGGAGGAGACGTGCAGGGGGGGAGGAGACGTGCAAGGGGGGAGGAGACGTGCAAGGGGGGAGGAGACGTGCAAGGGGGGAGGAGACGTGCAGGGGGGAGGAGACGTGCAGGGGGGGAGTAGACGTGCAGGGGGGGAGTAGACGTGCAGGGGGGAGGAGACGTGCAGGGGTTGCAGGGGGGGAGGAGACGTGCAGGGGGGTGCAGGGGGGGAGGAGATATGCAGGGGGGAGGAGACGTGCAAGGGGGAGGAGACGTGCAGGGGGGGAGGAGACGTGCAGGGGGGGAGGAGACGTGCAGGGGGGGAGGAGACGTGCAGGGGGGGAGGAGACGTGCAAGGGGGAGGAGACGTGAAAGGGGGAGGAGACGTGCAAGGGGGGGAGGAGACGTGCAGGGGGGGAGGAGACGTGCAGGGGGGGAGTAGATGTGCAGGGGGGGAGTAGACGTGCAGGGGGGGGAGGAGACGTGCAGGGGTTGCAGGGGGGGAGGAGATGTGCAGGGGGGTGCAGGGGGGGAGGAGATATGCAGGGGGGAGGAGACGTGCAGGGTGGGAGGAGACGTGCGGGGGGAGGAGAGGTGGGGGGAGGAGACGTGCAGAGGGGGAGGAGACGTGCAGAGGGGGAGGAGACGTGCAGAGGGGGAGGAGACGTGCAGGGGGGGAGGAGACGTGCAAGGGGAGAGGAGACGTGCAAAGGGGGGAGGAGACGTGCAAAGGGGGGAGGAGACGTGCAGGGGGGAGGAGACGTGCAGGGGGAGGAGACGTGCAGGGGGGAGGAGACGTGCAGGGGGGGAGGAGACGTGCAAGGGGGGAGGAGACGTGCAGGGGGGGAGGAGACGTGCAGGGGGGGAGGAGACGTGCAGGAGGGGAGGAGACGTGCAGGAGGGGAGGAGACGTGCAGGAGGGGAGGAGACGTGCAGGGGGGGAGGAGACGTGCAGGGGGGGAGGAGACGTGCAGGAGGGGAGGAGACGTGCAGGAGGGGAGGAGACGTGCAGGGGGGAGGAGACGTGCAGGGGGGGAGGAGACGTGCAGGGGGGGAGGAGACGTGCAGGGGGGGAGGAGACGTGCAGGGGGGGAGGAGACGTGCAGGGGGGGAGGAGACGTGCAGGAGGGGAGGAGACGTGCAGGGGTGGAGGAGACGTGCAGGAGGGGAGGAGACGTGCAGGGGGGGGAGGAGACGTGCAGGGGGGGAGGAGACGTGCAGGGGGGAGGAGACGTGCAGGGGGGGTGGAAACGTTCAGGGGGGAGGAGACGTGCAGGGGGGGAGGAGACGTGCAGGGGGGGAGGAGACGTGCAGGGGGGGAGGAGACGTGCAGGGGGGAGGAGACGTGCAAGGGGGGAGGAGACGTGCAAGGGGGGAGGAGACGTGCAGGGGGGAGGAGACGTGCAGGGGGGGAGGAGACGTGCAGGGGGGGAGGAGACGTGCAGGGGGGGAGGAGACGTGCAAGGGGGGAGGAGACGTGCAAGGGGGGGAGGAGACGTGCAGGGGGGAGGAGACGTGCAGGGGGGAGGAGACGTGCAGGGGGGAGGAGACGTGCAGGGGGGGAGGAGACGTGCAGGGGGGGAGGAGACGTGCAGGGGGGTAGGAGACGTGCAGGGGGGGAGGAGACGTGCAAGGGGGGAGGAGACGTGCAAGGGGGGAGGAGACGTGCAAGGGGGGAGGAGACGTGGCAAGGGGGGAGGAGACGTGCAAGGGGGGAGGAGACGTGCAGGGGGGGAGGAGACGTGCAGGGGGGGAGGAGACGTGCAGGGGGGGAGGAGACGTGCAGGGGGGGAGGAGACGTGCAGGGGGGGAGGAGACGTGCAGGGGGGAGGAGACGTGCAGGGGGGGAGGAGACGTGCAGGGGGGGAGGAGACGTGCAAGGGGGGAGGAGACGTGCAGGGGGGAGGAGACGTGCAGGGGGGAGGAGACGTGCAGGGGGGGAGGAGACGTGCAGGGGGGGAGGAGACGTGCAGGGGGGGAGGAGACGTGCAGGGGGGGAGGAGACGTGCAGGGGGGAGGAGACGTGCAGGGGAGGAGTAGACGTGCAGGGGGGGAGTAGACGTGCAGGGGGGGAGGAGACGTGCAGGGGGGGAGGAGACGTGCAGGGAGGGAGGAGACGTGCAGGGGGGGAGGAGACGTGCAGGGGGGAGGAGACGTGCAGGGAGGGAGGAGACGTGCAGGGGGGGAGGAGACGTGCAAGGGGGGAGGAGACGTGCAGGGGGGAGGAGACGTGCAGGGGGGGAGGAGACGTGCAGGGGGGGAGGAGACGTGCAGGGGGGGAGGAGACGTGCAGGGGGGGAGGAGACGTGCAGGGGGGAGGAGACGTGCAGGGGAGGAGTAGACGTGCAGGGGGGGGAGTAGACGTGCAGGGGGGGAGGAGACGTGCAGGGGGGGAGGAGACGTGCAAGGGGGGAGGAGACGTGCAGGGGGGGAGGAGACGTGCAGGGGGGGAGGAGACGTGCAGGGGGGGAGGAGACGTGCAGGGGGGGAGGAGACGTGCAGGGGGGGAGGAGACGTGCAGGGGGGAGGAGACGTGCAGGGGAGGAGTAGACGTGCAGGGGGGGAGTAGACGTGCAGGGGGGGAGGAGACGTGCAGGGGGGGAGGAGACGTGCAGGGGGGGAGGAGACGTGCAGGGGGGGAGGAGACGTGCAGGGGGGAGGAGACGTGCAGGGGAGGAGTAGACGTGCAGGGGGGGAGTAGACGTGCAGGGGGGGAGGAGACGTGCAGGAGGGGGGGGAGACGTGCAGGAGGGGAGGAGACGTGCAGGGGGTGTGCAGGGGGGGAGGAGACGTGCAGGGGTTGCAGGGGGGGAGGAGACGTGCAGGGGGGGAGGAGACGTGCAGGGGGGGAGGAGACGTGGAAGGGGGGAGGAGACGTGCAACGGGGAGGAGACGTGCAAGGGGGGAGGAGACGTGCAGGGGGGGAGGAGACGTGCAGGGGGGGAGGAGACGTGCAGGGGAGGAGTAGACGTGCAGGGGGGGAGTAGACTTGCAGGGAGGGAGGAGACGTGCAGGAGGGGGGGAAACGTGCAGGAGGGGAGGAGACGTGCAGGGGGTGTGCAGGGGGGGAGGAGACGTGCAGGGGTTGCAGGGGGGGAGGAGACGTGCAGGGGGGTAGGAGACGTGCAGGGGGGGAGGAGACGTGCAGGGGGGTAGGAGACGTGCAGAGGGGGAGGAGACGTGCAGGGGGGGAGGAGACGTGCGGGGGGGGAAGAGACGTGCGGGGGGGGAGGAGACGTGCAGGGCGGGAGGAGACGTGCAGGGCGGGAGGAGACGTGCAGGGGGGGAGGAGACGTGCAGGGGGGGAGGAGACGTGCAGGGGGGTAGGAGATGTGCAGGGGGGGAAGAGATGTGGTGGGGGAAGAGATGTGGTGGGGGAAGAGATGTGGTGGGGGAAGAGATGTGGTGTGGGAGGAAACGTGCACTGGGGGAGGAGACGTGCAGGAGGGGGAGGAGACTTGCAGGATGGGAGGAGACGTGCAGGGGGGGCGGAGACGTGCAGGGGGGGAGGAGACGTGCAGGGGGGGGAGGAGACGTGCAGAAGGGGAGGAGACGTGCGGGGGGGAGGAGATGTGCAGGGGGGGAGGAGACGTGCAGGGGGGGAGGAGACGTGCAGGGGGGAGGAGACGTGCAGAGGGGGCAGAGACGTGCGGGGGGAGGAGACGTGTGGGGGGGAGGAGACGTGTGGGGGGGAGGAGACGTGCAGGAGGGGAGGAGACGTGCAGGAGGGGAGGAGACATGCAGGAGGGGGGGAGATGTGCAGGAGGGGAGGAGACGTGAAGGGGGTGTGCAGGGGGGGAGGAGACGTGCAGGGGGGTGCAGGGGGGAGGAGATATGCAGGGAGGAGGAGACGTGCGGGGGGGGAGGAGACGTGCGGGGGGGGAGGAGACGTGCGGGGGGGAGGAGACGTGCAGGGGGGGAGGAGACGTGCGGGGGGGAGGAGACGTGCAGAGGGGGAGGAGACGTGCAGAGGGGGAGGAGACGTGCAGAGGGGGAGGAGACGTGCAGAGGGGGAGGAGACGTGCAGGGGGGAGGAGACGTGCGGGGGGGAGGAGACGTGCGGGGGGGAGGAGACGTGCGGGGGGGGAGGAGACGTGCAGGGGGGGAGGAGACGTGCGGGGGGGAGGAGACGTGCAGAGGGGGAGGAGACGTGCAGGGGGGGAGGAGACGTGCAGGGGGGAGGAGACGTGCAGGGCGGGAGGAGACGTGCAGGGGGGGAGGAGACGTGCAGGGGGGGAGGAGACGTGCAGGGGGGTAGGAGATGTGCAGGGGGGGAAGAGATGTGGTGGGGGGAAGAGATGTGGTGGGGGAAGAGATGTGGTGGGGGAAGAGATGTGGTGTGGGAGGAAACGTGCACTGGGGGAGGAGACGTGCAGGAGGGGGAGGAGACTTGCAGGGGGGGAGGAGACGTGCAGGGGGGGAGGAGACGTGCAGGGGGGAGGAGACGTGCAGGGGGGGAGGAGACGTGCAGGGGGGAGGAGACGTGCAGGGGAGGAGTAGACGTGCAGGGGGGGAGTAGACGTGCAGGGGGGGAGGAGACGTGCAGGGGGGGGAGGAGACGTGCAGGGAGGGAGGAGACGTGCAGGGGGGGAGGAGACGTGCAGGGGGGGAGGAGACGTGCAGGGAGGGAGGAGACGTGCAGGGGGGGAGGAGACGTGCAAGGGGGAGGAGACGTGCAGGGGGGGAGGAGACGTGCAGGGGGGGAGGAGACGTGCAGGGGGGGAGGAGACGTGCAGGGGGGGAGGAGACGTGCAGGGGGGGAGGAGACGTGCAGGGGGGAGGAGACGTGCAGGGGAGGAGTAGACGTGCAGGGGGGGAGTAGACGTGCAGGGGGGGAGGAGACGTGCAGGGGGGGAGGAGACGTGCAAGGGGGGAGGAGACGTGCAGGGGGGAGGAGACGTGCAGGGGGGGAGGAGACGTGCAGGGGGGGAGGAGACGTGCAGGGGGGGAGGAGACGTGCAGGGGGGGAGGAGACGTGCAGGGGGGAGGAGACGTGCAGGGGAGGAGTAGACGTGCAGGGGGGGAGTAGACGTGCAGGGGGGGGAGGAGACGTGCAGGGGGGGAGGAGACGTGCAGGGGGGGAGGAGACGTGCAGGGGGGGAGGAGACGTGCAGGGGGGGAGGAGACGTGCAGGGGAGGAGTAGACGTGCAGGGGGGGAGTAGACGTGCAGGGGGGGAGGAGACGTGCAGGAGGGGGGGAGACGTGCAGGAGGGGAGGAGACGTGCAGGGGGTGTGCAGGGGGGGAGGAGACGTGCAGGGGTTGCAGGGGGGGAGGAGACGTGCAGGGGGGGAGGAGACGTGGAAGGGGGGAGGAGACGTGCAACGGGGAGGAGACGTGCAAGGGGGGAGGAGACGTGCAGGGGGGGAGGAGACGTGCAGGGGGGGAGGAGACGTGCAGGGGAGGAGTAGACGTGCAGGGGGGGAGTAGACTTGCAGGGAGGGAGGAGACGTGCAGGAGGGGGGGAAACGTGCAGGAGGGGGAGGAGACGTGCAGGGGGTGTGCAGGGGGGGGAGGAGACGTGCAGGGGTTGCAGGGGGGGAGGAGACGTGCAGGGGGGTAGGAGACGTGCAGGGGGGGAGGAGACGTGCAGGGGGGTAGGAGACGTGCAGAGGGGGAGGAGACGTGCAGGGGGGGAGGAGACGTGCGGGGGGGGGAAGAGACGTGCGGGGGGGGAGGAGACGTGCAGGGCGGGAGGAGACGTGCAGGGCGGGAGGAGACGTGCAGGGGGGGAGGAGACGTGCAGGGGGGGAGGAGACGTGCAGGGGGGTAGGAGATGTGCAGGGGGGGAAGAGATGTGGTGGGGGAAGAGATGTGGTGGGGGAAGAGATGTGGTGGGGGAAGAGATGTGGTGTGGGAGGAAACGTGCACTGGGGGAGGAGACGTGCAGGAGGGGGAGGAGACTTGCAGGATGGGAGGAGACGTGCAGGGGGGGCGGAGACGTGCAGGGGGGGGGAGGGAGACGTGCAGGGGGGGGAGGAGACGTGCAGAAGGGGAGGGAGACGTGCGGGGGGGAGGAGATGTGCAGGGGGGGAGGAGACGTGCAGGGGGGGAGGAGACGTGCAGGGGGGAGGAGACGTGCAGAGGGGGCAGAGACGTGCGGGGGGGAGGAGACGTGTGGGGGGGAGGAGACGTGTGGGGGGGAGGAGACGTGCAGGAGGGGAGGAGACGTGCAGGAGGGGAGGAGACATGCAGGAGGGGGGGAGATGTGCAGGAGGGGAGGAGACGTGAAGGGGGTGTGCAGGGGGGGAGGAGACGTGCAGGGGGGTGCAGGGGGGAGGAGATATGCAGGGAGGAGGAGACGTGCGGGGAGGGGAGGAGACGTGCGGGGGGGGGAGGAGACGTGCGGGGGGGAGGAGACGTGCAGGGGGGGAGGAGACGTGCGGGGGGGAGGAGACGTGCAGAGGGGGAGGAGACGTGCAGAGGGGGAGGAGACGTGCAGAGGGGGAGGAGACGTGCAGAGGGGGGAGGAGACGTGCAGGGGGGAGGAGACGTGCGGGGGGGAGGAGACGTGCGGGGGGGAGGAGACGTGCGGGGGGGAGGAGACGTGCAGGGGGGGAGGAGACGTGCGGGGGGGAGGAGACGTGCAGAGGGGGAGGAGACGTGCAGGGCGGGAGGAGACGTGCAGGGGGGGAGGAGACGTGCAGGGGGGGAGGAGACGTGCAGGGGGGTAGGAGATGTGCAGGGGGGGAAGAGATGTGGTGGGGGAAGAGATGTGGTGGGGGAAGAGATGTGGTGGGGGAAGAGATGTGGTGTGGGAGGAAACGTGCACTGGGGGAGGAGACGTGCAGGAGGGGGAGGAGACTTGCAGGGGGGGAGGAGACGTGCAGGGGGGGCGGAGACGTGCAGGGGGGGAGGAGACGTGCAGGGGGGGAGGAGACGTGCAGAAGGGGAGGAGACGTGCGGGGGGGAGGAGACGTGCAGGGGGGGGAGGAGACGTGCAGGGGGGGAGGAGACGTGCAGGGGGGAGGAGACGTGCAGAGGGGGCAGAGACGTGCGGGGGGAGGAGACGTGTGGGGGGGAGGAGACGTGCAGGAGGGGAGGAGACGTGCAGGAGGGGAGGAGACATGCAGGAGGGGAGGAGACATGCAGGAGGGGGGGGAGATGTGCAGGAGGGGAGGAGACGTGAAGGGGGTGTGCAGGGGGGGAGGAGACGTGCAGGGGGGTGCAGGGGGGAGGAGATATGCAGGGAGGAGGAGACGTGCGGGGGGGGAGGAGACGTGCGGGGGGGGAGGAGACGTGCAGGGGGGGAGGAGACGTGCGGGGGGGAGGAGACGTGCAGAGGGGGGAGGAGACGTGCAGAGGGGGAGGAGACGTGCAGAGGGGGAGGAGACGTGCAGAGGGGGAGGAGACGTGCAGAGGGGGAGGAGACGTGCAGGGGGGAGGAGACGTGCGGGGGGGGAGGAGACGTGCGGGGGGGGAGGAGACGTGCGGGGGGGGAGGAGACGTGCGGGGGGGAGGAGACGTGCAGGGGGGGAGGAGACGTGCAGGGGGGGAGGAGACGTGCAGGGGGGGAGGAGACGTGCGGGGGGGAGGAGACGTGCAGGGGGGGAGGAGACGTGCGGGGGGGAGGAGACGTGCAGAGGGGGAGGAGACGTGCAGAGGGGGAGGAGACGTGCAGAGGGGGAGGAGACGTGCAGGGGGGAGGAGACGTGCAGGGGAGGAGTAGACGTGCAGGGGGGGAGTAGACGTGCAGGGGGGGAGGAGACGTGCAGGGGGGGAGGAGACGTGCAGGGGGGGAGGAGACGTGCAGGGGGGGGAGGAGACGTGCAGGGGGGAGGAGACGTGCAGGGGAGGAGTAGACGTGCAGGGGGGGAGTAGACGTGCAGGGGGGGAGGAGACGTGCAGGAGGGGGGGAGACGTGCAGGAGGGGAGGAGACGTGCAGGGGGTGTGCAGGGGGGAGGAGACGTGCAGGGGTTGCAGGGGGGGAGGAGACGTGCAGGGGGGGAGGAGACGTGCAGGGGGGGAGGAGACGTGGAAGGGGGGAGGAGACGTGCAACGGGGAGGAGACGTGCAAGGGGGGAGGAGACGTGCAGGGGGGGAGGAGACGTGCAGGGGGGGAGGAGACGTGCAGGGGAGGAGTAGACGTGCAGGGGGGGGAGTAGACTTGCAGGGAGGGAGGAGACGTGCAGGAGGGGGGGAAACGTGCAGGAGGGGAGGAGACGTGCAGGGGGTGTGCAGGGGGGGAGGAGACGTGCAGGGGTTGCAGGGGGGGAGGAGACGTGCAGGGGGGTAGGAGACGTGCAGGGGGGGAGGAGACGTGCAGGGGGGTAGGAGACGTGCAGAGGGGGGAGGAGACGTGCAGGGGGGGAGGAGACGTGCAGGGGGGAAGAGACGTGCGGGGGGGGAGGAGACGTGCAGGGCGGAAGGAGACGTGCAGGGCGGGAGGAGACGTGCAGGGGGGGAGGAGACGTGCAGGGGGGGAGGAGACGTGCAGGGGGGTAGGAGATGTGCAGGGGGGGAAGAGATGTGGTGGGGGAAGAGATGTGGTGGGGAAGAGATGTGGTGGGGAAGAGATGTGGTGTGGAGGAAACGTGCACTGGGGGAGGAGACGTGCAGGAGGGGGAGGAGACTTGCAGGGGGGGAGGAGACGTGCAGGGGGGGCGGAGACGTGCAGGGGGGGAGGAGACGTGCAGGGGGGGGAGGAGACGTGCAGAAGGGGAGGAGACGTGCGGGGGGGAGGAGATGTGCAGGGGGGGAGGAGACGTGCAGGGGGGGAGGAGACGTGCAGGGGGGAGGAGACGTGCAGAGGGGGCAGAGACGTGCGGGGGGAGGAGACGTGTGGGGGGGAGGAGACGTGCAGGAGGGGAGGAGACGTGCAGGAGGGGAGGAGACGTGCAGGAGGGGAGGAGACATGCAGGAGGGGGGGAGATGTGCAGGAGGGGAGGAGACGTGAAGGGGGTGTGCAGGGGGGGAGGAGACGTGCAGGGGGGTGCAGGGGGGAGGAGATATGCAGGGAGGAGGAGACGTGCGGGGGGGGAGGAGACGTGCGGGGGGGGAGGAGACGTGCGGGGGGGAGGAGACGTGCAGGGGGGAGGAGACGTGCGGGGGGGAGGAGACGTGCAGAGGGGGAGGAGACGTGCAGAGGGGGAGGAGACGTGCAGAGGGGGAGGAAACGTGCAGAGGGGGAGGAGACGTGCAGAGGGGGAGGAGACGTGCAGGGGGGAGGAGACGTGCGGGGGGAGGAGACGTGCGGGGGGGAGGAGACGTGCGGGGGGGAGGAGACGTGCAGGGGGGGGAGGAGACGTGCGGGGGGGAGGAGACGTGCAGAGGGGGAGGAGACGTGCAGGGCGGGAGGAGACGTGCAGGGGGGGGGAGGAGACGTGCAGGGGGGGAGGAGACGTGCAGGGGGGTAGGAGATGTGCAGGGGGGGAAGAGATGTGGTGGGGGAAGAGATGTGGTGGGGGAAGAGATGTGGTGGGGGAAGAGATGTGGTGTGGGAGGAAACGTGCACTGGGGGAGGAGACGTGCAGGAGGGGGAGGAGACTTGCAGGGGGGGAGGAGACGTGCAGGGGGGGCGGAGACGTGCAGGGGGGGAGGAGACGTGCAGGGGGGGGAGGAGACGTGCAGAAGGGGAGGAGACGTGCGGGGGGGAGGAGACGTGCAGGGGGGGAGGAGACGTGCAGGGGGGGAGGAGACGTGCAGGGGGGAGGAGACGTGCAGAGGGGGCAGAGACGTGCGGGGGGAGGAGACGTGTGGGGGGGAGGAGACGTGCAGGAGGGGTGGAGACGTGCAGGAGGGGAGGAGACATGCAGGAGGGGGGGAGATGTGCAGGAGGGGAGGAGACGTGAAGGGGGTGTGCAGGGGGGGAGGAGACGTGCAGGGGGGTGCAGGGGGGAGGAGATATGCAGGGAGGAGGAGACGTGCGGGGGGGGAGGAGACGTGCGGGGGGGGAGGAGACGTGCAGGGGGGGGAGGAGACGTGCGGGGGGGAGGAGACGTGCAGAGGGGGAGGAGACGTGCAGAGGGGGAGGAGACGTGCAGAGGGGGAGGAGACGTGCAGAGGGGGAGGAGACGTGCAGAGGGGGAGGAGACGTGCAGGGGGGAGGAGACGTGCGGGGGGGAGAGGA